>NC_056664.1:147663082-147980940 GCF_018350195.1 Panthera tigris | reverse complement strand
AAGTGGTAAAGTGATCACTAGTGAACACACAGGGGCTTAATAAATACCACAGACCACTGTATTTGCTTTGCGAACCGTCTCTAGAATGGGTCCTCCCCTCTTCTATGTTTCCTTTCCCGTGGCAAAATGCCGCGCCCACTTTTTCCATTCCTTTAAAGAAGTGTGCTCATCTTTCAATCTGCCAAGTAAAAACAATATAAACAATTTATCTTTCGATCCATTTTCTGGGTATTTCCCCTCCCCATCTGGTTCAAAACACGGGATCAAAACCATAAGGTGTGATGAGCTAGTGCTTTGCAAAGTTTTGTTACGATCGACTAACACACCGTCTGTAATTACCGATTTCTCCTATCAGTAAAAGAAAAGGGCAAAACGCAGTCCATTTTTCCTATTCAGTGCCAATCGGCAACTGACGTCTTGGAGAACGCGTGTGATGTTTATTTCTGTCTCCCAGCCTGGGGAAGCGACAGAACTCGATCTTGCAGATTTTAAAGCACTCCGCCGTGGGACTTGACGTGGTTTGACCTCTTTTTTTTCCCTTGGGTTGTCACATGTTGGGGTTGACGGGGCTTCTGTCTGCCTCCCCCGTCCCGGTGGCCTGAGTTCCAATGGACTTGTGCGCGGGACCCAAGTGTCTGTGGGAGGTTCTGAGACCCGCTTCCCCGCTTCCTCGCCCGGTGCTGAGGGCAGCAATTTTGGGGATCGTTTTTGGGGGGAGCTGACCCGCTCACCCTCCCAAACAGACAGAGCTCCCATCTCCCTCCAGCCCCAGCTCGGGTGTCAGGGAAATCATTAAGGGGGCATCCTGGCCTCTCCCGCCCACACCTGCGGGTCCCGGTCCCCTGCTGTAGTTTTATGGGCCGTGAGGAGGCAGGTTTGACGCCACGGGACACAGGCCCTGCCAGCGGCTGCAGACGAGTCAGCTCCCCAGACAGTAAAATGTAAAGCGGGGGGAGGGAGAGATAACCTTTGAAGTTCACAAAAAAGCCTGACTTTGACCACTTCCTTCTTCCTTTTTCAATTGGTGTCCCAGGTATGGTGAGAGGAGCCATCCGCTAACTTTACGAGGAAAGACCACTTGCTCCCAACACTTTAGGGCCACGGGATTCCCAGCATGTGAGTCCTCGGCGGCCTCCTTCGATCCGGCCCATCTGCAGCGAGCAGAGGAGGAGGGTGTTTGAAGCCAAGCGGCGTGTGGGCGCCCAGAGGTGACACAGACATGTCTCTGGAAATGTGCGCTCACGTATATGCAAAGAGCATCTGGATTCAAGTTTAAGGTTAAAGGCGCGAACCCTCCCCAGAACCAACCCCCCCCCCCCCCCCCGCCCCAGCCGCCTTCCCCATGGGCTGACGCTGCTTGGGGGCTTCTCGGTTTCCTCCTGAGAGGAGGTGACAGGAATCTGGGCCACTGTATTTTCCCCTGATTTTCATCTCAATTTTGTTCTATTTTTTTTTTAATTTTTTAACGTTTATTCATTTTTGAGAGAGAGAGAGAGAGTGCGAGTGGGGGAGGGGCAGAGGGAGAAGGAGGCACAGACTCCCAGGCAGGCCCCAGACCCCACGGTGGGCTGGGTGTCCCCCACGTGCTGGGTGTCCCCTGGCCGTCAGACACCAGCAAACTAACTAATAGTCCCGGGGGTCGACAGGACAAAGCTGTGTGGAGGGTGGAGGGCGTCCAAGAGGGACGGTTTCTGAGTCCGGTGGGCGGGGGGGGGGGGGGCACACAGAGGCTCGTCCTTTGACGGGCGCCTAGAAGCTTTGCACACGAATCATCACATAAGAGCACAGAGTGGGACTGCTGAGTTGAATGTGACGTCTTCACAGTCATGGTGACCTAAGCTGTCTTCTCGTGCACACCGTGCAAGCACCTGTCTTTACACTGTCCAGCACTGAGGGTCCATAAAACCCGTCTACACCCACATTATAAATACTAGCGGTTGGTTTCGCATCCTTTATCCCTGGTGAGCTGGAACACGCTTTCGCCGTCTCCTGGGTGTGTATTCCTCACGTCCCTCTCCCTAGCAGCCATCTCTGTGTGTGCGCCGGGGGGGCCGGAGGAGGGATTTTGATGGCCCGGTTTCTTTTTGCTTCCTAAGATCTCATCATCGCACTATCAGCCCCGTGCCTGTCATAGAGGGGCAAAAAGTTACCGGTTTGTCATTTACCTTTCAGTGCTCATGGTTTTCAAATTTGTGGGAGCCAACGATAGCTTCAATTCGGAGGTGATTGCAATGTTTCAATCTTTCCCTTTATGTCGTTTATCTTCCTAAAGCAAGTGGTATATAAGTATTGATCTGTATTGTGGTTTGTCACTTTGGCCGCACATTGGAGCCCCCTGAGGAGCCTGAAAACCTAGACGCCTGGGACCCGCCCGGGGGGGTTTCACCACGCGGCCGCACTTGGAAACCCATTTATGTGGCGTGGTGATTTTTATAATTTCACTCTCTACATTTGCTTGCTCATGAGGTCGGAATCTGACCTTATATTGCCAAAATATTTAGCCGTTTTTCTTAAAGCCATTTGTTAGACAATTCATTCTCTACCAGATACTACCCTTTCAAAGATGTTTGAGTGTTTTCCTTTAAAACATTTTTTAATGTTTATTTATTTCTGAGAGAGAGAGAGGAAGAGAGGGAGAGAGAGACAGAGTGTGAGCAGGGGAGGGGCAGAGAGAGAAAGGAAGACACAGAATCCAAAGCAGCTCTGGGCTCTGAGCCGTCAGCACAGAGCCCGACGCAGGGCTCGAACTCACGGAGTGTGAGATCGTGACCTGAGCCGAAGTCGGACACTTAACTGACTGAGCCACCCAGGTGCCCCTTTCCTTTTTTATTTTTTAAAGATTTCTATTTTTAAGTAATCTCTACAGCTCCCGTGGGGCTGTAACTCACAACCACGAGGTCAACAGTTGCCCGCTCAACCGACTGAGCCACCCAGGCGCCCCTGGGTATTTTTCTGTGTTTCGATTCTGTCCACCTGATTCCTGTGACAGTACTTTTCGGTATCGCAGAGGACGAATCTCCCATTGTTACTTTTTGAGATGTGGAGGTCACATGTCACTCCTAAATCGAGACTACCTGGAGGGAACCTAGAGGCTAACAATTCGTCGAGCCATCTGCATCGGGTGGCAGGCAGTTAATATTAAAAGCTGCTCTGTCTTCGAATCACTTACCGTGAATACGTTTAAAGGAAATGCACACATATTCATCCCCTGGCTTTTGGTGGCGCCCAGGCTTTCCCTTTGAGGCTGGGTCTGCTGACTGGTTCGGTGTGGTTTTCGTGCGTCCTCCATAACTGGATGTGTTGTCTGCGTCCTCGACTTCCCGTTGGTGATGGCGTCAGCGCCGGGGACGGCCAGCCCAAGTGCAGACGCCTTTCCGACTCGACGGTTCTCTCCCCTGCGCTGATTCGCTGGCTGTGTCTTAGGTGACTCACCTCCGTCACGTTTCCCCAAAGCGGTCAGCTTGATGGTTTTGTTTTTTCGGAAAGAACCCCCTTTTATAGTCCCATTTTACGAGGTTATGTCAAAGCTTCGCTGAATTCTAAAACCCGACTGTAACTGCGCTCGGCCTCAGTGGGGAACACACGCAGACGGCTGATGACCATCAACCTGATGGTGGATAGAGCCACGCGGCCGCCCACGAGGGGCCTGCCGTGGGCTCAGCCTGACCTGGGACCCCTCGGTGTATTTCGAAGAGGGTCATGGGCTCACCTGGTCGATGGGTTCAGTGGGGTTTTGGGGAGGTTCTGGGGCGCCCGTGGTGGGGAGGCAGCATGGAGGTAGGAAGCAAGCGTGGCCAGAAGAAGGTGGGCCAGTGGAAACCAGCACCTGCCCAGCTGTGGGGCTCTGGGAACGCTCCTTCTGTCTCTGCCACTCTCGTCCTGTGCCCAACGAGGGGGATGCCACAATCGCCGTGAGCATTCAGCGTAAGGGGGCTATAGTGCCTGCACCCCGGAACCTGGGAGTGACCCCTGCCATCACCCTCTACTCCCGCAACACCTGACGTACCCCAAGCTCGTTCTCATATCCCGAACTCGCACATCTCTCAGGCCCCCACACTCGGCCGGGCCCCCGTGACCTGGACCGGTGGCCTCCCTGTGTCCACTCTTGCCCCTCTCACACCAATTTTCAACTGGATAGTGATTTTAAAACACATCTAGGGATATCAGCCTCCCCTTCTAAACATCTGTGTCTCCCTCCCCCCCGCCCCCGGCTCTTATGATAAAGGTGGAAACCGTCATCCGTCCTGCTCTGTCCTCAGCTCTCATCTCCCTGGCCTCTGGGTGCTTGTGGTGGTGGTGGCTGATGGGGGGTGGACAGAGTGCTTCTCCACAGGGAGTCTGGTGCCCAAACTTCCCTCCGGCCCCCTGCTGGCCTAGCCTCACTCCTGGGGGGGCGGGGATTGTCCTCCTCCAACACACTGGGTTCTCAGGCCTGGGGGTCTCCTTCCTCAGGGACACTCACTCAGCTGTAGGCGGGGTTCTGTGGTTACCTGGTTACCATCTGTCTCCCCTGGGGGACGGTGGGCCCCATGGCGAAGGAACCCTGTCACTGAGCGAACGCTCTACAGAAAAGCTTCAAGTTTCGGGAGTATTCTCAACCGGTCCTGAGTCAACTGCTCTCCATCAACCTTAATCCTTGGTAACAAACTGTCACGGTTTCGGATCATACCAAATTGCGGCTTATTTGTAATTATATTAGACTTCTTTCTCCCCCGTTGAGCTCTGGCAGGGAAGGTGAGGCCGGCTTTGATCCGGGAGCAGGTATGTTAATGCTGCAGCTACAGGAAGCCCTCGGGATTGCCGCCCACCCCGCCCCACTCCCGGCCTCCACGCCATTTATCTGCCCGGCCAGATTAAGGAGACCAACTTGAAAGGCGCAGGCACTTGGTCATATTTACATCAGCTGTATCCATTCTAAGGAAAAAAAAAAAACTTTATGGGGGAAAGAAAAAGCCTTAGTGACTCAGGGGTTCGTTAGAATCCCCGGTTAGTACAAGGTTTGGGACTTCTTATTCGTGTATTTTCCAGGGGTCTGCAGGCTTTTTCGGTAAAGGGCCCAGGGTGGGGGTGGGGCGCGTCTACACTCCTCTTTATGGGGGCTGCTCAGCCCATCGAGTCTCATTGCCGGGGGGGGGGGGGGGGGGGGGGGGGGGGGGGGCTTCGAGAACCACCCGCCCCCGCCCGCTTTCCTCCCACACCCCTCCCACAGCACGGCAGAGGAATCTTCCTGATGGGACCACTTGAGGGTCTAAGTCCCCCCTCCCCACAGGGCTTCCCAGGTACCTGACCGCCTCCGGCCCCCCTGCTGCCCCGCAGCCACTCCCCTCTGCTCTCCCAGCACTGGCACTCACCCGGGCCCTCCCCCACCCCCTGCTGCTTGCAGACCCCTCCAGGGCGGAAGCTTAGATTCCCACGTATCCCCTCAAAACGTGGTGGGAACAGAAACTCTGGGTAGAGGGGCACATGTCTGTCCCATGGCACTTTGCACGCGGGAGCTTGGGGATCTGTACCCCGTGGCCTGGTGCACAGAGGGCCGGCCACCCCGCCACGGTGATTGCTGTTGTGGCAAGAACACCCTCCCCTTGAAAGGGGACAAAAGCTTGAGATTCAAGTGTGGGAGTCAGTGTTCTCCAAAGTAGGGTGCTCTCCGTTACCCATTTGGGGGAGAAATCTTCTATTCACGTTTTTTAATTTTTTTCTAAAAATAAAAAAAAAAAAAGGTGTGAAGTGTCGCTGATATTTAACCTACCGGCAGAGGCTGGGGGCCTGTCCTATGTCATCAGTCACAGACAGGGCGCCGTGGCGGGGCCGAGATTCGTGGGGCCTGGAGCGCACGCTTTCCAGAACAAAAGGGGTACTTGGGGGGTTCGTTAATGAAAAGACTCGCACTGTACGTGACATGCTGAGGCCGCCCGGTGGGACAGCCGTGCTGCCGTCACTCACTGCAGCTCTTTGGGACACGCTGTGGCTTTCACGGTTGGGTAAGCGAGCGTACAGATTATGCTTCTTCCACACCCCTCGGTGCCGCCCCCCCCCCCCAAGGCAGTGGGAAACCACAGGAAATGCCAAAAAGAAAGCCTTTGGGGCCTAGGCTGAAACCTTGGTCAGTTTTATGAAGCCGGGGACTGGGCACGACAATCGAATCAGAGGCTAAGTCAGGAAAAAAATGACAAAAGCCCTGTTGAAAATGTAGATTCATATCCTAATCTCCCAGGGGGGCAAAATCCCCCTGGGTGCACACCGTGCTTTGGGAGACTGGCGAGTGACCCCACAAAACCTTGGTGACTTAGCAAGACATTTAAAGGGAAGGATGGGGTGGGTGCACCTGGGTGGCCCAGTCGGTTGAGCGTCTGACTTCAGCTCCAGTCACGATCTTGAGATTCACGAGTTCGAGCCCCGCGTCGGGCTCTGTGCTGACAGCTCAGAGCCTGGAGCCTGCTCCATTTTCTGTGTCTCCCTCTCTCTCTCTGCCCCTCCCCGGCTCCCGCTCCGTCTCTGTCTCTCTCAAAAATAAATAAAAACATTAGAAAAAAAAATTTTTAAGTAAATTTAAAAAAGTAAACCAAAATATGTCAGGATTGTCAGAATGGCATGTGCCATGACACGGGCTGTGGTCACGGCGTCTCGTGCCACACAGAGGCTACTGGTCACGTCTACGAGGGGTACTTGGAAGATTTCAGTGACAGGTGAGTCACACGCCTTTATTCTATGCAGAGAAGGTGACCTAAATTTGCCGGCGTTTTCTGTGTGACAAATGACTGGTAGATTGCAGAGGGTTAAAAAGAAAAGCCTAATCCACATCCTTCAAGGTAAAGACAGAATGATCAGTTTGTGACTTATTTGTTTTAATTTTTTTTTTTTAATGTTTATTTTTGAGAGAGACAGAGGTCAGAATGCGAGTGGGTTAGGGGCAGAGAGAGAGGGAGACACAGAATCCGCAGCAGGCTCTGGGCTCCCAGCTGTCAGCCCAGAGCCCGACACGGGGCTCGAACCCACGAGCCGCGAGATCATGACCTGAGCCGAAGTCGGACGCTCAACCGACTGAGCCACCCAGGCTTCCCCAATTTGTCATTATTAACTGTAGTCCACAGCGGACTTTAGGGTTCACTCTTGGTGTTACACATCCTACGGGCTTCGACACACGTGTCACGTCACGTATCCACGGTTTGAATATCAACACTTTCCCTGCCCTAAAAATCCTCTGCGCTCTGTTCACCCCTCCCGCCCTCAGTGCCTGGCACACAGGGATCCTGTCACCGTCTCCGCAGTTTAGCCTTTTCCAGAATGGCGTGTCGCCGGCGTCATGCAGGGCACAGCCTTTTCAGATTGGTTTCTTTCACTCAGTGATACCATTTAAGGCTCCTTCGTGTCTTTGCGTGGCTTGATAGTTCATTTCTTTTGAGCGCTGAATAATATGCTGTTGTGGGGCAGCGCCACGGTTTATGTATTCATTTACTTAGTGAAGAACATTTTGCTTACTTCCTAGTTTGGGCAATTAGAAATAAAGCTGCTATAAACATCTGTGTGCAGCTTTTCACGGGGACAGAAGCTACAGCCCCTTTGGGTAAATACCAAGGGGCCCAAAAGCCAAATCTTATGGTAAGAGCATGCGTAGTCGTGTAAGAAACCGCCCATCTGTCTTCCGCGTGGCCGCACGATTTTGCACGCCCACCAGCAGTGACAGTTCCCGCTGCACCACAGCCCTGCCGGCATTGGGTGTCAGTGTTGCAGATTTTGGCCATTTCCGCCTTTCTAACAGGTGGGCGGTGCTAATCAATTTGCATTTCCCTGAAGACATGACCTGATCATTTGTTCATGTGATTATCTGCCGTGGGTTTGTTTTCTTGGGTCAGGTGCCTGCGAAGATCTTTGGCGCATTTTTTTATCTTTTTATTTTTTTAAGTTTATTTATTTATTTTTGAGAGAATGGGGGGAGGAGGGACAGAGTGAGAGGGAGAGAGAGAGAATCCCAAGCAGGCTCCGATCTGTCAGCACAGGGCCCGAGGTGGGGCTCGAACTCACAAACCGTGAGATCGTGACCCGAGCTGAGATCAGATGCTCAACTGAGCCTCCCAGGCGCCCTTGGCCCATTTTTTAATTGTATTGTTTTCTTGTTAAGTTTTAAGAGTTCTGTGTGTCTTTTCAAGGCAAGTCCTCAGGTACATTTTTGCACACATTTCCTCCCTGTTTCTGTTTGTCTCTTCAGTCGGCTACTGTCTTTCATAGAGCAGAGGTTTGAATTTCACCGAAATCCAGCTTACCAACGTTTTTCATGGATTGTGCTGCCTTTAGCGTAGTATCTGAAAAACTTATCACCAACCGAGGTCACCTAGGTTTCTCCTGTGGGATCTCCTAGGGGTTTCGAGGCTTTCACTCTCCTTGTGGGTCCATGATCCATCCCGAGCTTGAGTCTGAGCTCTGTATCGAGATTCTTTTTGCTTTCACATGGATGTTCGATTGTTCTATTTCTTTTTTCTTTTTTTTAAGTTTATTCTTGAGAGAGAGCGAGAGAGAGAGAGCACTCGAGTACAAGTGGGGGAGGGGCAGAGAGAGAGAGGGAAACAGAATCTGAAGCAGGCTCTAGGCTCTGTCAGCACAGAGCCCGATGCGGGGCTGGAACCCATGAACCGTGAGATCATGACCTGAGTCGCATTCAGACGCTTAACCTACTGAGCCCCCGCCCCAGGGGCCCCTCGGTTGTTCCATTTCTTGAGAAGACTATCTTCTCTCTGTTGAATAGCCTTCACTCCTTCGTCAAAGATCAGTTGATGTGTTTGTGTACGTCTGTGTTTATTCTGTCCCACTGGTGTGTTTGTCTATTTGTTCACCAAGAACACATCATCATGATTTTTGTATCCTTACTAAATCTTCAAGTTGCATAGTTTCCACCCTCTGACTTTGTTCTTCTCTTGTGCTATTGTGATGGCTATTCGGGGTCTTTTGACTTTTCTTTCTTTCTTTTCTTAAATTTATTTATTTTGAGAGAGAGAGAGAGAGAGAGGCCGAGTGAGAGGGAGAGAGAGAATCCCAAGCAGGCTCCAAACTGTCAGCGCAGAGCCTGACGTGGGGCTCGAACTCAAGAACTGTGAGATCATGACCTGAGTTGCAGTCAAATCGGAAACTTAGCCAACTGAGCCCTGCAGGTGCCCTGCTCTGTACTGTGTTGTGTGTGGTAGTTCTAGATATTACAGTCTATACGTGACTTATCCCACACTCCTCATATCAAAGACTTAACATTTCGAAGGAAGCATCGAATGTTTCCTTCCATTTAGGTCCTTTTATTCTTTCCACTTTTTAAAAAGATTGGATTTCCTCTACATACACTGAGTGCTGCATCAGGTAGTGTTAAAAGATTTGTTTCAACCATGAAGTCTGATTTAAGAAACTCATGAGAATTGTACTCTATTATTTCACCCCTATTTTCCCCCAATGCATCAGTCTGCTAGGGCCCCCATAACAAAATACTGCAGACGGGAGGGATTAAACCGCAGGAATTTCTTTCTCAGGGTACAAGAGGCTGCGAGTGCAACATCAAGGTGCCAGGAGGGCGGCTTCCCAGCGAGGCTCTCCTCCCGCCCTGCAGACGGCCGCCTTCTCCCTGCCTCCTCACACGGCCTTTCCTCTGTGCGAGCGCACATCCTCATAAGGACACCAGTCCTATTGGGTTAGGGCCCCACCCTTATGACCTCAGGTAACCTTAATTACTTTCCAAAAGACGCTGTCTCCAAATATGTCACATTGAGGGCCGGGACTTCGATATGTGAATTTGGGGGAACACAATTTGGTTCATAACACTCGCCCCCTTTTTCCCTTTCTGCAAACAATATCGAGCGCCTCGAGAACTCACGGGCCATCCTCGCGCAGGCAGGTGGATCTCTGCGTGGTTTCGTTTTCCCTGTGTGTGGCTGAAGTGAGCGCTGTTTGAATACTTAAATAATTCCTTTTGATTGAGTCTGATTGTCATCCTAGGAACAGGCATGTTGCACCTTTCTGATATAGACGCATTCTCGAAGTTAACGTCCCCTTCTCTTAGTCGGCTGGATCTCAATATAACCTTAGCACATTATCCTCACCGGTGTGTCGGAGCCACTGGTGAAATTTGAATCGAGTTGTAAATGAGACAATAGCATTACAGCAATATTCAATTCCTAAATTTGGTCATTTTGTTAAGGTTATATGAAAGCACGACCTTTTTATTGGGAAGCGTATGATGAACTATTTAGGGGTAAAGGGTCATTATGTCTGTAACTTTCTCTCAGATGATGAAGTAATAATAATAATAATATAATTATATCTACAATGTATGTATATGTAAGGTAGGTATCATATATATGCGTGTATATGAAAACCCACATACAAAAGGAGAGAAAGAGAGACCCGAAACATGTATTTCATGTGACGCACAATGCGAAAAAAAATGTTTACAACGGATACATCTGACTGAAGGACATATAGGAGCTCATTATACTATTCCTGTAACTTACGCATAAGTTTAAAACATTTTTCCAAATAAACAGTCAAAACATTTCAGAGTTAAAAAGACAACCCCTCCCCTCCCTGCAACTTGACCTGGGGGTATTATATAGTCCAAGATATTAAAAGTAGGATGAGGTCTATTTTTTTTCTTCAGTATATAGTGTTATCAGTAAAGACAGATTGAAAACAAAATCACACTACTAATTCCAACTGGCCAATAGTCGGTATGTGTCTCCAAGTACAGAAAGCAGCTCAACAGAATTTGGTGTTTCTGTCGATTC
Organism: Panthera tigris; assembly: GCF_018350195.1. Classification (NCBI taxonomy): domain Eukaryota; kingdom Metazoa; phylum Chordata; class Mammalia; order Carnivora; family Felidae; genus Panthera; species Panthera tigris. Next base: position 147,970,183 of record NC_056664.1, on the reverse strand, counting down.
CCCCGGAAGATTTGGTGATATTGTTTAAGGTGGCAGAAGCTGTGGGAAAAGTGTGCTCATCATGAACCATTGATGAGCTTGTTGTGAATCACAGATACGCAGTTTGAGACGGAGACTGGAGGTAAATAAACTTTGTGCCCCCAAAGATCGGAAGGCTATCAACTAGACCCAGGAGCACATGAGGCAAGTCAGATGTCTCTCACATTACGGTGGGTGGCTGTGTAAAACACCTGAAAACCCGGACAAGTGCTTGGGAACGGACATGACCGATTTGGCGGACGACGTCAGCACAGCCAAAATTCCACAACGGGGTGAGAAAGTGAAAACCTGCAACAAACGGGAAGGTCGAAAGTGACCGAAGATCGCGACCAGAAGTGTTTGAGAACGTTAACCAACTCTGAGATACAAACGCTTCTAGAATAAAAGGAGGAAATAAAATACGTGAAGACCTTTGCTGCAGGTGTGACCTTTTACATGAGAATGGGACATAGTCGGGGACAGTGTAGCTGCCATGAATTGCTTGGAGCCCACGCTCAGCTTTATGATTTAAGAAGCATTACGTCAAACTTTCAAAAACCCTACTTAAGCATGTAGAACACGAGAACATGCAAAATCTTCACCGTAATTCCCAAACTGAGCCGAGGCCATCGGATGGCAGCTCGCCAGCAACTTGAGGCTTCCGTCCGAAGTGGCGAACGTCCAGCAGAGAACCGCGGAAGGCTGAGGAAGAAAAGACTCCTCCCCAGCACCCTCCTTGGTTCACGCGGGGATCCACCAGCTGGGTACTGATGAAGGAGGAGGAGAAGAGGAGAGGAGGGGGCGTGAAGAGGGGAAGGGGAAGACGAGGAAGACAAGGAAAAGGAATTGGTGAATGAAAAGGAGGTGCGCAAGCAGAGAAGGGGTGCGTCCGGTAAGGCATTGCAACTCCAACTAAGTAAACAAACGTCTTCCAGGGAAACTTTCCCAACGTAGATTTAATCACTGATCGTCGCCAACGGCGACCTCTCTACCGATCAAGCCATCCAAAGATCAAACACTCCCACAAATGGAGAGATTATGTGACCATCAGTGACAGTGGCTTATCACCCAATGAGATCCTCTAAAAAAAAAAAAAATTGTCGCTAGGATCGAGTCACTTTGGCATCCACACCGGGGGGTGGGGGGGGGGGTGGCTGAGCTCAAACCCAGAACTGCACGTTAGGACGCCTAGACAGGCCTTTGCTTTCTTGCTCACCCCTCTCCCCCTTGCTGAGGGACAAGGGAACCCCCGTAAGTGACAATGTGCATTTCCAGGGCAGCTGAAACAAAACACGTTATTCTGAGGTTGAAGCAAACATGTGAAACGTAGAGTAAAAGAACAATTTGCAAGAATTTTTAGTGAAACATATGATGTCAAGGAAATGTTGCTCTTGAAGTGGGATGAGTCCCTGGTGCCGTGGGGGGCGAGCCTGCTTCCCGCTGACATCAGTGGGGCCTTTTGGAAGCTTCACCCAAAAGTTCCCTTACATATAGTTGTCCCGAGCTCTGTCACATTGCCATTGGAACTCACAAGGGGGCCGGAAAACACGGTTTCTTCAGCTGGGCGCCTCGCCACCCCACAGCATGGCTGGGGCCCTGTTAGTTAAGGAAGACACGGGTGACAGGCGTTGGGTCCTTAGCCAGCAGCGTTGGCCACCTCGGGAGAGCCCCTGCCACTTGCTGGGCCTGGCGGTGGCTTCGCGCTGGTCACTGGGAAATGGGCATCGAAAGCCTGCGACGGGTACCGAGCACTCAGTGACGCTGCTGCAGGTGGCCGGTGCGGAGGGGGCGGGGCTTTGCCAGAGTGACCTTGTTTATGTTTATTCTTGTTTCATTTGCTTTGCTCATGTGCTTTGCTCGGTTTGTTTCCTGTAGGCTCCTCGAGTCCCATTGTAAATAATCCCGCAGCAGGCCTGCCCTAGGCGAGCGACAGGTGCGGTGATGTTGTGAACTTAGGCGTCCCCACCATTTCTGTATTTGAAACATTCAGCTGTCCCTGTGTCACCATCGGGTGAATGAACGAGGCCAATTATTCTCCATAAAAGGCTTTAAAATCTCATCGGCCCCCTGGATTTTTCTTTTTTTAAGCCCCGAAAATCATTCTTCATTTCAGTCTCGGAGTGGGGCTTACCTTACCGAAGACTTCACCCTCGCTGCGTTTGATGTTCTCTTGCCACATTTCGTCTCACTTGTCACTAAAGTGGATTTCTCCTTTGCGTACTGAAATTCTATTTCTGAGACCTTCCAGTTCCGGAATTTGTCCAAAACTCTTGCTTTTTTATGGTAAGGACTTAGGAAACAAGAGAATCGGAAGTGTCGAATTGCTTTGTTACGTAATAGGCCAATGCGCCTTGAATTTCACGCCACACGTGTCATGACGTTGACCTCCTTTTTGCTCCGAACTGGCCTTTGCTATAAAACATTAATGTATAAATAAGTAGGCTCCAGTATACTGAGGAATAAAAGTACAGGAAGTTCTTTATGTTCGCATAAAGATCCTGTTGTGCTCTGAGTATGGGAGTGACGTATACTGTTTGGAGGGTGTGGGCTGGGTGGAGCGATGGCCGGCATTGGGGCTGCGTTGTCCCTGTCTTGCTTGGTGTGTGTGGCCCCCTCCCCCACCCCAGCCCCGCCCCGCCCCCAGCCGCCCTTCAGGGGTGTTTGGGGGTGTGGCCGAGTGCACGCTTCTGCACCCACATTCTATGTTGTTAACACAATTCAGCGGGGTACCTTTTAAAGGTCCCTTTGGCTTCATTTGGCGATTCACGAATCGGGCAGCGTCCCATCGAGCAGACAGAGAGGAGCTCTGAGGAGCTGGACAAAGCGGAAGGCTTACGGGCAGAAGAGAGTGGGGACAAGAAACTGACAGGAGTCAAAAAGGCACACTCTCCCTCGGGGACGGCAGATGTCTAGCAAGTACCTAATGGTAGTTGGTGCTGGTCAGGCGATTCCTCACGGGCGGGCTGAAGTCTCCGTTTCCCGGAAAGTGGAAACCCCACCGAAGTCTCAGCTTGGTGACGTGGGGCTTGGCGTAAGTGACTCCATTTTGAGCCTTTTTGTTTAAATAATGTCTGCATCCAATCTCATGCTTCCAGCGGCTGTACCATATTCCGTGGTGAGCGTTCCACCCCGTTTTTCTTACCTGCTCTCACTGGGTGGCTTACGTCCGCAGAGATGACACCAAGGGCAAGAGCAAGTGGCCCGGAGAAGCCAGCGCGGCAGCATCAGATGAAAAAGCGCCAGGCCGGGGACCCCGCACAGGGCAAGCCCGGGGCGTGCAGGCCGGGGTGACGTGTGGCCACGGGAAGCGGGAAGAAGGTCCTGGAGGCAAGAAGGGGCCAGATCAGACCGCCAGCCTCGTGGCGAAGGGTCCCCGGGAGCTGAAAGGCAGAAACGGCCAATTACCCTTATCAGCCAGCGTGTATTAAACGTCCCTAGGTGCCAACATGTCACCCACCGCGCAGCTTGGCGGGGTGCCGTGGCCTCTGGCGGGCCGGCGAGACGCACGGGGCGTGAGTCGGTCATCACCCAGAGGGACAGGACAGAAGGCCCGGAGCTGCATTTCAACCCGGAAAGACCGAGTTCCGGATGCACACGCCCCCGCCCCCCTGCACAGTCAACGGCAAGGCCGAGCGGAGGGCAGGGGGAGACGGGGGCCCGCCACACAGATTTTGCCTGGTTTTCCCCTGGAGATGATTCGAGAGAAAGAAATAGACAAACCCGAAGGAAGACTAGGGAGCGGCATCCCCAAAGCCTGCGAGCCAGCGAGGAGGAACCAGTACGTGCTCTGATACGACACACGATACTGACGTGTCACCGGGCGGCTGGCATCGTGCGTAGGGCACAGTGAGGCCAGTGCCGGTGCTGTCCAACCAGAGGGCCTGAATGGCGGGGGGCAGCATGTAGGGGCGACAGGGGTCACCGAAACGTGGGTGTGGCAACAACCCCGCGCCCCATTTGCAATCCTGGCCCTACGTTCCAGGGGGGACCTGGCCGCCGTCGAGGCGCAGACGTGAGGCGAGTTTCCCAGTTTTTAAGTTGTGGTGGAAATCGGAAGGCCTCCGCGTGGCTCAGGGCATCACCGATCTGCGGCACCGAAGGGTGTGTGTAAAAGCCTGTCTCCTGTTCCCTCTCAGGACCTTCTTCCTCGGCCGGTGGAATCCAGGATAAAGTGGGATAAATCCAGGATAAAGCAGGACGTGGCAGAGAGGCCGGCCCGAGGCCAGGACCAGGTGAGCTGCTCCCGGACACCTTTGCTTGCCTCTCTCACCTCTTTCCGCCCCGGCCCCCCGTCCAGTCGGGCTGTCCGTACCCGAGAGAAAGCCCAAGGCGCTGGGGGTTCAATGTGGAATCTAGAAGAACCCATAGTAGAGAAGAAAAAAATGAAAGGATTCAGACAAATGCTTTTTCTTCTTGTTTTTTCGGTTTTTTTCTTTTTTTCCAGACAGATGCTTTCTTTATCCTGAGAATAGTGACAGAGCCCAGCTGAGTGTTGAGGTAAAGGTGACCGTCCCACCCGTGTCTCCACTGACTGAGGCCAGACTTATCTTTACCAATCACAAAGCCAGATAGCTGGGCTTAGTTTCCTAAAGCATGTCAAGATTACATCAGTATAACCTGAGAAACAGTCGGCCTTCTTAAGGTGCATGCGACTTCTTGAAATTCATGAAACGAAATGAACAAACTTTCCCCCAAGGACTGCCCATCATGGATTATGAGCTAGAATTGGACTCTGTTTAATACGTACAGGCTATGGGTTAAGGGGCTCGGCTGCAGAATGCTCCCAAACTCAGGAAGGGGTAAAGACACACACCTGTAATATGTGCTCACACGCGCACGGACGCACGAACTTACACGGCTCAGGGAGGTGCACCTGTTGTCTGTCGGATGAGGGACCCTGACGGGATGATGTTCTTGGCGGCCCATCCTGCCTCTAACATTCTGTGAATATATATGATCTAGAAATCCAAGGATGTGTTTATCACCACGACCCCGACAGCACAACCACACCAGAAACACACACATGCGCTTACTTGGGCCTTTAATTTAGAAAACAAAACGTGTCCTATTGGTAATATAGTCTACCTTTAAGTTGGATTGTTTTTTTAAAAACGTATTTATTTTTGAGCGGGGGAGGGGCAGAGAGAGAGGGAGACCCAGAATCCGAAGCAGGCTCCGGGCTCCGAGCTGTCGGCACAGAGCCCGATGCAGGGCTCGAACTCACGGACCGCGAGATCATGACCTGAGCCGAAGTCGGCCGCTTAACCAACTGAGCCACCCAGGGGCCCCTATAGTTGATTCTTAAAGCAAAGAATACAGTGGCAAGTTGTTGCCATATGTTTGGGGCTGTCCAAGAAGACCGGTTTGTTTTCCTGAGCCAGACTCGGCTGTACCAGGGTTCCCCAAATGTGCTGAGTCATCGCGGTCACGGGGGGCTCTTGGTAAAAACGTGCAGTTCTAGGTCTTTCCCCGAAGACTCGGATTTAGTTGGTCTGTGTTGGGACCCAGGAATCTGTGCTGTTATCAAGCTCCTCGGGTAATTCCTGTGAATGTGGTGATTAGGCAAGTCTGGGACATCCTGAACGGAGTAACCTGCTGTCTCTACTGGTACCTGATTCTGTCTGGACGTGAAGTTCAAGGACGGGTCATGATGGTAGGCGTCTCCATTGGAGCACTGACTGAGGGTGTGCTTTGCTTTACGTGTAATAATTTCTGCACCAAGGACCACTGGGGCTTAAAAATGCTCTGCTGTGCGTCCTTCCGGGGCCCCTCATATTCCTACGTGTTCTTATTTCTTGTTTTTCCATCTGTTTGAAATTTTCACAGACCTAATACTCTTTCATTTGGGGTTCAGTTGGATGTAACTTTCTACCTACTTGTATGGGTTTTTTTTCTCCTCGTTTTCTTAGAGGGGTGCAGTTTATGTGACTACGTTTGGATTTTTTAAATATTATCTCAAATACGATACTTGATAAGACCCTTAACTGTGCTTCAGTTAATATCATCCACTTTTTTTTTTTTTTTAAGTTTATTTATTCTGAGAGAGACAGAGAGTGAGCAGGGGCGGAGCGGAGAGACAGGGAGAGAGAAGGAATCCCAAGCGGGCTCCACACTGTCAGCATGGAGCCCGAGGCGGGACTGGAACTCACGAACCGTGAGATCATGACCTGAGCTGAAACCAAGAGCCAGACTGAGCCCCCCAGACGCTTCAGTCCATTTGCTTTTTACCAGCCTGAGCCTGGGTACCTCGGTGTCTGTCGGACTCCTGCTTTTCGGTAGAATTAGCCTGCTCTCACGAACTAACTTATCCTGGAGGACCAAGGCCAAGGAGTCCAGGTCTTTGCAGCATGCCCAGAATATTTTGACACGCATCCGAAAGCAGAAGTGTAAACCAGGAAGGATTTGTGCTGGATTCGCTCGTCTTGAGAAGCAGCCCAGTGTGCTGCCCGGGTGGGATAGATCGATCTGTGCGTTAGAGATGTAAAGAGGGAGAGAGAGGAACCCGTCCTCGGCGGTTCTCAATTCCAGCCGTGGAGGCAGGACATGAACAGAAACAAGCATCAAACGTTTGTTTCAGAACAAGACGGTGTGTAAGTCAGAGGAGAAGGAATCCCGAAGCAAAGCATACCTTCGCCGCTTCCGTCGCATGTATTCTGCTTCTCTCGCCAACACGGACTTCTCCAGGAGGTGAGTTCCTTCCTGAATGTGCGGGTGTATGTGGATTTTCTAAATAGTACTTTGCAAACTCATATTCGCTGCCTTGTCACGGATCCACGAGAGAATCGTCACTCTACATAGTGGTAGCACACTGTTCCCCAGTAAAAGAAGGGTCACGGGGCGCCTGGGTGGCTCAGTCGGTTGAGCGTCCGACTTCAGCTCAGGTCACCATCTCGCGGTTCGTGGGTTCGCGCCCCGCGTCGGGCTCTGCGCTGACGGCTCGGAGCCTGGAGCCTGCTGCGGATTCTGTGTCTCCCCCTCTCTCCGCCCCTCCCCTGCTCACGTCGTCTCTGTCTTTCAAAAAATAATAAATACACATTAAAAAAAAAAAGATGTCACAAAGGCCAATTGGCAAGAAAGAAGCCGTCAGAGTGCAGATCTAAACAGTAAACCGGAGTAACCCCTGCTCTATGAGATCCTCGGGGACCATAGGAAGTAGCCCTGGGGGAGGGGATCCTTACCCTTGAGGATTGTATAATAATTCCGTCGCGGCTGGAAATTGCGAAAGCATCTTACTGGCACAAACTGAAAACCAGCGTTGCTCTCCCAGACACGCATACGCCAGCAGAATGGAGCTAACCCTCACAAGGCACCCAGGGAACCCGGGAGCGGGCCACTTGGTGAGCGGTGTGCCCCCCGCCGGGCACAGCGTAGGTGCAAGGCCAAAACGTGCGGGGCTGCATAATTGGTGGACGAGGCAAACGCAAAACCAAATGTTACGAAAGCGCACTGGAACGATGGCAAAAGAGAGACAGAGGAGAGGAGTTGTTAAAACCTCTCCATCATCTGCCCCGCGTTCCAACCCCGAGGGCTTTCCCGGGCCCCTCGGTAACAGAGGCCAGCTAGTGTCTCCTGGGACAGGGAACAGGCATGGGGGTGACAGAAGAGACCACGTTCTTGGAGTCAGAGCCTCTTTCAAAGCGAAGGCTCCCTTCTCTTCTGCAGAACCCCACACGCTGAGCATGCCTCACCCCAGGCCACCACGGGGATGTTTCCCATGAAGCGGTTTAACAGACGGCCCTGCCCGCCCGACTGGAAGAATCCTGCAGATTTCTTGCAGCAAAGGAGTGAGTCTCTGGTTGTTTGCAGGGAAGAGCGTCTCCCTTTTAGGGGCCAATTCAGCTCCGGCCATTAGCATTTGAATCGGTCCACCAGGCTGTTTTGATTGAAGAGAGAAACACAGCCTTTGTTGCTGTGATTTAGGGGCGTAAGTAATTTTCCAACCCCCTTTAATCAGTTCACACAGTTGGGGAAATGGTAATATATAGGAAGGGTGTGGTCTGGCCTCGGAAATGCAGATGGGGCTCCTGTCCGGAAGGTTCCCCGTGGCAGCTCCTGGCCCTGCCTGCGGCCGCTCCCTGAGCTCTAGGGACCCCCCCTCCAGGGGCCGCCTGTCCTTCTCACCAAAAATTGGCTGAATGTCTTCAACACGTTCTCTTTGTTTGGGTTAAACCGACTCAGGTAATCACAGAAACCCAAGGGGCCTCGTCTTCCTGGGCTGACTCGTGCTTCCGGCACACGGATATGGGCCAACCCGGGGGTCCCGTCCGAAACGTGACGGGTCGCTGGGCTCCCTGGGTTCACCGGGCCACTTTACAACCTGTCACTGACTCGCTTAGCAGACCTGCTTCTGTGGCTGAGAAAACCCGCCAAACTTTAGGTTTAAAGAGGGGAGACGGCGTCTTGCAAGATCCCGTTGGCCTCGTTTTCCTGCCGCACCTTTGCTCATCTCGTGCGTGTAGACGCGTGGCAGTTTAGGCTTCGTAGCAAGGCAGCGCCTGGGGACGACCTAGCTGGGAAAAGCAAGGTCTTCTCGAAGCTGCTGCCCGTGCCGCCGGGCTCAGAGCCGAGTTTCATGCGGCGTGTTGGTATCTCCGTGGACACTCGGGCAGAGGCCTGGGCCGAGCCGGGTGCACTTCTCAGCGCTCCGAGGCTTTAGCTCCGTGGCCCGACGGAGAGCGATGGGTTGGCTGAGTATCCCCCCCCGCGCCCCCGCCGCCCCCAGCGTTGACCAAACACCCCCGGAGGACCCCCGAGCCCCGAGGCCCCACGAAGGGGGGTGCACCGGGACCCCAGACGGCCGTCGGGGGGCGGGCCTTGGGCTCCAGCCGGGAAGGAGCTGCAGTGGTAGCCGCGGAGGCGACGGGAGGAGGCGACGGGAAGATGCTTCACCCCGCTCGGCCCGAGACCAGAGTCAACGACGACACGTTTGCCCCAAAACGTGCCTTCAGAGGGCACCCGCGCCCACCTGAACACACTCTGCCCACTACCTTGGCTACCGTATTTGCGAGCCACCTTTCCCTCCGCGGGCGAATTCCCTCTCTGAGACTGGGTTCCAGTCTCCCTTTACCTCTTCCCTCCTGTCGGCTAATCCATCACCTCCTCCAGGAGGCATTCCCGGACTCCTCTGCCTCTCTCACTAGCTCCTGCCTCAGCTGGGGCTGAACTTGTCCCTCGGCGAGTTACGTTCTTCGGCTGTCGGAGCTCTCAGTGCCTCCGAGGCGGGTCCCGCGGCACCTAATCACCGCGTGTCCTCCCGTCGCCGGGCCGGGGTCCTTTTCCAAGAAAAGCAAAGAGTCAAGCAGCTGTTCCCCGGGAGCTGATGAAAGGCCGTGTTTGTTTCTTCGTTGGCGTTTGCTGTGTCGTGTGCACAGGGACAGATGGCAGGAGGGGCTTTCAGGCACCTGTCTCATCCCAGCGGGAGAGGCACCCGTCCTGCTCCTGCGCCCGCTGGTGCCCCCAGCCCTGCCCGGAGCCCCCGGGGCCTTGCTGTGGGGCTCACCCTGTGCCCTGCTTCACCTGGCCTCACCAGGAGGAGCACCGGGAAGGAAGGAGTCCCCTGGGGCCGGGCGGTGGTCGCTGTGAGGTCTGGAACTTGACCTGGACAGCGCCCAGGGCTGGTGGAGGCCTGAGGGGAAGTCCCCACGAGACACAGTCTCCCCACCTCTGTCTCCAAGGTCACAGGGCGCAGGATGCAGGCCGTGGAGGGGAGGGGGCAGCACAGTGACAAACGTTCATGTCCCATTAGCACTGAGAGAGAGGCAGCAGCTCGGGGCGGGGGCAGGGGTTGGGGGGGGCCGACGACTGCATTCTAGGCCCGGGGCCAGCTTCCCCGAGGACCGCCGTCCCTTTGTCCCCCCCCGAGCGATGAGGGGTTCTCGTCACATATCGCAGCTCAGCGGCTGCGAGGGTCTCGGCTGAGCGGAGACTGACGCCCTCCATCCAGGAGCCACCCCCTCGGGCCATCGACACTTCTTTGGTCCCACACTTCCCGGCTCGAGACCCACTTTATTTTTAATTCTCCAAGTGAGCGAAAGGAAAATGCAGTTTCAGGGGCTACACCAGGGGGCCGGCGGCACCACTCGTCCGTCCACGGTCGCCTCCCGCGTGGCACGTCGACTGCTTCCCTCACCGCGGCCGACCGTTGCTTCTTCCAAGATGCCTGTGAGCCTCAGGCTCCCAGCAAGAAAAGCTGTTGAAGGCGCTCTAACAACAGCACTGTGTGTTCAAGGAGTGCTGATCTTGACAGCTCTGCTTCTGTTTGCTTTTCTCTGCTTGGTGCTACCGCGAGCAGACTCCTGGAGAGGGGCAGCTGGTTTGCAGATGTGGACGCGGAGGGCAGAGCCGGAGACCTGGTCAGTGTCGTCTGGTCTGAGGCCGCACGGCGAGGCTCTGTCTTCGGGCTGGGGGGATGTGGGCCAGGGGCCAGCACGGCGGGGGCGGCCGGGGGTGAGCAGAAATCTCCAGTGAAAGCTCTGATCAATGCCGGAGGGCTGCCTGTAAGCGGGGGCTGCCGTTTAGAACTAAGGGTGAAGAGGCACATGCCCTGCCCTCCTCCCAAACTGCACTTCCATCCCGGGGCCTCACGTGGGGACCAGAGGACAGAGGGGTTGGTGACGGTGGTTACAGAGATAAAAATAGAATCTTGAGTCTGACTCAAAGACAAAACACGATGTAAACAGCACTTGCCTGTCCGTGTTCTGGCTTCCCTGTCCCTTCCCTGCATCGCCAGGGCACTGCCCAGCAAGGCTGGCACGCAGGGGGGTGGCCGGACAAGACAAGCCCGGGGCTTCCAGGGGACATAATGCTATTTCTTGGCCGTAAGGAACTATCTCCTACAATATCGAAGGGTATGCGAGGAAAGATTTTCAGATCGGAGTAAATAAACCCACACTTTAATGATCCTTCTGGTCCAGCTTTGCCAAGTTCTGTTTTAAAAGTTGACACTCACACCCTAAATGTCATGTTTGCTTCCTAAAGCGGGACTGTGTGTTCCCAAGTGGACACGGGCAGCGTGGAGCGCGGCCCGGGCCCAGGGGGAGGAGGACGGGGGGAGCGTGTGCCCACCTAGGCAGCGGCCCGCAGCACAGCCTCCCCTCACCTTCCTGAAATGCGACAGTCCAGCTGCTAAAACAGAAGGTCCCAATCGGAAGACGAGAGGACACCAACCAGCCCGGTGTGTGGCATGTGAGTAGTCTGGAAAAAAAAAAAAAAATGCCAGAGAGAAGAAATAGTGCAAAAAACCCCAAAGTGCAGTTTTTGAGAATTTAGCGGTGAAGGGGTAACAGCGACCGAATACGAAGGATGCCAGGTTTAGGGGGCAGGCTCCCACCTCAGATCTCCGCCTGAGGCCACTTTCTCCGGGAAGCCTTCCGGGACGCCCCCCAGGAAAAGGTGGGTACCCCGCATTTCCCTCCACTCCCACCACAGACCCGCTCTTTGCCTGTCTGCCTGCCCCTCCCCCACGGTCCCCCCTGTTGGAAACCCAGCGAGGGGACTCGGCCTACCGCCTTCCCTGCATGCCTCCTGCTTCCGGTTCAGTCGCTGGCAAACAGCAGGAGCTCAGTTAATTTTTCTTGAATGAATGAATGAATGAATGAACGAGCTCCCTCTGGTTCAGTTTTCCACCTATGTCTACGGCGCCCCTTCTCGCTCCGAGGCACGATGGCACCCCAGGCGTCGCAGGGCATACCTGACTCGACTCCCGGCCACCCCATCTACTCACGAGACCTTTGTCAGGCCCAGCCTCGGTTTCCTCATTTTGCGCGGTGCGTACGGAGATAGCCACGCGAGGGTCTTGCGCGGACTCAGTTGAGTGACGTCTGTCAGGCGCCTTTCGTACCCCCGGGACGTGCTACCAGCTCTTTGAACGCTGAGTTCTTTGTACAACCCGGGTCCCGTGTGTGCAGGCGATGTAGGTGGCGGTCGTCGAGAGTGCCTCGTGCGGGCGGGAGCAGGCGCCCCTGGCCAGGCATCTCCCATCCCTCCCAGCGACCAGGTCCACCAGCGAAGCAGCGAGGGCCCCCTGCCTCCTTCCTGGGAGACACCCAGGTGCGGCCGGGCCTCTGACTGTGTTCAGCTGCGTTGGGGGGACAGTTGTTTTCAGCCATAGTCCGTCTCGAGGTGGCGTGGCAAGGCCTAAGGCGCCTGGATCGGTCTCTTACAACCCGGGTACCCCGTCAGCATCCGCTTTTCGTTTCGGAGTCCTTTGCAGCGTGACTGAAATGAACAGAATTACTATTTGCATCAAGGCAACTTGTACTTTCGAGCGTAACCGTCATACTGTCACCACAAAGATGAAGCTTAACCCAGAGGCCGGTGACGCCTGAGGAATCCGGTGCACGCTCCGTGCAGGTCGGGAGCTGGTAAGGAGCCGGAATTTGCTCTTAACCCAACGAACTCTGCTCTCCGGCCTCCAAAAAATGTCACAGGTGGCGTTCCTCTGGGCACTCGGGTGTAGACCCCGAACTGAAGACGAGACAGGATCATCGGGTACCAGCTGTCCTCTGATCTCTGTTTCCCGGGTAGCCCTCAAATTCTACTCGATTATAGATGTTCTATGGATATTAGTTTCAAGCCAACACATACAGCCCACGTGTGTGCCTCCCGAGCCATTTGTTTGTTTGGCTTTTCACGCGACTGCAGCGGAGATCTTTCTTTCCTGCACGCACACGTAGGCATACGCGCACACAAACCCTCCTTAATAGTGATTTGTTTTCATTTCTCTGATAACTGGTTTTGATGAAGCTTACTTTGTCTTGTTGGCAGCAGACATGGTTTTATCTAGCCGAGATCTGTGGCTCTCAAAACGTCTTCCGAAGCAGAATTGTGGAGTATAAAATGTGAACCCGAAATTTACATGCCTTATTTTCAGAATCTTGAAAACATTTCCGTGAGTTCCCCAGTGCTCAAAATTTCCAGCCTGAGATATAACTGCCTTACGGATTCGCATATCAGAAAAAGAGGTCGGGGTGCCTGGGTGGCTGACTCGGTTGAACGTCCGACTTCGGCTCCGGTCACGATCTCACAGTCTGTGAGTTCGAGCCCCGCGTCCGGCTCTGTGCTGATGGCTCGGAGCCTGGAGCCTGCTTCCGATTCTGTGTCTCCCTCTCTCTCTGCCCCTCCCCGTTCATGCTCTGTCTCTCTTTGTCTCAAAAATAAATAAACGTTGAAAAAAATTAAAAATAAATAAATAAATGTTAAAAAACTTAAAAAAAAAAGAAAAAGAGGGATAGATATTGTAAGTATGAATGGATACACAATAAAAAATTTACAAGTGAGTCTTCAGAGAGCTACTGAATGGGGAAATCTGTTGGCAAACGTCTAGTAGATTGAGGCATTTAACGTCAGATTCATAAGCTTGGGGGGTGGAAAGCACTTAAAATATATTTTATATGATTATGTACGTGTGATTTTTCTTGGAGAAAGGATTCACAGGGTGCTGTCTTTAAAAATTAGATTTTAAAAGAGGTCTGTGATCCAAAAATGTTTAATGCTATGAAGTTCAATGAAGTGGAAAAAATCTTACATTTGCAGAAAATACTGTACATTGGTGTTAATACCGTTTTAAGAGTTTATGTGCAGAAAAAATTTAAATATAGTCTTCAAGTCTCTCTCTCTCTCCCTCTGTCTCTTCCTTTAGGATTAACCTTCCAGAACACACAAGGGATGAGCCTGCTCCTTCTAGGATGGCCACAGTACCTCTGACTTTGGAGCAAGCAATTCAGACTCACCACGTTGTGGTTCGCTCGTGTCTCTTCTCTGCCCGGGGGTTAGACGATACAGTTCCCGGGCGAGCAAAGGAGGATTCGAGTGGGAGGGAAAGCAGGGGACGCTGGAGGATGGGAGGTTGCGGTCAGAACGGGATGCCCAGCACCATCTCTGAGTCTGAGCAGCTCTGGGCAAAGCCCAGAGGTAATAGAGCAAGCACGTGCCCTCTGTGGAGTAGGGGCAAAGGTCATGGAAATTTCGAGGCTGAGAATTAGATGGGTCAGCAGCCTGAAGAGAGGGAGATTCCCAGGATAACAGCAGGGGTTGGCGGGGGGCGGTAAATTGTTTTCTAACTCCTTGGTGAATAAGAAAAATGGCCAAGAATTAGGGTCCTGAGAGGCGGTGGGTGCACTTGGCCGTGGCACTTGGCCTTTGGAGTTTATATGTAGTTTTCCCCTTTTCTTCGTTGCAGGAGGCCAGGACAGCAAGGCGATATTGGACCAACTACGTGGACCAGGAATGAGACAGTAGCATCACCTTGATGAAAAGGACAAAGAAATGTTGAAACTCCCAAAGAAGCAATTAAATGGCAGATTTCTTTTTCTTTAGTTCAAAGTTATGATAAGCAACAATAACATCATCCACTAAATAACATACTTGTTATAAACGTAACATTTTCCACACAGAAGCCTGGAACCATGAATGAGAAGACGTAGAAAAAGGAGAAGAATAAAACTCACAGAGGGATGAGATCATGGAAATTAACAGATGGAGAAAATACCTAAGTATGATTTATATGGTTAAGTAAGTTTCAGGAAAAATTTTTAAATTATGACTAAGCACTAGGAGGAGACTCTAAAATGAATCAAGATGTTTGAGGGGCGCCTAGGTGGCTCAGTTGGTGAAGCATCCGATGTAGTAGGCTCAGGTCATGATCTCGTGGTCTGTAAGTTCGGGCCCCATGTCAGGCTCTGTGCTGACGACTCAGAGCCTGGAGCCTGCTTGGGACTCTGTGTCTCCCTCTATCTCTGCCCTCCCACCCCCCCACCCCCCACCCCTGCTTACACTCTGTCTCTCTCTCTCTCTCTCAAAAATAAATAAGCATTTAAAAAAAAAGATGTTTGAAAAAGAATGAAATAGAGCTTTTAGAGTGGAAACATAATAAATAAAAAATACTCAATGGGGGGCTAAAGAATAGATTAGACATACCTGAAGATAACATGAGTGAACTACATAGATCAAAATTATCCAAATAATAATATTTGGAATTATCCAAAATATAGCACAGAAAAACAAAGTGACAGAATATATAATAACAGAGAGGTTAAAGGAAACAGAGGCTCTAGTGAGAAAATCCACCATACGTTTAATGCTGGCTTAGTAGAAATACCTGAAAGAATGGGGAAGAAGAAATACCTGAAGGAAAAAATTTAAACATTCCAGAATCGATGAAAGAAAGTAATCCTTCGATCTAGGGATTCCCAAGGAATCACAAGAGCAATACGTAAAAAGAACAGCAAATGTAAAATGAAGTTCTGTAAAGAAGCCAGAGAGAAAAGACCGATCATTACAAAGGAATAACAATTAAAAAGACAGATGACATCTCAGTAGCAACAGTGGGTAAATTATTTCAGTGAGAAGAAATGGAAAACTTAAATAGTCCTATAGTTATTGAATGCATCGGATACATAATTTCAAAAGTTTCTCACAAGGAAAATAAGAAAACTCCAGGCCCAAATGGTTTCACTGGTGAATTCTCTAAATACTTAGGAAATAATGTCATTATCCATCTATGAACTCTCTAGAAAATGTGGAGAGAAGGCACATCCCCCAACCTTTTTGTGAACCCAGCATAAACTAGAAGAAAACAGAAGCTGATCGCATTCAAGAATGTAGTTGCAAAAGTCCTAAACAAAATACTAACAGAGCCCAGTAACATAGAGTTCAATTCAGTAACTTCTTCTCTAATAAAAATAATAGCAAATTATGAATAAGAAGAAAATCACTTAATCTGTTAGTGTATTTAAAAGTATTTTTGTAAAAAAATGTACTTGATGGTGAAATGTTGACACCGTTCCTTTCGAAGTTGGGAACAACAGAAGGATGCCTGTGCATCTCATTTCTATTCAAGATTGTTCTGGAAGTTTCACTAGTATTATAAACAAGAAAAAGAAAGAAAAGCTGTAATGTTTGTAAAAAATTAAAAAAAACAGATTTTTAAAAATAGAAAAGTCCTGAAGAACATAGAAAAGCAAGAATGCATCCTACTTTTCTGGAAAATGAAAGTAACTACCTAGGATTCAATTTGGAAAAATGGACATAAGCCCTTTGTGAAGAAAAAAATGATCAAACATCATTGAGAGACATTGAAAAAAGACCTGAATAAAAGGAAGTGTGATGGTCTTGAATAGAAGTACCGTGCAATTTAAATGGTGTGAGTTCCCCTCAATCTAATCTTTAGATCTAATGCAAGTTCAATAATGTTTCATGGAAGTTGACGAGCTAATTCTGAAGTTCATGGGAAGGAGGTGCCAGCTGGGACAGGAGGGACACACCGGAAACAGAAAGTAGTAAGGGGCGGGGCTTGTCCTACACATCAGGTCCCGATTTAAAGCTCTGTAGCAATTTAGGGGCGCCTGGGGGGCTCAGTCGATTAAGCGTCCAACTCTTGACTTCTGCTCAGGTCATGATCTCACAGTTCGTGGGTTCGATCCCTGTATAGATATGGCTCCTCACTGATGGTGTGGAGCCCACTTGGAATTCTCTCTTTCTCTCCCTCTCTCTGCCTCCCTCTTTCTCAAAATAAATAAATAAACGTAAAAAAAAAATCAGACTCCAAAGTCAGACGCAGAACGGAAACGATGTCTGGCAGATTTGTTGTTGGTCTCTGCTGAAACAGAGGACGATTTAGCGAACGGTGCTGGGACGATTGGTTTTCTACGTTGAGACTGGATCTCTGTCTCATCTCACGCACAGAAGTCAATTCTCTATGGATTAAAGTCCTAAACGTAAAAAGACAGGACTATGAAGCTTTAACAATATAAGAGAGTCTCTTGGGCTGCCGGGACGGCTCTCTTAAAGGCACAAAGAATGTAAAATGAAAAGGACAGTGTGATAAATCTGACCATGTTGAAACTGAGATTTTCTGTTCACAAAAAGACAACATCAAGGACAGGAAAAGTCGAGTCACAACGTGGGAGAATGTTTGCTTTTATAAAATCGACAAATGACTAGTACTGGCATTTAAAAAGAACTCCTGAGGGTGCCTGGGTGGCTTCGTTGGACAAGCATCCGACTCTTGGTTTCAGCTCAGGTCATGATCTCATGATTCATGAGTTCAAGTCCTGCACTGGGCTCTTGCTCTCTCTCTCTCCCTCTCTCTCTCTGCCCCTTCCCAGCTCGCATGTGTGCGCTCTCTCTCAAAATAAATAAATGGGGGCGCCTGGGTGGCTCAGTTGGATTGGCGGCCGACTTCGGCTCAGGTCACGATCTCACGGTCCGTGAGTTCGAGCCCCGCGTCAGGCTCTGTGCTGACCGCCTAGAGCCTGGAGCCTGTTTCAGATTCTGTGTCTCCCTCTCTCTCTGACCCTCCCCCGTTCATGCTCTGTCTCTCTCTGTCTCAAAAATAAATAAACGTTAAAAAAAAAATTAAAAAAATAAATAAATAAATGAACTTAAAAATAAATAAATAAACGAACTCCTGTAATAGAATTTTAGAAAGAAGATTCAGTGGGATACTCAAAATTCTTTGTAATCAGGAAAATGTAATTCAAAACCATAACATTCTTTGTATACCTATCAGATGGGAAAAATGATAAAATTGGACGAAGGCCCGTGTTGGGCAGGCTGCAAAGCGAGTGGATGCTCGCTCACTGCAGGTGGCCTCTAAAACTGGTTCATCCGAAAAAATTCGGATATTCCAGAAATTCTACAGGTGGATATTAACCCAGAAATTCCCTTTCGAGGCTTAAAACGCAGCTGTGGAAACTCTTGCGCAGGGGGCATCAAAAGATACGCGTCAGAATCTTCTCATGGATTCATGAGACTGACAGGGAGATCCGAACCCTGACTAGATTTCTGATGACATTAAGGAATTATTTTTTGGGGGGGGGTGGTTTTGATAATGGTGTTACGGTTAGGTATAACCGGAAAGAATCCTGTCTTTAAGGGATACACGCCACACTATTTCTTTCATGGGTGAGGATCGGACATCAAAGTGATCTGGAGGTGTCGGAGATGGGGCGAGGGGTCCGATGAAACAAGACGGCCCACGAGTATGTCTCATTGATGCTGGGTCATGAGTCCACGAAGGTTCACCAGGGGATTTACTCTCTAGGCAGCGTCTAGGCCCGCTCGCTCAGCCCCGATGCTGGCTCGCATCACCGCACCGTCTTCGGGAACGCGATGCAGCCAAGAGAGCCAGACCCGTGGCTCCAGGTAGTGAGGGCCCCCCACCCAAGCGGGCTGACGCACCCCATCTCTTTTCCTTTGCTGCTCACGGGGTGTCTCTAGTTGATTCAAACCTTGCGATCCGAGCCTCTTCACTTGGCCTGTGAACCCTTCTGTTTTGTGACTTCTGCGACGGCTCTGCTGGCAGTGAACTTGAAGGCTGTATCTCTATCAGAGTCGCTTCCCACCGTGTCACCACCGGGCGCCCCCGGAGCCCAGCTTGGCTCGAGTGTCTGGGGCTGGGGAGGGGTGTGGAGGAGGAGTTGATTTTGACCGTTGTGTTGAGAACGGACCACGGGGCAAGATGGCTAGGGAAGCCGGATGCAGGTAAAGAATTTGCTAGATTGGGTCCAGGGTTTTAAGTAAGCCAAGGATTATGGCAGACAGTCGAACAATCGCTCGATACGTTTGTATTTTTCCGAACGGAAGGTGTTCCCAAGGGATCTGTTCGGCACGTTGCAAACCCGCAGACTCGATCTTCGGTAGGTCTGTTACTTGGAGGGCTTATTTTCAAAAGACTCAAACAACAAGCGGTGGCCCAGTGTTGGGCACGGAGCCCAGCGATTTTCGGAGGACCTCTCGCACCTCGGTGCAGAGCCGAAAATGGCACCGATTCAAAACGGCATCTTATTAGCCCTCACAAACCTTTGCACGGAGCCGGCATACCTACGTCACAAATTGTGAAAGAAACCCAGGCTACAGATGTCAAGTGATTTTCTCGGGTGATGGCCGTAACTGACCCGATCTCTAATCCCCTACCCAGGCCAGCTCGCCAGCGGATGATTCACGTTATTGCCTGTCGTGAAAAGTAACAAAATCCCCCCATCTTTAAGTTTTAATTAGGTTTTCAATTTTAACACAGTTTTTGTTTTGCCCCAAACATGAGCCAACAAGTTTCCGTAACACTGCCAGGGTCCTTCACGGCCTTCGGTCTCAAGAACCTTTCTCGCACCCCGGTGAAGAAGCTATCACAGTAGCGTGGTGTTTCCAAAAGCCTCCCTCTGGGATTAATGATGATGTCAGAAAGCTAGACGACAAGCAGACGAGCAAAGACCAAGAACGTGACTTGACTCTCCCTACCCCTGTGTTGGAGTCACCTTAGTCTGCTAGCATAACGTGCGATTCTTGCTGTGTGACCCTGGGGAATTTCTCTACCTCTCAGATCTACATTTTCTTTTACTACGAAACATTTTGTTTATTCATTTATTTTTATTTTATTATTTATTTATTTATTTATTTATTTTTTAATATTTTAATGTTTATTTTTTTTGAGACAGAGAGAGACAGAGCATGAATGGGGGAGGGGCAGAGAGAGAAAGAGGGAAGGAAAGAGAGAGAATCCCAAGCAGGCTCTGCACTGTCAGCGTGAGACAGATCATGACCTGGGCCAAAATCCAGAGTCTGCTGCTTAACCGGCTGAGCCACCCAGGCGCCCCACTATGAAAGAATTTAAAGGGGGAGGCTAATAGTGCTGACGTTCCCAGGGTTCTGTGGGATCGGGACCAGGAGAATGTGTTTAGCCCTAAGCTCTGGTCGGCTTTGGCCCCTCTTCCCTCTAGTTTCCGACACCTTTGACCGCACGGCCAGCTGTTTAAGGATTGAGATGTTCCTTCTTCGGCCCCTAGTTTACCGTCGTCCTTCGTGTGACTATCGCGTGTTTCAGATTTCCAAAGTATTTAAGCTGACCCTTTCCCCCTCCCCAAACGCACACACCCCAGGTTCCTTTTATAACTGGAATGTATGCGCGTGGCGGGCGACAGGGGGACGGTGCGTTTGTCTGCACTTGCCATGTGCTTAACCTGGTCTAGTGGAAACAGGATGGGTTTAAACAGGATGGCTTCTTTACCCCAAGCCGTAGTTGCCTGAACCTAAAGGAGAGGCTCTCAGCACCCCCTGCCCCACCTCCCCGGGCAGGGCCGCCGGCGTCCAGATCATGGCTCGGGGACAGTGGCCTCCGTGAACGCGAATTCCTCCCGCTTGCGTCCGGGGGTGGGGGGCTGGGCTGGGGCGGGGGCGGGGGGGACCATCCCGCAGGCAGTGTGTGTTAGCACGTATGTAGAAAGGGCGGATTCTAGTTTCCGGAGGACTTTCTTCCCCAGTGGCTGTGTTGAGAACCACGGATGGAGCGTCTCTTCCCGCGGCCCTGCTGAGCCCTCCCGTGGCCCCATCAGTCTGCTACTTGACCCGTAGGGAGCTCATACTTTAGGCCCTCCCTCCCCATCCTTCTGAGCAGACACGAGGGGGCCAGGCCAGCACCCCCCACCCCCAGCCCTGCCGTCTTCTGCCTCCTCTCCTCCCTCGGGCAGGTTTCTGCCCGGCTCTGCCTCTGGCCTCCCTTCTCTCGCCTGCCCCCAGCCAGCCATCCCCAAACTCTTCTTACAATGTGATCGCTCTCTTATTCTTCCTTGTTCGTTTTTGGTCTTCATCTGCGGTGTTTACGGGAATCCCTACAGGAAGCCCCCGGAAGGGTTCCACTACGTTCACAGGCTACACTGCAGACCTTTTCAGGGCCTTCCTATCTATCCTTGTAGATGCTGAAAGCCCATGCCCTTCCGAAAGTCTGCTCCGGGCCTCACCCCCATCCCTACTACCTGACTGCTGCCCCCCTTCTCTTCCCACATCGTGCACTTAGCACGCCTGTCTCGCCGTGGAATGTCCTGCCCGCGTGGCCTCGCTCTTGCTAGATCGGGGACTGTGTCTTTGAGTCTCTGCTGTCATGAAAAGCAGACTCCCTCCTAGCCACACATCCCTTGCTGCTTCTACAAAAGCTCTGTCTCTCTTCCACTCCCAGGCCCGGAACCCTGCCCTGTCCCCAGGGCCACACCCCCAGGCTGCCTCTGCTCTCTCCACGCAAATGTCAGGTGTCCCAGCTCTGAGCCCGAGCTGCTGCGTGGCCCTTGCAGCAATGAGGACAACCCTTAGGACAACGTCCACCCTCACTGCTAACTAGTGATTGTGGCGACCAGAGCTGGGCAGGCCTGGGCACGCATCTGTGTCCCCAACATTCTTTTCTACGAGACAATACATTTGGGATCTCATGTTGCTTTCAGTAGCGAAATAGGAGTTTCCAAGACATAGGTGCAGATGTAGAGAAGGTACAAAGAAAGGAGACAGCAGGTCCCACAGTGTTAAGTGTATAATCATCCCTTAGATGATGGAGTGGAGGCCCCATCAGGGCTTCTTGAGTAATTTTAAACGGGGTGGGGTGGGGGGATGCTCTGATCGCTTTCACACTCACTTTGTTAATTTCTCTTCCTTCTCTGGGCCTCATTGGGTACACAGTTTCCACAGAGAATCCCTCCTTCACGTCTTCAAGACAATGGACTATTTGAGCCCATGAGTGTGGGAGCCTGCACCTGGCCTGTGACTGGGCGTCCACGTCCACACATCGAGGCCACAGAGAGCGAGCCCCAGGCACGGAGGCCTCCCTATTTAGGAGGAGTGAGTGCGGAAAGCAAGTGGTGTGGAGCTGAGTGTTGGGGGCTAAGGGTGGTGGGATTATCTAGAAGGATCAGAGGAAATAATAAACTATACGAACCAGAAGACGAATCCAGAAAACTGCTGGGCCTTCTCAGTGAGACCCAGAAAGCTGTGGCCTCTGAGAGACAGAGCCCCGGGGAGGGGAGCCTGCGAAAGAGGCCAGCGAGGCCACGGAGGGCGCGGGGGCTGCTGGAAGGCCGCCACAGAAGCGAAATCTCCATCGGAAGCGCTAGACCCAAAAGGGACACTGAGACGAGTGGACACTTCGAGAGCCACTTACGACGTGCAGAAAGGCCTGGGGGCCACAGCTGCGGGAGCCAGCGGGGTAAACAGAACAGGCCCCGGCCAGGGGCCGGGTTGGATGCGGGGAGTCCCCAGAAGACAGCAACTGTCGGCTGGACCGACCACGGAAGGGCTCCCCCTGCATTCGAGGGACGTCGGGGGAAAGACACCCCACTCACACACCATGGGGAAACCCGTGCCCCGCAAGCATGGACAAAATTGAGCGTCCCCACAGAGAGCACTCGAGCTCCCACCGCGGGAGGGACGGCAGCCCGGCCGGCCCACGGAGCCCTCCTCCGCAGCCTTGAACCCGAGGGGACCTGAGCAGCCGCCCTGGAGTTTTAAGGAGACGCGCCCCAATCCCAGGCCCTGAGCCTCTCACCAGGCTTGTTTGTTTTTAATGTGTGAACTCCCGTCAGGCAACCGTGCACGGTCATGTGCCACAAAGCACACAGAACATCTACTGAGGACGTATTTGGGTTGAAGTGCTTCTCCAGTGGACCGTCCTCCAATCCAGGGGCTGTGAGGGCCGTCCCAGCCGGCCAGGGGACAGCAGGCCGCAGCTCAAGATGGCAGCCTGACCGTCACCTTCCCGTGGCCGCACTGAGCTGGGCCAGGGTACTCAGAAAAAGACAGGTCCCTGTTCTCCTCCACAAACCACAAGTGCCCCCCAAACAACCCAATGGACTTAACATTTTTTTTTAATGGTGAGGAGTCCAGAGAATTATATTATGGAACTCTACGAACCATAATACAATTAATTGGGTTCCTTTCAACGGGAGAGACAAATAAACCAACTGATGACACAAATGATTTGCTATTCCCCACTCTATCTACATTGTTTTAAATTTAGGACTTGCCAAAGGTTTTGGCCGCCGGGCCTGACCAGTACGGGAGAGTGAGCTCGTCAGAAGGAAAAAAATGAACACAAGTGAGGAAAGGCCAGCAAAATGTGAATAGTGGTTAGTGATGGAGGTTTTTATTTTCACACACACACGCACACACGTATTATGGGTATACATAAATCTCTATTATATTCCACACTGAACAGAAATTTTACAATCAGAAAGTAAAAGTTAGTTTTTCTCCCAGAAAAGGAGGGGTCCTACAATGCTGTCCCCTGCCCCTGCCGGCCTTGAGCCTGCTTTGGGACATCGATACCTACTCCTGAAAGACAAATGGTTTTGTTGCTTGAAAAGGGTTGGGCCTGGGGAAAATGGTTTCTGGAAATTGAGGGGTGTGCGTGTGTGTGTGTGAGAGAGAGAAAGAGAGACAGAGAGAGAGATTTCTTGTAAAGTGTTTGCTAAGTTATTTTGGGGGTGACCATTTGCATTCTGAGGTCCAGCCATAAGACCTTTTGCAGATTTTCCCCTGAAAGGCTGGGCTTCCCAAGGAAAGACAGAAAGACAGACGTTGGGACAGAGCAGCCGGCCGCACCTCCTCCTTCCCAAGGAGGCACATTGTTACTAACCCGGAATCCTTTATAGCTGGGCCTGAGGAAGTTTTTGGCTGTAAACTGTCATGCACGGAAGCCTTCAGTGAAAGGGCTGGAGAGTTGGAGACGCTTCTCCTGGGAACGGAGGAACAAAGATCCAGAAGACAAGGCCCAGAAAGGTGAAGACAAAGAATCGGTGGTGGAAAAGGAGAGTGCTTCCCAGCTCGGCACAGTCGGGAACCCCCAGCCCCTAGCTGCACCAGCTACTGGGGCCGAATTTCTGGGTGGTGTTCTTGAACCCTTGGGACGTTCTTTGTGGAGGGTAAAAACGGCATTGCAAGGCTTTGAAGCTTAACATTCTTTCCTGATGGGGTTTTATTCTTAGCTGGTCGTGCCCCCTCCTGTTTGTGGAGCCCGCTGAAATCAGAACCATAGTTCTGGAACGATCTCGAAACCCTTCATCACCAGGAGCTCTACTGGGCTTTGTGGACCACACCGACAGAACTCGCGCCTTACCGGTCAGGGGGCGTTGGAAGCGCCGCTTCTGATGGGGGGAGGGCTTCAGAGAGCCTCGATTGCCGGATCCCCTCCCTTCTTTCTCCACCTCACACCCGGCCTCTCCCCTTTAGGACAAGTGCGGACGCAGAAATGACCTTTGACACATTTTAATTCTCTCGAAAAAGACTCGCCCCCAAATCCCAAGGCCCAAAGAGCCGGGTGGATGGCCACTCGGGAGGGCCCGGCTGTCAGGGGCAAATGAGGTCCTTTCGGTGCCTCTTTCCAGAAGGAAAATCCTCCCTCCCCCCCCCCCCCCCCCTCGGCTCAGCCCCTTGGGAATCGCCTGCGTCCTAGACAACAAAAGAAACCGAGAAATGCGTACAGGGACGAGGTGCGCTGGGCTTCCCGGCTCTTCAGGACCCATTTGGAGAGGGGCGGAAACCAGCTCTGGAAACACGCTATCTCCACCCCAGGGGGGCGGCGGGCGTCCCCTGTACCCCCAGGGCTGGCTCCCGGGAGGCGAAGGCCCGGATCCCTCCCGCGGCTTGCCCCGGCAGGGAGGGGGTGGCCGGGGCGCAGACCCCGCGTCCTGCCGGGAGAGCCCCCTAGCTCGGGCGCGGGGCTGTCCTGCGTGGGCCGCCCCACCCGATGCACTGGCTCCCCCCCAACCCCGGGCCGTGGGGGCGGGGTGCGCGCGGCGAAGACCCGGGAACCGGCTGGAACCGCACGCTCGGGTTAGAGCGGTGGCCATGGGGTTCAGAGGCGCGCAGCCGGCGCTCGGACCTGCTGCTCCTCCTCGCCTCCCGGGCTCCCGTTTTAGGAGGAATGTTATTGTTTAAAGAGACCTCATTGAACTATTTCCTGCTCATTGTCACCTTTCCTTCGCTCTCCTGGCGGAGGTTCTCACCGAAAGGTCATAAACCACCCGCTCCCCACGCCGCCGGGCGCTGCGGCCCCCCGGGGCCTGGCGGGGAGGCGCACCCCGAACCCTGCTCTCCCGGGAGCACCCTGGCCAGCCTCCTCCCGCGCCCACCTTCCGCGGAAGGAAAGATCAGACCACAGAAGCCACGCAAACCCCCAGGTCCCACTCAGTGCACGCGCAAACCCCGTCATCCAAGTCCCGCGTTTACGCAGCAGGCGGGAAAACTTCCTAAAGGGACCCGTTTGGTTGATTTCTGAGTATTTCCCTCTCTGGGCGCGGAGCCCACCGTCGGGCAGAGGCTCGGGCCGCCCAGGCGCGGGGACGGGGGCGCCGGGTGGGCCGATCCCCGGTCTCGGGCGCTAGCGGAGCGGAGGGACCCGGTCCCGCGGGGCGCACGACCGGGCGACACTGCGCGGGGGCGCGCGCCCTTCTGCGGGGGCCGGGCTCCGGGCGCCGGCGGGGCGACCCCGGGCCGGCCCCCGCGCGACGGCAGCCCCTCGGGGACGCGCGGGCAGGGGCCCAGCCCCGGCGCCCGGCCCCGCGGCCCCCGCCCCGCCGCTTTGATGGAGGCGCAAACGCTTGGGGGAGGGCGGGGGCGGAGGGGCCGGGCCGGGGACGCGTCGGGCCGGGGCCCCGGCTGACAGGAAGCGGGCGCGGGAGCCCGGGGTGGGTCCCCCGGCGTCCCCAGCCCCCGCGCCGGGTCTGAAATGGCCGCGCGCGGCCAATGGGCAGTCGCCCCCGCACTTCAAAGGGCGCGCGGCCCAATCGGCCGCTCCCCTCGGCGGCCGCCGCGGCCCTATTTATGGGAGGGGACGCCGGTGCGGTCCCCGGAGACCTACTCGGGTCGTGCGTCGCGGGAGTTCAAGTGGAAGAGCCTTCCCCCCCACCCCTCTCCCCCGCCCCCTCCCCCCCCAGGTCGCGCTCCTCGCCCTCCGCCCGGGAGCCCGGCGCCGTCTCGGAAAAGCGGCCGCCGGCCGGCCGGGGTGAAGGTGGCTGTCGCGTCGCGAGTCGGGGCTTCGGGGGGCGGCGGGGAGGGGGCGGGCGGGAGGATGAGCTCGCCCGGCGCCGAGGGCGCGGGGAAGAGCCTGCAGTACCGAGTGGACCACCTGCTGAGCGCCGTGGAGAGCGAGCTGCAGGCGGGCAGCGAGAAGGGCGACCCCACGGAGCGCGAGCTGCGCGTGGGCCTGGAGGAGAGCGAGCTGTGGCTGCGCTTCAAGGAGCTCACCAACGAGATGATCGTGACCAAGAACGGCCGGTAGGCGCGCGCGGGGCGCCCGGGGGCCCGGAGAAGGCTTCCTGCCGGGGACGGGGTGGGGGTGGGGGGGGGTCTTTCTTGCTCCCTTCCGCTCGCTCGGCCGCGGAGCCCGGTGTGCCCCCGCCGCCACTCTCCTGAGGTCTTCCCCGCGGAAGTTCGGGAGGCGTCCCGGGGACACGCGCTTGCCCCGCGCGCGGAGAGCCCTCGGCCAGTGCTCCCCGACCCTGCCTCCGGAGGCCGTGAGAGTGCGTGGGGGACGCCTGGGGACCTAGGGGGGCTCTGGGAAGCGGGGGCGTGGGGGCTTCTCTCTGCCCCCACATGACAGCCGCCTCTGTCCCGGGTTGCGTGCCTTCGGTCCAAAAGCTCCTCTCTGGGGGTCCTCCTGCCGCACTCCTTCCTTTCCAGGAGGATGTTCCCGGTGCTGAAGGTGAACGTGTCCGGCCTGGACCCCAACGCCATGTACTCCTTCCTCCTGGACTTCGTGGCGGCCGACAACCACCGCTGGAAGTATGTGAACGGAGAGTGGGTCCCGGGCGGCAAGCCCGAGCCGCAGGCGCCCAGCTGCGTCTACATCCACCCGGACTCGCCCAACTTCGGGGCGCACTGGATGAAGGCGCCTGTATCCTTCAGCAAAGTCAAGCTCACCAACAAGCTCAACGGAGGGGGTCAGGTAGGTGTGATGGAGCCCGCGCCGGGCAGGGGGCCGCGGGGCCGCACCTTCCGCTGGCGGAGCCTTGGGAGGGGCTGTGCTTGCGCGCCAGGTGACCTCTGTCCGGGAGAAACTGCCACCGCCGGCCTCAATTAAGCCTTCGGTGTTGTTTATAGGAAAGCGATGAGGGCAACAGCAAGGTCTGCAGCGCGGGGCAGGGGGCAAAGCTTCCCCTTTGAAGACTCAGCCGGTCTGGGTCTCAGGCTGGGGGGAGCTTTTGCATTCAAGCCCTCCACCGCCCTAGGGGCAGAGAAAATACCAGCCTTGAGGGGCAGTGGTCACTTTGGAGCTAAATATGGGCTGCCGTGTGGCCGTGTGCTCTGAACAAACTTGTAAATTTGGCATTTTCTGAGAGCCCAACCGGGAGACCCCAGGTTCAAGCGCCTCGCACACAAGCCCAGGCTTTTAAAGACGTCTACTTCCATCCTGGAAGCATTAACAGGTTACTCCACCGGGTCAAAGGAGTTCATGATGGGCATTCATTGCCTCTACTGGGGTGTAGCATCTCACATTCCTTTTTTTTGTTTAACACGAGTCGTGGGAAGCAGTGCCCGTGGGGAAACCCGCCCACTTACCAGCAAAGAGACACTTTGCTGTGAGCTACACGGCTCTGTGCACATCGCGTGTATTTTTCTCCTCAGCAGCAGGGCAAGGGACGTTTCCTTATCTGAAGGTCTGGTTTCTCTGCTTCCCCCAGATCATGCTGAACTCCTTACATAAGTACGAGCCTCGGATCCACATAGTGAGAGTTGGGGGCGCCCAGCGCATGATCACCAGCCACTGCTTCCCGGAGACCCAGTTCATAGCGGTGACCGCTTATCAGAACGAGGAGGTGAGCGGCGGGGAGGCGTCTGGGTGGGCGACGTTCCCTCGGAGCTCACAAAGCATGCAGAGACTCTGCGTGTGGGGCACTGGGGCATTTTAGCCTGGTAAGTAAGGCCTCATCAGATAACCTGCCATGAGCGTAAAATCGGCCCAGAGGGGCGAAAAGTTTAGTCCCGGTCCTTGGCCAGGCCTTTTGCCCTTATTTCTCTGTTAACGCGTCTAAAACTAGAACCATCTACCAAATGAATCTCCGAACGAAAAGAACAAAACTTTTAGGTGAAGTGCCGTGCGAATTTCTTGGGAGCAAGATGAGGGAGGGAGGGAGGAAATCTTTGGAAAGCGTCCTGACCGGCATCCGGGAGGGGCAAGAATCCGCAAGGTGCCCAACACTGGTCCCTGCCTGTAAATCTCAAAGTCTGAGCCCAGCGTGCAGACGTTGTGTGATGAGCTGGTTAGGTTGTCCGTGTTGGCCACCTGAGAGCCCTGGAAGGTCGCTCTTTCCTAAGCGGATCCGGGTTATGTTTTGAACCACGTTTGTTTGATTTCTGTGCGCAGAATGTTGTCAGCCGCGGGTTAAACTTCTTCCCGTGATTTCCGCTCAGAAAAGCAGCTTTTAACAACGTACTTTGTGAAATGTTCCCATTGCTCAGCCACCTCAGACCCAAACAGAAAAATCCACCGGGAGGGGGTCCGGTTCTGTCTGAATCTTTAAAGGGACGCACTGATGTTTCCCAGTTTCCTGGTACCAAACAATCCTCCGGCTGTGTACCAGTAACCGTGAATTCTTGTTTTTCAGATCACAGCTCTTAAAATTAAATACAATCCGTTTGCAAAAGCTTTCCTTGACGCAAAGGAAAGGTGAGAGGTTTCTAACTTCTACCCTGCGGGCCAAGAAATATGCAGAAAGAGGAAATATTTCTGCAAATGCTGTTTTCCGAAAGTTCTCCTTTTTGACAGTTCGATGCGTTGTTTTGGCAGAAGCGATCACAAGGATATGACAGAGGAGCCTGGAGACAGCCAGCAGCCCGGGTACTCCCAATGTACGGTTTGTTGCACTCTGTCTCAGCGTCCCTTCCCTCGGGGACTAGGCAGCTGAGGGCCGGAAGCCGGAGGGGCGAACCGCGGCGCGTTTGGGGAAGTTGACCGCCCTTCTGCCGTGCAGGGCACGTGGGCCCATGATGTTGAGGCTCCTTTACTACTGGTCTTCACCCTCGATCCAACTGGGAGGGCTGTGGGTGCCATTCAGCACCCTTGACCAAGAAGCCCAGGGCGAGTTTACCTGGGGTCTTTTGTCCGGCTCCGAGGCAGCTCGAGCCAGGGCTGGGTCGGATCGCTGAGATCTTGGTGGGTGGCTGGACCCTGCCATGTTGGGCAAGTGGAGAAGCCAGCTCGTTAGATACGGTTTCTCTCTTTGTCAGCGATAGGAGACTGGAGGGTTGTGTTGGGAACGATGCTCATGAGCGGTGTGGTTTTTCCCTTGGCCCGTTTCGGTTCCAGGGGTGGCCGTCACCTGAGGCTGGTTTTAGAGGGAACGGCGGCTTGTAGGCTGGGAAGAGGGCTCCCAGTCCAGCTCCCTTTTCCAGTTGCACCAGCCAGAGCCCGGGGGTGCGGGTCTAGAGAGCCATCAGGAGGCCAAGTTCTGTGTAGCTGTCCTCTCTATACAGGGATGGGGCTTGGAATTTAAATAATGGACAGAAAAGTTCGCGTTTGCCGCTTCTTCCGGAGGCCGGATAGACCAGCATGGCACGTTTCCAGTCTATTTCTTCTTTAACCCTCTTCTCGGCCAATTTAACAAACAGCTCTTTTAGAAGAGCATTTGAATGTTGTCCCAGGAATTGTTTGTCATTTGGAAATTAGAGCCAGAATAGTTGTCCCTGTAGAGGTTGCGTTTCTGAATTAAAAAAAAAAAAATGCCTTAAAAACCAGTGACTGGAGAAGAGATTGGAGGGTGAGAGGCGGGCCTGGTGTGGAGGGAGTGATTCTCTGATGCACGACGGGGAGAACCTTGAGCCTAAAGCAGAAGAAAAGCAGGAAGAAACTGGCTCCAGTGGGGACACAGCTCCTGGGGCGGGGGAGGGGGTGGCGGTAGGAGCAGGTGAAGGGAGGGGAGGGGGTGCCACGCGCGTGAGTCGCCCCGTGTGTCTTGAGCGTGTCTGGTTCTGAATTTCATCTGTTTCCGCCTTTTTTCATGCTCAGCAGTTAGGGCCTGGAAGCTGACGGGCCTCGGAAGGTTCTGGGGGGTCGAGGCAGAGGGGGTGAGGAAGCAGCAGGTGTTGGCCGAGGCTGGGGTTCCCCGGCCCTTCTCGGGTGCCCTGTGGCTGTGGAAACCCTCGTCCGCCTATGGCCTCTCGTGTGGAGCTGAAGCCCAGATGCCTCGGAACTTGATCTGGGGACTTGGTGTTAGACGCTATGAGTCCTCTCTTCGTCGGGGACCCCTCGGGAAGACACCCCCGGTTTTCTGGTCTCAGCTGTCCTGTCCTTTAAATAAGGGAGGTATGCAAATGCCAGTTACTCAGCGCTCTTTTCTCACAGCAGGGGGGTGGCTCATCCCTGGAACCAGCACCCTGTGCCCGCCCGCCGCCCCCCACCCACAGTTCGGAGGGCCCCTCTCACTTCCCTCCACTCACGGCTGTGAAAGGTACCCCGCCCTGAGGAACCACCGTCCGTCCCCCTACCCCAGCCCTTACGCACATCGGAATAATTCTCCAAGTAAGTTCTAAGTCGCAGTAGACCCGGGCTTTGGGGGTGGATGGGAGACCGCGTCTGGAAAGGCCTCTATCGGTAGGATGGGTTCTGGAGACCAGGATTGGAAGAATGTCCTCTGGAGCGGACCCAAGCCAGCCCCTTAGTGGCTCAAGACGGACCTTCGTTTCGCATCCCGCCCACCGCTGGCTTCGCACTGAAGGTGTGAGGTCCGGCCCAGGGGGCTTGCGGTGCTGAAATGCATCTGTTTTTCCTGAGCTGCGGGTCTGTCTCCGGGGGCCCAGGTTTGGATATTTTATGGACCCCTCTAAAGTGATGATGCTGGGTCAGATGGGCGTGAGAATTACTGGCTGAACCAGACCCACGCGTGATTTTGCAGTGTCTCTCCAAGTGTGGTGCCTGGGCCAGCGGCGCGGGCATCACCTGGAAACTACCCCACACCTACTGAATCCGCAGTCTTCCGGCTGATCCTGACGAGCGCTTAAGGACTGTGAGCACAGGGCTGGACCCCTGACATCCCTTCCCTAACTTCCTCTAACACCATGCACGGCTAGACTTGATATTGTCTGGCTCTAAAAAGAGGAACATAGTTAATGAACACCATAAAACAATTAAGCAATTAAAGCTGATTTGAAATGAAAGGAGCTTATTTGGGAAAGAAATAGTCACTGGGACTTGTTCAACCAGCGGCTGGACCCTGAGGTTAGAAGATCGTATTTTAGTTTTGTCTGAAGCAAGTGTTTCTAAAGTCCTTTCAAATCTTAAGAAATAACGTTTTCGGAAAAGACAGGCTAAAGTTACATTTATTATTTTTTTTAACGTTTATTATTGAAAGAGAGAGACAGAACGGGAGCCGGGGGAGGGGCAGAGAGAGAGAGAGGGAGACACAGAATCCGAAGCAGGCTCCGGGCTCCGAGCTGTCAGCCCAAAGCCCGACGCGAGGCTCGAACCCACGAACTGCGAGATCGTGACCTGAGCCAAAGTCCGATGCCCCTGTTTATTTTTATTTTTAAAGATAATTAATCCCTAGGGCGCCTGGGTGGCTCAGTCGGTTGAGCGTCCGACTTCGGCTCAGGCCATGATCTCGCGGTCTGTGGGTTCGAGCCCCGTGTCGGGCTCCGTGCTGACAGCTCGGCGCCTGGAGCCTGCTTCCGATTCTGTGTCTCCTTCTCTTTCTGCCCCTCTGTCGCTCACGCTCTGTCTCTCTCTGTCTCCCAAAAATAAATAAACGTTAACAAAATTTAAAGATAATTCACCCCCCATCCAGTGGTTGTAGGATTCCGTTTCTATGGGGCATCTGCTGATCTAAAGATAAAGAAAAGGCTTGGGCTGACTTGGATGCGTTTTCCAAAACAGACGTACGGCCGTAAATATTTGCCTTTGATGACCAACGAAACAGGCCAATGGCGTCCATAACGATGGCTTGTCACCTCCCACAGCCTATTCTGACGATCCGTCTGCATGCTTATCCATGCTCCAGTCCCGCGACGGCTGGCCCAGCCTGGGAACGCCTGCCCATACCAGCATGCTCCCCGTGGGCCACAGCGCCGGCCCGCCGGCTGGCTCCAGGTAACGTGTGTCCGGACATGCTGCAGAGCGTCCTGGGACCCCGAATGTGACGTCCTGCCGTTTCCATCCTTGGTCTTTATTCTGCCCTTCACCTGGGGGCGGCTGGGCAGTTATTTGTGGCCGTACCGCTAACCCGGGGATCCCAGGTTGCGTGACCACGGTGCGGCATGGATAGAGATATAACAGGGAAGCCAGGGCCCCCATCCTGGCTCTGGCACTTACTAGTTCCTGCGAAGGACAAGTCTCTTAAACTCTCGGAGCCTCGTTTCTACAAGAACGCCAAATGACCCCATCTCTTTGTCTTTACAGAGTTGGGGTCAGCAGGTGTAATCTGAAGAAATGTTTCTAGCGCCTTTTTTTGAGAAGAGCTATTAAATTAAGGGAAAAGGTGTAGTTGGTTTTCCTGTGGATATAGGACCAAAGTCCTTAACGTGGTTGCTGGTAACTAGTAAAGAACAATGGATGCTTTATTATTAACTTGAAAATAATGTAGGGGGAGATGGGCTTAAAAAATCAAGCTGATTGGGGCGCCTGGGTGGCGCAGTCGGTTAAGCGTCCGACTTCAGCCAGGTCACGATCTCGCGGTCCGTGAGTTCGAGCCCCGCGTCAGGCTCTGGGCTGATGGCTCGGAGCCTGGAGCCTGTTTCCGATTCTGTGTCTCCCTCTCTCTCTGCCCCTCCCCCGTTCATGCTCTGTCTCTCTCTGTCCCAAAAATAAATAAAAAACGTTGAAAAACAAAAATTTAAAAAAAAAAAAAATCAAGCTGATTGGTGAACATACGGAGGGTTTTCATAGGGTTATTATAAAAAACTAAGACAAAGTTGAAAGTCAACTCTCATTTTCTACCGAAGAAACAGGCTCAGGGATATTAAATGATTTGGCAAGTTGGTGGCTCACAGTAGAATGAGTCTGTAGACAAGTTATCTCGACTTCGAAAGCAGTGCCTTTATTCTATTTAGCATATCATACTATGCCTCAGATCTTAATTCTTTTGTCTAGGAAAGAATTCTTTGATAATAAGAATCTAAGTGTCTGCCTGTAAAAAATAAAGCAAACAGCGCTTCAGGTGCGTGAAGCAGCCAACTTTTCAAGGGCGGGACGGTCGCTTAGAAACCAGCACAGAAATGGAATCACCTGCAGGTTACAGACCCCTGGCAGGGGGGGCACCCCACAGCACCATCCGGACTGGGCATCTCAGAGCCATGTGTTCTGTCTATAAACAGGGGGCGGTAGACTACTTCCTTCAACTCAGGGTTGTTTTCAAGTTCAAATACAGCTGAAATACAGCACATGGCTCGGTAAGCATTATAGCACCACGTAGAGTAAGGTCGCCTTCATTTATAGGAAGACGTTTTCTCCAAACGATTTTAGCAGGTTTGCAACCTGCTGACGTCTACGTTCCCAGACCGAAGGGTCTAATACCGATGTGCAACCCCTCCTTCCACGGATTGGGACACAGGCTCGAAACTGGTTACAGGCCAGTGTTCCCTGACGCAGCTAGGGAAGGGTGGGGCTCCGGGTCGGACTCTCAGACCTGTTCTTGCTGCACCGCGCCCCGCTGGCGGGCATCGCTGCCCAGGACAAGGTGCAGGGGACCTTGTTTTGGAGTCCTTGTTTTGGAGTCACCGTCAGAAGCACCTTCCAAACCATCATGCTTCAGGAGGGTGTTGTCTGCCTCTCGAGGGTCGGTGCAGTGGGGTGTGCACCTGAGGGTCGCCTCAGGGTGTGGTTGACTAACAGAGCGGGTGACCTGCTTGGAAGACGCCGTCCGCGCCCTGGTCAGCACTCGGGTCGTTGGCCGTTGCTGTCCCTCCCGCAGCCGGTCTGGGGCCCCGCTCCAGGTCTGTGCCTGACTGTCTCCACGTTTGCATTTCAGCCAGTACCCGAGCCTGTGGTCCGTGAGCAGCGGCTCCATCACGCCCGGCGCCCAGACCGCGGGGATGTCCAACGGGCTGGGCGCCCAGTTCTTCCGGGGACCCTCCGCACACGCAGCGCCTCTCGCCCACCCGGTCCCGGCCTCCCCCTCCTCGGGATCCCCGCTGTACGAAGGGGCCCCCGCGGCCACAGACATCCCTGACAGCCAGTACGACGCCTCGGCCCAAGCCCGCCTCATAGCCTCGTGGACGCCCGTGTCGCCACCTTCCATGTGAATCGAGGCCTGTGTCGTAAACGACGCGGGACTTCGCTGTGGCAGCCGCAAGTGCGGGTCCGATTCACCTCCCGGGTACCGAGGTGGCCGCTCCTGGGTTGAGGGAAGGAAACAGGCCCCGTCACCCTCCCTTTACGGTTAGGAGGAGGGACACGTGTCCCGCCGTCCCTCAGGAGTGCCGTGCCCGCCGCGCACCCGCAGTGAACTCTGCACGGAAGCAGCGCGGCGGCCCGAATTTACCGTGATTTGCGATAAACGCCATTTGCTGGGGTCAGACACGTGGCGTTTCTCATACGGCACGTGCAGCCTCGGCCCGCCAGCAGTTGTAAACCCCACCGGTCCTACTCGTGCAAGACAGGTGCACACTCAGTTCTCTTCCTTGTGGCTTTGGAGGACTTCCCAGACCCTCTGTGGCGGCGGTCACAGCTGGGCCTGTGCCGGGAAGGACAGGATAATGTCACAGCCGAGGACAGCAGGTTGTAGTTGAAATGCAGACTTGCCCGCTCTGCCCACTAGAACGTGTTCATTTTGAGCATCGGTAGTTAACCTCTTGTGTTGTTAAACCTACGATCGTTTATATTTGTCTTTTAAGTAGCCAAAGACAATCAGCAGGAGGCCTTTTTCTGCAAAATAAAAGCAATATCCAAGTTTGGTTGGTCTAGTTTTTATTCAGACTCCTCTTTTTGGGGGGCGAAAGTCTGTGACGGCTGGTGGCAAAGACCTTGTCCCAAAGGAGCATTGTAATCTGTTGTGAACCTTAATGCTTCGTCTAACGAGCTGCAGAGCTGCGTGTGAACTGCGTGTATTCACTCGTTGCTCATTACCACAAAAATGCAGAAGGTGATAATTGACTTTCAAGAGAGTCAACACCGAGTCGTGGGGGATGGCATTGTGGGCGATGGCCAGCGCTAACATGAACTGACACAAAGCGACAGTTGATATGTGGGAACAATAGGGCATTTGTAAATATCTTCCCTGCTGGCGTTCTGAGCAGAGAACCAGACGGCTCGATCGGGGCAGTCTTTCCATCTAGTGGCTGAACGCTTAGTTGGATGCTGCGTACTTGAACCTCCTATTCAGAATTGCCAAGAGCTACAGATGGCCAGTCCGTCGGAGCTCGGCCAGTAAGGTGACACTATGGACACACGTGGTGTCGTGGACGTTAAGGGTGAAGAGAAACGAGGCAGAGGGGCTTCGAAACTTCCCGAGGGAGTGGGAGTAGTGTTTTTACAAGTCAGCACTGCTAACTTTTTAGTGCCCTTGGTGAACTCCTTAGGTATCATGGCCAGGGGCCCAGCCCAATGCTGGGGCTTCCTTCGGCTCCACTGCTCTTTCTAGGACCCGCGGCGATCCATTTGTCGCACTGAGGGCGAACCCAGAACTCAGCGCAGAGGGCTGAGTGTGCAGTGCCCTTGTGCCTGCTTTCCAAGTGGGACACGGCTCTCGTCCACTCTTTGCCCCTAGTTTTCCTCGATTTCGTAACCGCTGCTCACTCAACGTGCAGACCTATCCCACATCAGAAGGTTTATTGACAAGGGTGTTACGAGCATAATTTTTGAATAAGCCACTGCGCGAGTAGAAGTGGGAAATGAAACGGGCCGTAGTCCACGCTGTGGCTCCTGCCCAGCACAGGCGGGGTCTGCTGGAGAAGCGCTGGGCTTTGGAGGGACGGACGGTCCCCTGGGATCCCGAAAACTTGGACTCCCCTGCAGCCGGCTGCTCTGTGAAGGCTGGCATCAGGGTCTTGTCCCCCAGGACTGACCGGAGGGAGCAAGAAGAGCCTGGGTGGAGGGTTCTTGTCTTGAGGACACGTTCCTGGAGGTCGCGGCCAGGGAACACGGCCCTGCCCCGTGCTGGGGACTGCAGGGAGACTGAGTCACACGGCCCTTTCTCCAGGGGCCTTCCACTCTGGCCAGGGAGACTGATTTTACATGTAGAAGAGGGACACGGGAGTTTCTAAAGGTGACCCCCGGTTCAAATTCAGGGAATTAATATTGAAGTAACCAAACAGTGATTTCCCGCTTGTGCGGTGGGGCGGCGACAGCCATGTGGGGCAAAGAGCCCACAGTTTGGTGCAGAAGACCCGGATTTGAGTGCCCGTTGGGCTCACTTGCTGTGGGACCCCGGGAGAGTGAGTTACGCACTCCGGAAATTCAAGTTCCTTATCTGTAAAGACGGAGGAAGAACATGCTTGCCTGCTGGGGCTGTTGTGAGAAATGAAAGAGAGAAAGGTGTTGGAAAGTGGGTAGAAACAGTGATTTGTGCTACAGCATCGTAGATAAAATTCTAAGCCAATAAAACAAATAGTTGCCCAGCTCTACTTATGGAATCCTTAGAATAAGGTATGGCTGCATGTACGAAACATCTAGTCAAGATCCTAGGCCATCTGTCCTGATTTGGACTGCAAATTTCTTTCTTATCTGGAGGGACATTCCTAGGAATTATTTGTCTACCAAGATTAAGGCAGGCTCTCAATTATTCACAAACAAAAAAAGATACACAGCCCAATATTTGAAAAGAAATTGTATAATCTGCATCCCTTGTCTGTGGCTTATGGGGGGACTGACCCCTGTGTGAATATAAGGTGAAAGTAGTCTTTAGAAACTGTTCTCTACAACTTTTAATGTATGTGGCTGGATTGTTTTATCAGATCTTTTTTTCTTTTGGGGGGAAGGTGGTGGTGATAGGGTTTTGCGTTCTAAAAAGAAAAATACTTTTTGGGGCACCTGGGTGGCTCAGTTGGTTGAGCATCCGACTTCAGCTCAGGTCACGATCTCACAGTTCATGGGTTCGAGCCCCACGTCGGGCTCTGTGCTGACAGCTCGGAGCCTGGAGCCTGCTTCGGATTCTGTGTCTCCCTCTCTCTCTGCCCCTCCCCACTCACCCTCTCAAAAATAAATAAACGTTAAAAAAAAAAAGATCTGTTTTATCCAGAACTTGAACTTTTCAGGGCAGCACTTTGTCCCATTGGCTACCTTCTGGGTCAGTTGAAAATGCTGTGAAATTCATTCAACGGAAGAAAGACAACCCAAAAGACACCAGGAACTTTCACCAGCAGTGCACAAGAGGAAACAGGACTGCGGAGGAAGAAAAGAGGCCACCAGGCAGTGTAGAGGCAGAAGCGATGGGACTGTTCGAAGAGGCTCTCCGATTGTTGGCAGGGGCGCTGCATTCGGGTCCACGTGGTAATAGAGACAAGAGACGACAGAGGACAGCCATCGAGTTGGAGAGGACTTGATGGCAAATGTTAGAATATTAAAAAAGAACATGAGAGAAACCACAACATCTCTATGAGAAATCCAGGGTCGGAACCCGACTTTCTGATGGAGTGGTTTGGCTCATCTCTGGAAAGACAAAGCAGAGGGCTTAGTGGAACCCACATGTAGCTCGTAAAAAGGTGGTTGCCTTTGAAGGTAAGAGTCAACCGCTCATCAGAAAGGACGTGAAGCTGGAAAGCCAGAAATCTTCAGAAGTGCTAGAAGGGTCTAGAAAGAAGTCTTTAGAACGGAAGAAGAAAAATAATGAGGTTTTGGGATGAGCACTGGGTGTTGTATGGAAACCAATTTGACAATAAATTTCATATATTAAAAAAAAAATAATGAGGAAAAGGGAGGTCAACTACGAACCCCCTTGGGGTCGGGAGAATAAGACTCCAAAGGGCACAGAGAATATATGAGAATATGTATCAGAAGATCGGAAGGATGTATCAGACCACACGGAGCATGGAGCTGTTGCTGCTAAGAACGGAAGACTGACAGAGCTGCCTTCAGAGCTCTGGGGACAGATGGACAATATTGGACAGCTCAGGACGACTCGGAAGACACTTTCCCTTCCATTGGGGATGAAAATGAACTGCGCTCCACTCGACTTCTCCAGGTGGGAGCGCAGTTGCGAAAACAAGCAGTGGAATGTATCAGGTGACCCTGAGTTGGCCGGTCACTAGAGCGAGAGGGTCAACATTGAAGAGGAAAAACTGACAAGCATTTTCTGGGCAAAACTCTGCGCGTGACAGAAGGTAAGAGAATCTGAAGCCAAACCTGAGTGGGGGAAAGGTTTCGGTTCCGGGAGAGTGACGTGAAACTCGCCGTGTTCAGGTGGAAAACGCGTGGAAATGCCTGCACCTGTAAGTTGAACGCACCATGTTGTCTCTTTCTTCTACGCCCAGAAGTGCCCCCCATGGCGTCATCAGCGAGGCCTCCTCTGGGCCCAGGGCCAGCTCCTCGGCTAGGAGGGGCCAAAAGGCTGCCTTGGCCGCACTCGTGTGCCAGCCGGTGTTTTCTTTCCCCTTTATTTTTATTATTATTTTTTATTTTAAGTAAACTCTACACCCCACGTGGGGCTCAAACTCATGACCCCAAGATCAAGAATCACACCATCCATCTGAGGCAGCCTGGTGCCCCTCTCTCTCGTTAAACAGGCAGTAACTCTGGGGTTTTTCTCCTCTTGGCCTTCATTTGCATAGGTTTGGGGTTATGGAGGGCCCCAGGTCTTAAGAGTGGATAACTTTTGGACCGAAAAGACCGGACCGATCTGCTTAGGGCCTTATTTCAGACAAGACTTTATTCTGATATCTCTTGTCTCTTTCTCCGAAAGAATCCATCCCTAACGAATGAGAAGATCGTTTTGACGGATACCCTCTCTTACCTTGTTCTAGGAACAAAGCCTAGGCTTGCACGTGAGTAAGGATAGTGACCCCTGATCCCAGCGTGTCACGTTTGACACCTGTGTAAACATCCGCCTCCTATCAAGCCTCTATGTATGTGCTCAAGGACTGTGTGGCTGGAATATTCCATTTAGACAAAGAATTCCACGTGCTTCCAAGTCCCTGCTGAGTTTCACGTTGGTTACGAAATTCTCCAATTCTCTTTTTTTGGTTTATTTATTTATTTTGAGAGAGAGAGAGAGAGCACGCGAGAGAGCTGGCCTGTGCGAGTGAGGGTGAGGGGGGTGCCGAGAGAGGGGGAGAGAGAGAGAGAGAGAGAGTGAGAGAGAGAGAGAGAGAAACCCAAGCAGGTTCCGTGCTGTCAGCACGGAGTCCAACTCGGGCCTCAATCTCATGAACTGTGAGATCACGACCTGTGCCGAAACCAAGATTCGGACGCTTAATCACCTGAGCCACCCAGGTGCCCCAGGAAGTCTGCAGTTCTCAAGCTTTATCAGGTTTTGACGTGACAATGCTGTGTAACAACCTCAAAATCTCAGGTGCTCGCAAAACCAGACCCTTATTTGGGTTTAGCCCAGCCCTGCCTGGAAGAGAGCCACAGACCCCGATCTTATTTGTCAGGGTCTGCAGATTGGGGTCTGTGGCTCCCTTCCAGGCAGGGCTGGGCTAAGTATGGTCCATGGGTTTTTTTTTCCTCAGGGACCAGGCTCAAGGGACACACCATCTGGGGATGCGGTTCTCACGGTGGAGGTTGGAAGTGACAGGAGATCCAACGGAAACTTCCACGCTTCTTAAACCTTTTACTCATAGCCCGCAAGCTTTACCTTTCACCCATATTATGTGAGTCCAATCAAGTCACACGGCTAAGCCCTACATCAGTGGGACGGGGAACCATAACTCCCCACCCAGGGCATTCGGCGGGAGATGAGACCCACGAGTCAGGAGACAGTAATTCAACTTATCGTCAACTCTCTGTCCATTTCTGAGTCAAATAATTCGGGGTGAATCCAAAAATATACATATTTTTCTCATTACAAATGAACACCGCTTTTTAACTAATAGCTTCTTATGCCTTTTATGTGTTTAATTTAGACATACTGGGTTCAGTTCTAATGAAGGCACCTCACGTGTTTGGTAAATGATCCCAAATGGCATTACAAGGTACTATTGAAAACACCCTTAAACAGGAAAAACGTATCCCCCCTTTTATCCTGTTCTTCTTTTTTAACCTATGATTACTGTTCGGCGTCGATTTATAGAGAACCTGTGTTAATAAATAAACATTATCTGGGGGCGCCTGGGTGGCCCGGTCGGTGAAGCGTCCGACTTTGGCTTCTAAGCGAGGTGAGCTGTCTCACCAGGTCAATGGCGGTAAAAAGCCTGATGGTGTGAGAACCAGTGGTGAGCATTCCCCGCAGAGTGGTTTCCCCTGGTGAGAGTTTGAGTGGAGGTGTTTTTCCAGCTCCTCCCTTCCACATACACTCTCTCCTAGAAGTGACCTGCTTGCAGAGGTTCTGGAAGGTGGAGGTTCCCCTTCCCAACCCCACTATGGCCCTTCTTTCACTTAAAAGGAAAGGTTTACTGCCGACGCACCCGGGATCTTCATTGACTCAGGTGTAAAAGCTTCCAGACATCAAACGAAGAGACCATTGTTCAGTCCCAGGGCATCGTAAAGGTCCCAGACGCACCCCCCCCCCCAATAAATCCCAGGGAGAATCCTCTCGGTAGAAGACGCTCGCCTCCCGGCACCCAAATGGACACCACTGCTTTGGTTCCCGCACCCACAGAAGCCAGCTGGCCGACCCGACTCCCAGCTTTACATTCCTGGGACTTGGCAACAGCTGCCATGTTGGGTGCTTATGACGCGCCTGTTACTATTCTAAGCATCGCATGTGTCAACTCAACCTCCTAAGAAACGATCCCCTTTTTGTAGAAAAGAAGGTAGAGGTGTGAACGGGCAGGAAAGGGAGAGACGCGTGGACCCCCCCAAGCCTCCACAGCTGTGACCGTCCTGCCCCCTTCTGTCGGTCCGCATATACTGAATACGCGTGTGTGCTAACACACAGCGTCGGGTGGAGAAGGAACGCAGTGGATGAAACCCCGTCACTTCGTCTAAAACAAGAGAAAAAGTTCTTAAAGGAAGACACATGTGAATCGTGCTAAGTACGTGGGAGAAAATAAGCCGTGTCTTAGGAGGAAGGGCGACCTGGGCTGGGAGCCCTTAAGGTAAGGTAAGAAGAGCGCTTCTCCAGGGAGGTGACTGAAGCCAAGCCTGAGGTCACACAGACCTGTGGGCAGGGGCAGATCTGTGGGAGCACTGTCCTGGGGCCGAGCAGCAAGCCAGAGACTCTGAGAGTAGAGACAGCCGTTCCGCTCAAGGAACGAGAAGGGCAACATGGACGGAGCGTAGGGAGCGAAGGCGGGCGGTGGAGAGTGGGGGACATGGGCAGGCCGGGACCGGGCAGGCCCCGGTGCGCCAGCCGAGACTTGTGTGGTTTTCTTCTGAATGTTCATTTATTTATTTCGGGAGAGACAGAGACAGAGCACAGCGGGGGGTGGGGGGAGAATCCCAAGCAGGCTCCGCGCTCAGTGCCAAGTCTGGTGCCGG
Source organism: Panthera tigris (assembly GCF_018350195.1). Lineage (NCBI taxonomy): Eukaryota > Metazoa > Chordata > Mammalia > Carnivora > Felidae > Panthera > Panthera tigris. The sequence goes on along the minus strand of NC_056664.1, from coordinate 147,928,911 downwards.
TTCCATCCCATGACCGTGAGATCACGACCTGAGCCCAGATCAAGAGTCAGGTGCTCAACCGACCGAGCCCCCCGGGCGCCTGAGACTTGTACGGTTTTAAAATTGTCGTAAAATACGTACGACATGAAAAGTTGACCGTCTTAACCATTTTTATGTGGCATCACGTACATTCATGTTGGGCAACTGTTCCCACCATCCGTCTCCAGAACATTCTCATGATGGCAAACTGAAACTCTATCCCCTTTAAACACTCGCTACCCCTACCTCCCCCGCCCGGGCACACCCGCCCTTCTCCTTTCTGTCTCAGGGGCTGTCCTGACTCTAGGGGCCTCACAGAAGACAGATCATACAGGATTTGTCTTTTTGTAACTGGCTTATTTCACTGAGCAGAATATCCTCAAGACCTATCCCTGTAAAGGGAATTTCCTTCCTTTTTAAGGCTAAATAATATTCCGTCGTTTGTATGGACCACATTTCGTTTACCCACCCATCTGTCCGCGGACACTTGGGTTGTCCCTACCATTTGGCCGTTGGGAACAACACTGCTGTGAATCCAGGAGAGCAAATACCATTTTGAGACCCTGCTTTCCATTCTTTTGGATATATGCCTAGAAATGGGAGGGCTGCTGAATCATGTGGTAATTCGATTCCTTTTTTTTTTTTAATGTTTTTATTTTTTTTTGAGAGAGAGAGAGACAGTGAGAGCAGGGTGGGGGGGAGCAGAGAGAGAGAGGGAGACACAGAATCGGAAGCAGGCTCCAGGCTCTGAGCTGTCAGCATAGAGCCCGACCCGGAGCTTGAACCCATGAACCACAAGATCATGACCTGGGCCGAAGTCGGATGCTCAACCGACTGAGCCACCCGGGCACCCCTGGTAATTCTATTCTTAATTGTTACCATGATGTACTACTTTATTTGGTTTTCAAACTTTAAACCAATCTTGCATTCTTCGGATAAATACCATTGATCATTATGTAATATACTTTTTATACATTACTGGATTCATTTGCTAATATTTTTAATAATGATTTTTGTTGATATACTTCTGAGGGATATGAACATGACCTTTTTTTGGATAACCTCTTTATTAGTTTTTATTATCAGAATAATGCTGATTTCATAAAATGTTTTGTAAAAATGTTTTGTAAAATTTACCAGAGAAGTCATTTGTCCTTGGAATTTTTTCTTTTCTTTTCTTTTCTTTTCTTTTCTTTTCTTTTCTTTTCTTTTCTTTTCCTCTCCTCTCCTCTCCTTTCCTTTTTCTTTCCTTTCCTTTCCTTTCCTTTCCTTTCCTTTCTTTCCTTTCCTTTCCTTTCCTTTCCTTTCCTTTCCTTTCCCTTCCCTTCCCTTGCCTTGCCTTGCCTTGCCTTGCCTTGCCTTTCTTTTTTCCTTTCCTTTCTCTTTCCCTTCCCTTCCCTTCCTTTCCCTTCCCTTCCCTTCCCTTCCCTTCCCTTCCCTTCCCTTCCCTTCCCTTCCTCTTTCCCTTCCCTTCCCTTCCTTTCTCTTTCCTTCTCTTTCCTTCTCTTTCCTTTCCTTTCCTTTCCTTTCCTTTCCTTTCCTTTTCCTTCCCTTCCCTTCCCTTCCTTTCCCTTCCCTTCCCTTCCCTTCCCTTCCCTTCCCTTCCCTTCCCTTCCCTTTCCTTTCCTTTCCTTTCCTTTCCTTTCTCTCTCCCTTCCCTTCCCTTCCCTTCCCTTCCCTTCCCTTCCCTTCCCTTCCCTTCCCTTCCCTTCCCTTTCCTTTCTCTTTCCCTTCCCTTCCCTTCCCTTCCCTTCCCTTCCTTTCTCTTTCTCTTTCCTTTCCTTTCCTTTCCTTTCCTTTCCTTTCCTTTCCTTCCTTTCTTTCTTTTCCTTTATTTTCAGCTTTTAAAGAGTTACAACTTTCATTCATGAATCTACCAACTGTAAGATTGAATGAATTTCACGAAAGAAGAGATGTCAGTCAGGAAGGGCCGGGTTCATGATGGCTTTGCAATGGAAACCATCACGCTTGGTGCACACCTGGCGATCAGCGCAGAAGAGGAAAACCAGACAATGGGCATTTGTCTCACGTTTTGCGAGGGCTCCTTATAATATTTCCACTGCTCATGTGAAAAGCATTGACCGTATTTCAGGAAAAGAGACAGCTAATGTTAAAAGTACTTATTTAATATTAACAATCTGGTACCATTCTAAAATTTGGAGGAAAGTATTCCATTGATCCAAAGATCTTGCCCCAAGGAGAACTGAGATGCTGATCACATCAACCTTTTCACGAGGCTTTCGTAGAAAAGTTTACTTGAGTCTTTCATTTGGGATTAAAATACGTGGAGCTTACAACTCAAATTCATATGAAAAGCTGCAAAATGTCTTGGGCTCAGAAGGCGATTTTTAAGTCATCTCTGTTTCCATATAATGTTTGGATTGTAGTAAACATTGTTAACCAGATCCAAAGAAAAAGCTGGTTTAGACGACGCATGCATGCTTTATTTTAATTGTTGGGAGAATCTGCTTTAATTAATTAATTAATTAATTATTTTAAAACTACCTAGAAAGACTGAGTGGGGTCAAGAGTCTGAGCGCCACGTTGAGGATGATGGGATTTTTTGCTTTGTTCATTTATTTTCGAGAGGGAGAGAGTGTGTGTGAGCAGGGGTGGGGGCTGTGTAGAGAAAGAGAACAGAGGATCCAAAGTGGGCTCTGAGAAGAGAGAGCCCGACACGGGGCCCGAACCCACAAACTGTGAGATCGCGACCTGAGCCGAAGTTGGATGCCTAACTGACCGAGACACCAGCGGAGGCCAGTGGAGGCCTGTGGAAGAGGGTTAGAGGCTGGTGCAGGACCGGTCGGTGGCTCAGGCTCCTCAGGGTCCCAGACACGCAGGTGTAAAACATTCCCCTAGATCGTCCCTACCGCCGTCCTTCGCACATTCCTCCCATCCTTGCCGTTCGGACGTGGATGCCAGTGTTCTTGGGTGTTTCCCTCCTACAGATGGTTTGCCACCGTCTAGAGTTTAGTCCATTTATGTGTCTTTGTCTCCTGAGAAATTTGAACAAAGGCTGTTATTTTGTAGCTCATGTGCTTCTTTTTCTTGCGAAGTTGCAATCCACGGTCTCAGGAATTTGGTTTTTACTGAAACCAGAAGCAAAGACTCCCCTGTGTTATTCATGTATCAATGCATTCTGGTTTCTTTCCTCCGATTTCTTTTCTTCCCTGTGGTTTCAATGTCTAATATTGAGCTGGCGCCTTTCTCATTGCTCACCTTTAAATGAAATGAGTTTCGGGGCGCCTGGGTAGGCTCAGTCTGTTGAGCGCCCGACTCTGGGTTTCGGCTCAGGTCATGATCTCACAGTTCTGTGGGTTCAAGCCCCAGGTCGGGCTCTGTGCTGACTGCGTGGAACCTGCCTGGGATTCTCTCTCTCTCTCTCTCTCTCTCTCTCTCTCTCTCAAAATAAGCCTAAAAAAAAATCTTAAAAAAAAAATAAATGAAGTGAGTTTCCTCCTGGCCAGCTGCTGAAGGCAGAGGTAAGAACATGCTTTACACTAGGAACAATTCCTCGTTTCCCCGTGTGTGTGTGTGTGTGTGTGTGTGTGTGTGTGCACGAGTGCGTGTCTCCAGCCCGGCAGGCAAGCACAGATGCCCATGACCGGTCACTCTTCTCCTCTGTCTCTGTGACGCACCTGTTCCTCCCAGGTAGCTGCCTGTGCCTGTGCTCATTTCCAACTGAACTCCCTGACTTTTAAAGTCCCAACGATCATAATTTAATTCTGAGCTTCTTTCTGAAAGGGAGAACTTAACACGGAATTAAACGTATAGTGGTTTGCATGATGGTCCGACTTCCGTACCTTATGTTAAGCTGTGTGCTCTGAGTTCCTGGGGCCTCAACCGAGTGGAAACCCAGATACCACTGATTCTCATTCCCAGACACCGGGAGACCATGTCTCCGTCATAATCTGGCGAGCCCTCCGCACGGCACCCTTTTGTCGCCGGAAGGCGTGTCCGGGGCCGGCTGGGCCCACGCGGAGCCCCCGTCGGGTCAGAATGAGAAACCTGCGCGGGGCTCACGCAGCCGCAGTGGACGGGCAGCACCGGGCGCACGTGGGTTTCGGCCCCACCTGTTCCCCGCCGGGTCCGCTCCCGCAGGGTCCCCGGCACCCATGAGACAGCACGGACCTCACCCAGAGACGCCTGTCGCTTTGCGGTCCCAGAAGTCCGGGGGACCTGCCGTTTGCCAAGCGTTGATCTCCGGCTGCCTGGCTGCCCTGGGGCCCGCTCAGTGCCAAGGACGGAAGAGGGGAAGGCACGGCCTCTCGCTTCTGCATCGCACTCTGCAAGAGAAGCTGGCAGCTGTTTCTGTCTGGCCCTCGGGGACTGATAGAATTTTTAGTGACAGTTTTTTTTTTTCTAATTTGAAAAACACTGACGACTGGTTTCTCCCCAAGGTACAGACACGGAGATGATGTAAGTGTGGGGAGAAACAGCCACCACAACCCAGATCACTCTTTCCCTCTACTTTTTTTGAACGTTTATTTATTTATTTACTGATGTGGAGAGAGACAGGGAGTGCACACACAGGGGAGTAGCAGAGAGAGAGGGAGAGAGAGAATCCCAAGCAGGCTCCGCTCTGTCCGCGCAGAGCCCGACGTGGGGCTCGAACTCATGAACCGTGAGATCACGACCTGAGCCGAAGTCAGAGTCTTACCCGACTGAGCCACCCAGACCCCTCTGACCGTTAACACCTTTTCCCAGGTCAAACCCATCACACTTGGCTTCTTCAGCCTTCCTAGAAATCAGCTTTCACTGGATCGTTGGCCGGACAGGCCCAGGTACTTGTGAACGCAGGTAAGTGTAGGCGTCCGTCCAGCTCTTGCCACAGCGCTGCCTCCAAGACCCGCGACAGCTGGCTGCACAGGGGAGCCCGGCCTGAGTGCCTTTCACTCTGGATTCTTCCGCACAGCCTGCTGAAGTCCACACCGCTGGATAAATATTTGTGTCTGACTTAATGGTTCCCACTTTCCCTACGTGGGATCTGACGCTCTGATCAGAATCTGCTTTATTTATGCTCAAGAGAGGTATGAGTTCTGCAAAAGCCACGCGGCTCCAAGTTATTGGGCTTCCTTCGCGTTACACAACGAGAGACAGATGAGAGGCGGACCCGGGTTTACGATGAGGCTGTGGGTTGTTACTAGGATCACACATTCTTGTCTCTGTCTGCCCCACCCTGTTGGATTTAATCCTCTGTCCCGGGGCCTCTGCGTTTGCAGGCTTCCGTCCAGGTCTCAAGCAGAGGAAGGAGAAAAGGAGGCACAGGAGCGACTGGTGGTCTGCCATGGCCAGAACTGTCCCTTGGCATGTCCCTCGGCTGCTTGCAGCCCGGCGGGAGGTGGAGAAACCAGACCGACAGCCTTTCGTGGTGGAAGCAGGAAAGGTAGAGGAGGGCAGAGGAAGTGACCTGCCCTAGAGAAACTGAAGTTTCTCTAGACAATGAAACTCCCAACCCCAGGGGTGCTGAAATGTTGCAAAGTGGTGTAGGTGGACAAGGAAGTGGCTTTCTTGGTCCTCGTGAATAACACCACCATCAGCATAACCTTCGTCCCGCGCTCCTCCTCGGGGGCACGACATACTGTGGTTTAGCCCCGTCCTTTTCCTCGGAGTTACACTTAATTTTCCAGGGGGCCGGGGAGGGGGGCATCGCCTCTGTCTGTGGAGGGCAGCGTCTCCATCCGCGCCTGTCTGTGTGCTCAGTTCTTAGAGGCCAAGTGTGGAAAATGAATGCCATTCCTCACCTATGTAGGAGAATCTTCTCATCGGGAAAAACACATAGTTCAGACAGCGTTGGGGAAAATTCCTTGGGTCTGGGTGATTGATGGGCCGGAAAGCAGGAGGTGGGGAGTATCTTAATTAAATGGTACATGGTTTTGGAGAAAGTGGCACATCTTTTTTTTTTTTTTTTAATTTAATGTTTATTTTTGAGAGAGGCAGAGTGCAAGTAGGGGAGGGGCAGAGAGACAGGGAGACACGGAATCCGAAGCGGGCTCTGGGCTCTGAGCTGTCAGCACGGAGCCCGACGCAGGACTCGAACCCATGAACCTTGAGATCGTGACCTGAGCCGAAGTCAGACGACTAACCCACTGAGCCACCCAGGTGCCCCTCCTTCTTGCTTTTGAATGCGCTTCATCCAGTAAGATTCTTCTAGAAAAGACAAAGCTAGGTTGCTTCTAATTCCAAAATCATGTGTGTTCTTTCTGTGATCTCATCACAATATATTGAAGAACAACATAAAAGCATCTTAGAAACATTCTCAGTTCATAAAACACTGCTCTTTGGCTGTGCTCTTGAGGCTACGCAACTTCCTGAAAATGTCTGCCCGAACACGAAAGTAACCGTTAAAAACGAGTCACATGAACGCCAGCTACAGCTTTTGTAAGAGACACTTTAGGAAGAAGTCAAATACGAAGGGAGGTTCGACCACAGCTAATTAGCCACGTGAAAAATAAATCAGTTAGCTACCGTTAGGATGTGCCACTTTCTGGGGCGCCTGGGTGGCTCAGTCAGTTAAGCGTCCCACTTCGGCTGAGGTCATGATCTCGAGGTTTGTGAATTCGAGCCCCGCGTCAGGATCTGGGCTGACGGCTCGGAGCCCGGAGCCCGCTTCGGATTCTGTGTCTCCCCCTCTCTCTGTCTCTCCCCTGCTCACGCTCTGTCTCTCTCTCAAAAATAAACATCTCTTTGACATTGTCATTTTCCGTGTCTGTTGTAGACAGTGACCCTTCTGAAAATCTAACAGGCCCCTGAGAGAAAGCCCGGTTGTTACCGCTGACGTCTACGGGCCCACGTACTCTGTGCCCGGAGTTATACCCAATAACGTTTTCCTGTTTTGTCTCCACACTAACTCATGGAGACAAACACGGTTCCTATGTGCACCTCACACAACAGAAACCGGGGTGGAGGAGACTCTGCAGTACAGCACGTCCCCCATTTCGAGATGTAAACTTGGGAAAACCAAAGAAGGGGAAAGGGAGACCAATGGGCCAGTTTTATGCCAATGGAATGCCTTCTCGTAGCTATTCGTGTCCACGGTAACCGAGATGGGGGAGGCGTCACGGAATTCTACTTTTATAATCATGGCGTAGCTTGGAGTTTTCAGATGTGCGTCCAAACTCATATAATTAACGGGATGTTCAAAGTACAACCACGTCTGTGTCTGTCTCTAAAGTCCGTGGTCTGTCCAGGATGTCATCCCTGGGTGTTCACAGGGGCACGATAGTTACCACGTTAGGTGGTCCCTCTCTGCTAGCACGACTAAAGCAAAATTAAGTTGTTGGGCCAGTCTGCGTTATTTTGAAGTCAGTCTACATTATTGTTAAGCCGTGTAACTCTTTAAAGCATGAGAACGTAAGTTTCAAACAGGACAATACCTGACTCCTTTGCTCACAATCTCACACATCTCAAAGTTGAAAGTGTTCTGGAAAGAAATGATCGTTCATTTCTTGGTCTTGGTAAACTAACGTCCCGGATAACACGTTGGAAACAATTTCCAGCGGCTAACACGGAGCTTCACAGAAAAGATGTTAGATATTCTGAAGATGTGACGAGGCCATATTTTCTGAGATGCTTTTCCACTCACCTTCCGACAGGTGAGGCCACAAGGATTCTGACCTCTGGTTTCAATGTCTTCTCGGCCAAGGCGGTCAGCACAGCGGGGTGACCATGCGTCCCAGGGCTGGTGGCTGAGTCACCCCGTGTCGATCGCGATGTAGCCGGAGCGCCCACCCGCTCCCTTCTTGCCTCCTGCCCGGCTAATCCCAAGTCGGGCAAGATGTGAAATTCTCCCTTCAGAACTAACCTGTGGCGCTGGGTGGATATTTTGTCCCCTGCCATGGTGACGGTTAGTGAAAAGTTGCCAGTGGAATTTTTAGAAAGAAAACGTGGTGAGTCAGAGTTCTCTAAGTGGGTTTGTCATTTGTTTCCAAAGCACTTTTGAGGTCCCATCAGTTTTAATGAGATGTGACTGGCCTTTCTCCTGGCGGAGGGAGGGGGGTGAGGCAGGTGGTGGGTGGGCTGGGCAGCCGTGGGTCAGAAATGTCAAAGGGAGGAGGGTGACGTATGACTCATACTTACTGCAGTGCCGACCGTGAGGACATTCCCTCCAGATGAGGCAAACGGAATCTGTGTGTGTCCGTGAACGCTCGGCCGTCCACGAAGGCAAACGGGCCTGACCCGAGGGCTCCCGGGGCAGACAGTGGGCTCGGCGGCTTGCAAAGGTAACTGCACAAGTTAGTGGTGGTACTTTTGTGGTGCCACCTCATCCTGGACGCTTGGCCAGGTCAAAGGAGAGCCTCACAGCTCTGGACTGACGGCAAGGGGAGGCAGGGACGGAATGAGGGGCGCGAGAAGCCACGCAGCGGAGCTGTTACCAACGTGGGTTGCAGTAATTGGATGGGGTTGAATGCACGCTCATCAGGTTCCAAAGCGGATGATTCTCCGTGACTCGAGGCTGACTCCCTTCTAGGCAGATGATACGAAGCTCACGGTGGAAGACGATGGGTACAGACTGGACGTCAATGATTATAACGCAAAGCTGCTTTGCTCACCGCGCCCCCTACGGCCCAACCACCGCCAGCCCGCACCTGTTTTCCGCGTCCCTCACCGCCCTCCCCTCTGCACAGCGTCTCATCCCTCCCATCCCCCCCAGGTAAACCTCGCTTTACCTCCTATGTTAACAAAAACATCGGGATCGGAAACCCTTGTCCTGTGTATCTGACCTGCAGAAATACTTTGCTCAGTCACACCATGTTTTAAAAATAGGTTGAATTCGGGGCACCTGGGTGGCTCAGTCGGTTGAGCCTCTGACTCTTGATTGCAGCCCAGGTCATGATCCCAAGGTCATGGGATGGAGCCCCGCCTTGGGTTCTGTGCTGTGCGTGGAGCCTGCTTGGGATTCTCTCTCTTCCCCTCTCTCTGCCCCTACCCCACTGTCGTGTGTGCACGTGCTCTCTCTCTCTCTCTCTCTGTCTTTCGCTCTCTCAAAAAAATAAAAATAAAAAAATGAAAATAGTTTGAATTCAAATGCCTTTTCCAGGTAGACTCCACCAATGGCTATTATGTTTACTGCCTGTTCAACTAATAGACTATACCTTCCTAGACGTGACAACAGTGAATTTAAGACCCTTATATACATGCAAGGTAACCTGCAGGGAAGAAAACATGTGGTCTCACCTCCGATGGTGGCCCCATTTTGCAGGTGGAACCCTGTTACCAGTTTCTCACCCAGGCGTGTTTCATTTTAGGTGCTTTTACTTTGTGTTTTTAATATATTACATGCGTTAGGTTTTGCCTTTTGATCCAGTTTGAGAGTCTATCTTTTAAAAACAAAATTAGTTCAGTTGCCTTTATTGTTATGGAGGGCACTTTTCATATTCACTTTGTCATGAGTTTTATGTCGCATTTACTATTTTTATTGCTTATTTAGAACATGTTTTCCACTAAGTTGATCTGTGTGTGTTTTTGTTGTTTTATGTATGTACTTCTAGTAAACTCGACTTTTCTATTTTGTTCTAGCAGTGACTTTTATTTCTATCTTTTTACTCTATATTCTATTCTTTTATGCTTTAAAATTTTTTAATGCTTATTTATATTTGAGAGAGAGAGAGAGGCAGAGCCTGAGCAGGGGAGGGGAAGAGAGAGAGGGAGACACAGAATCTGCAGCAGGCCCCAGGCTCTGAGCTGTCAGCACAGAGCCTGATGCGGGGCTGGAACCCACGAACCGTGAGATCATGACCTGAGCTGAAGTCAGACGTTTAACCTACTGAGCCATCCAGGGGTCCCTATTCTTTTATGCTTTAAATAACAAGTTGGGTAAAAAATTGATTGACCACGCATTTTTTTCTTTAAGAATCTGTAGGGATTGCTGCACCAATGGATGGAACATGCTGGGAATTATTCTGGAGCCATTTCGACAGCTTTCTCTTATAGGTTACTTCATCTTTTTCTCTCCAGATGTTTAAACATTTCTTCTTTACCATTGTTTTACAGTATCTTCTGGATTGTTCTGTGTCTGTTTTTCAATGGCTATAGTGGGCTAAAGTGCATATATTTTTTATTTCTCTTTTTAATGTTTATTTATTTTGAGAGGAGAGAGAGAGAGAGACAGAGACAGAGACAGAGACAGAGACAGAATCCCAAGCAGGCTCCACGTTGCCAGTGCAGAGACCAATGCGGGGCTCAATCCCATGAACTATGAGATCATGACCTGAGCCGAAATCAAGAGTTGGACATTTAACTGACTGAGCCACCCAGTCACCCCCTAATTTCTTTAATTTCTTATAGTTTATAACTTATAACATATTTCTTTATAACATATGGCATTCTGTTCTGTTATTTTGGTTCTCCCTTTTGGGAGAATGAATCTGTTGTATCTCATCTGAATGTCATTTGAATACACCACTTTTTACCCTTACTTCTTTAAATTATTATTAATTTCCACTCTAAACTCTTAATCTTCCCTGCTGTGTTGTAAGCAGTACCCTCTCTGGCTTTTTGTCTGTATTATGGGTGAGTTGGCTATGGGTCAAGCTGTCTGCTTGACCATGGATGAAAGCCGTGTGGTAAGATTGATAGGGAAGAAATACAGAGCCACCTGGGCCTCGAAAACCATCATGGATCTTCCACACGAACTTTGAACTGCCTCTTTTAAGATTTATACGTTACAGAAAATTAAACTTCCATCTTTTTACTCTACTGTAATGTGAGTTTTCTATTTTATCTAATAATACCTGTCTCTTATCTGATGTAACACGGAGGCATTACAATTTACCTAATTATGGACATTTGTCTTATTTGTAATATCTTGCTGCAAAACATTGCTGAGAAGTATAGAAGAAGATGTAGATAAATGGAGAGATATACTATGTTCATGGATGAGAAGACAATATTGTTAAGATGTCAGTTCTTTAACTGATTGATGGATTCAAGGCAATTTCAATTAAATCCCAGGAGGTTTTTTAGTGTAGATGTTGAAAAGCTAATTATAAAGTTTAAATGGCAATGCAAATGAACTGACATGGTCAAAATAACATTCAAAGAGAACAGATTCGGCTAATTTATCCTAAATGATTTAAAGAAACATTATATATTTACATTAATCAAAGCCATGTGATATTGGCGTACAGATAGAAAAGAATAAATGGAAAGTGTTCTATCGTTCTAACCAATTGATTTTTGACAAAGTGCCAAGGCAATTCAAGGATAACCTCCTCAAAACAAATGGTCCTAGGACAATTGGTAGCCATATAAAAACAAAAACAAAAATGCAGGCCCTTACCTCACACCATTTGTAGCATCAACTTGAAATAGGTCTCAGACCCAAATGCAACAGATAAAACTACAAAACTTCTAGAAGGAGACAAGAGAAAATCTTAGTGACCTCGAATTTGGCCAGATTTCTTCAAAAGGACTCCCAAACCACAAATTGTAAAAGACACACACACAAATGATAAATTTGATTTCCTCAAAATGAAACTTGCTGTTTAAAACACACAGTTTAAAACTCATGAAAAGGCAAGTCACAGATTGGGAGAACATATTTGTCAACTATATATCCAACAGAGGACTTGTACATGTAAAGAACTCTTACTGTTAAATTATAAGAGACATTTCACTAAATAAAAAGTATAGCTAGCAAATAAAAAATGAACATCTGCTCAGTGTAATTAGTTGTACAGAAATGTGAATGGAAACCACAGTAAGAAACCACTACACCTGCTACGATGGCTAAAATTCAAAAGACTGACCATATTAAGTATTGGCAAAAATGTGGACACTTTCACACACTGGTGGTAGCGATGTAACATACTCCATCTACTTTGGGAAATGTTTCATAGTTTCTTAAACAATTGAAGAGCTATCTTCTATATGGTCCAGCCTTTCTACTCTGAAATTCTTACCAAGAAAAATGCGCATTTTGTTCCACAGAAATGCAAGCATACAATGTTCACAGAAGCTTTATTTGTAATGCTAAACAACTGAAAACAGCCGAAATGCTCATCAACAGGTGAATGGATAATCATATTTTGGTATATTCACACAATGGAATATTATTCAATGATAAAAAAAAAAGTATTGATACATGAAACAACATTGAAAAATCTTGAAATAATTATTTTACATAAAAGAAGCCAGACAATAAAAAGTACATGGTCTAGGGGCGCCCGGATGGCTCAGTCAGCTGAGCATCTGACTTCGGTTCAGGTCATGATCTCGCGGTTCGTGAGTTCAAGTCCCACGTCGGGCTCTGTGCTGACAGCTCGGAGCCCGGAGCCTGCTTTGGATTCTGTGTCTCCCTCTCTCTCTTCCCCTCCCCAGCTCAGGCTCTGTCTCTCCCTCTTTCTCAAAAATAAATAAACATTAAAAAAAAAGCACATGGTCTATTATTCCATTTATACAGGGTTGTATAAAATACAAAGTGATATTTAGCTACAGAAAACTTATCTGTGGTTGTGCAGGATGGAAGTCGGGAGGGAGATGAGTCACAGAGGGTGTGGGGAAAAGCTGAGGTGTGCTGGAAACACTCACGGTCCTGATTGTGCTGATGACGTCACAGGAGCACACACATGTCAAAACACATCAAATAAATAGTACAGCCTAAATATGTACAATTTGTTGTAGGTTACTTACACACCAGTAAAGCAGTACAAATTTAAAATAAAAAGGGAGCTCTCAGATGTGCAGGGGAAGGGTTTGGGAGGGTGGAAAACTGGGACAGATGGGGGAGTGCACAGAGCAGGGGGAACAGGGCATCTGGGTGAGGGTGGTCTGGGCACACTGGCCCAGCGCCGGATGGCAAGGCCACCCTGGGGCATTGCTCTCTCAGGCAAGGGTAGGGCTCTGGGGAGACCTTCTCTACCTGGGATGTGGGAGCCATGGCGGGGGTGGGGGAGCAGGAACCTAGCTGTGGCAGGGGACAAACAAGTGATCATGTGACAGTCACTATGCATACAATATACATATTCATATGGGCATACCCACACAGGTGTATGCATATATTCATATATATGCACACGTACATCATATATGTGCACATGCATATTTGCATACGTGCACATAGTCATAGATGTGACGTAACACAGATACGTATTCATATATGTATACATGCACGCATACACATATGCATATAATAAATGCACATGACAATGCATGACATTACGTATTTATATAATACACATATATGAAATTTTGTATATGCATACACATTCGTATCCATAATATATTCATATACATATACACACATACACATAATATACATGTACACAGGATACATACTTATAAGCATACTCATATACATTGATACATACATATTAATATACATGTTTATATGCATGTACACACATACATATGCATATACCCATATATACACTCACATATACTTTTAATTCTTCCTATAACCTTGCCAAGTGCTTCTCATCCCCATTTTGCCCACGAGGAAGCTGCATCTTCGAGACGCTAACAATTGACAATTAACACTGATGATTAGCAATTAACCCGTGCGGCCCCCTCTCCCAGCGCCGAGAGTCAGTCCGGGGTCCCCTTCAGAGAACCTATGGGCAGCAGTCCCGAGGGCCTGGCCCCGCGCCCCAATGCCCCGGCTGCGCTCCAGGGCGGGCTCAGGGCCCGGGGCTGAGCAGGGGTGTGGTGGGGGGGGTGCCGCCCGCTCCCCGCACGGCCGTCCCCGGAGCGCCTCCTGCGGACCTGGCGGGTGTCACGTACCACCGGCCTCCTGGCGGTGACTCGGTGACTCGGCTGCTGCGCGCAGGGGTGTGTGTGGAATCTCAGGGCGAGACCCGGCCAGGGCGCCCCCTGTGCCCCGACGGCGGCGGGACAGGGGGCTCGTGTTTCCAGGAGGGCAGGCGGGCCCCGTGGAGACGTCCCACAAACAAACTTGTGTGTTGTCTCCGAGCTGTGTGCCGTCCCGCGCGCCTGTGGCCATTGGGATGGGACTGAACGTGCCGGCGTTGAGTCAGCGGTTTGAGCGAGGTGCTAACTTTCGCACGGTCCTCCTACTTGGCCATCCCTCCTCCCCGGGGACGAGGTGGCGAGCCGGCCCCAGGGACCCGACGACGTAAGGCTGCAGCGCTGTCTCCCCGCCAGCCCCGGAGGGGGCGCCGCGCTCTTCGTTGCACCTGCTGCGGGAACCCCAGCGCGCCGGCCCTGCGCCCAGCTCTTCCCTTCTCCGAGTAAACCACCTCGGGGGAGCGAGCGCTCCGCAGCAACGTGCGGGAAGCCGCTGGCTTGGCCTTTGTGCCAACAGCCCCGCTGCCGCAGCCCGCGGGCAGTGAGCCCCCCTCCCCGCGCCCGGTCGCTCCTGCGGCCACCATGGAGTCATTGCCGCCGTCGCCGCGGCTCCCGCGTATATAGTGTTGCCGGTGGAAATGTTCCTCGGGGCCCAGCCACCTGAGCGCTCTGTGGGGTGTCAGGAGGGAACCACCTCCTGTTCCTGGCGCTGCAGCAACCCCTCCCCCCCCACCCCGTCGAGATTTTCCCGGAAGAGTGGACAAAGCCGGCTGAGGTGGGCGGTGACAGTGACTCCCGGGTCCCTGAGGAGCAAGAAGGTAACACAGGCAACGGTGTGTGCAGCCTGGAAACCTGGGCCCCTCCAGGGGGAAATAAGATAATTCCAGACACACCGCTGGGTGTACCTGTGCCCTTCCCAAGTGGGTTTGTCAAATAACCATTTAGAGAAGTTTGGGCTGGGAGCCCTTGGGGCCTGGATGGGTCATGAAGTCAAAGACTGGATGCTGTTACTGCGGATTCCGGGCAGGGCTCCGAAGATGCCTTGGTGCCTGAATCTGAGACACTATCGGTTTTAGACCAGAAAGGCCTGCAGAGCTGGCGAAAGGCCAAGGACAGGCCGGAGGGAAAGACAAGGAAGGTCAAGGTGGTGGTGATGAGGGAGGGGAGCACCCCACCAAGGAGAGCGCGTCCCCGGGAGCAAAGTCCTGCTCAGGAGCACGAGGGCTAATGTGGAGCAAATCCATAGGAACCAGATTTAAAAGACTTGCTGGGAACACAGTTCAGTCTCTCTCCTGCTTATTCTGGTCCCTATGCACCTTGCTCTCTGTACTTATTTTCTTGGACGTTCGGTATCAGATCTAGAATCGGGAGGCCATGGAACTGCCTGGGCACGGCCCATGTCCCATCCTGACCTTTGGAGGCCATGAGGCGGTTAAAGGCTGAGAGGAAGCTGAGATAACTCCTGGTGCCTTGTCCCTCAAGGTTTAGAAAGTATAAGAGTTGGGGCACCTGGGTGGCTCAGTCGGTTAAGCGTCTGACTTCAGGTCATGATCTCATGGTTTGTGAGTTCAAGCCCTGCATCGGGCTCTGGGCTGACAGCTCGGAGCCTGGAACCTGCTTCGGATTCTGTGTCCCTCTCTCGCTCTGCCCCTCCCCTGCTCATGCTCTCTCTCTCTCTCTCTCTCTCTCTCAAGAATAAATAAACGTTAAAAAAGATGTTTTAAAGGACAAGAGCAGCCTGCCTAGTTGAGGAATCTGGGTCCGCAGCTGGTTTTCTGCTGTCATTTTGGCTCAATCCACATCCATGCCTGCTGATTAGAAAGTGGAAAAGCTGTACAAATTTTGTCTTGGGTGCCACATCAAGACTGAAGTAAGAAGAAAATACCAGTCTCCATAGGAATCCAGAGAAGCTGGACGTGTCTGCGTGTTGCTAGGGACTGGCTGTTTTCAGTTGACGCTATGAGTCACCAATCCGGACGAAAATAGTTCATACCAGCGTGGGGAGCCCGGGCAGAGAATCTCACCGCCCCTTCCCGGACGGGCAGGTGGCATCTCTCTGTGAATACGAGGACAGCGTTAGCCACAAACACATGCTTGTTGAAAGGGTTTCCCTCTGTCTCCAGCCCATCAGACTCCCCTCCCTCCCTCCCAGCGACAGAAGGGCACCCCAGCAGAACCGCTTCCTTCTGGATGCTTCTGGTAGTGGAGGAGAAAGTACCTCTCTGAAGCAAGTGGGTTTATAAACGCTGGAATGTTCTACAAACCAAGAGTTTTCATCCTGGAATCTATGGGGGTTCAGGGACGTTTGGAGACTTACGAAATTGATTGCAAATTTTTTTGCATTGTCTTTTTCTTGTACACTTTTCTGTTAATAACCTGTTAGAAAAAACGTATGCAAAATTTCCAAAGAATAATACAATAAACATGTTAATCTCTATCGTTCAGCTTATAAAGCAAAATACTACAAATAGAGTTGAAGTCCCTCGTCTCTGCCTCTCCCTGATTGTATTACCCGTACTCCGGCTGTAGGAAACCGCTCTCCTGAATGTGGTGTTCGTTTCCGCAAACAGCTATATTTTGACAGTATACACATTTATCACGAAACTATATACAGTGTTTTTAACCTTTTATTTTGTAATGGTATTAGACTTAACAAAAAATGTAGCAAAAACTAGTCCAGGAAGTTCCCAAATAAACTTTATCCAGTTTATTCTGATACCAGAATCTTATATAACCATTATATATCTATCAAAATTGGAAATTAAAATTGGTACAATACCATTAACTAAACCACAGAACTTTCTCAAATTTTGTCAGTCGTATAGTATTTATAGCTCATTACGTATCAACACATGTAGACCAAATCTGTTGTGTACCTCTATGAACTTACTAATAGAACATGTTTCTAGAACTTGAAATTCTGGGTGTATGCATATTAAATATTGACAGATACGACCGTGTCGTCCGTGAAAGAGGCTGGACCAATTTATATGACCACCTGCAGGGGATAGAGTCCCTACGTATCCATGGCCTTATCGGCCTTACCTGTTAGCAAGCTTTTAGACATTATCGTTGTGGTAGGTGAAAATGATGCCTCATTAAAAAAATGACAGCTTTATTGAGTTCAAATTCACAAGCTATAGACTCACCCTATTTCAGCGTGCAGTTCACAGTTTTAGTATATTCAAGATTGTGCAACGAGCGTGACCACCGAACGTTAGGGTGCTTTCGCCACCCGCACCTGTCAGCTGTCACTCCACATTCTTCCCTCTCCCCAGCTCCTGGAAACCACCAGCCCTATCCCAGTGGGTTTGCCTCTTCTGGGCATTTTGTATACGTGGAACCATATACTTTTGTCCTGGTTTCTTTTACTTAGCATAATGTTTTCTCAAGATTCATCTACGTCACAGCAGGTGTCAGTATGCCCTTCCTTTCTATCAATGAGTAAGAATCCACTGCACGATACATCACACTGTGTTTATCCATTCATCCTCCAGTGGACATTTGGGTTGTTTCCACTTTCGGGGTGTTGTGAATAATGCCGCTATGAACATTTATGTGTAAGTTTTTGTACGGACATATGTTTTCATTTCTCTTGGCTATATCCCTAGAAGTAGGATTGCTGGGTCGTATGGTGACTCCATATTTAATGTTTGAGGGACTGCCAAAATGTTTCCCAAGTTGCCGCAACATTTTGCAATCCCATTAGTGATGTGTGAGGCTTCCAAGTTATCCAGATTCTTGCCCGCCATTGGTATGGTCTTTCTTTTTAAAGTCTTAGCCATCCTAATGGATGTAAGATCGTATGTCATTGTGGTTTTGATTTGCATTTCCCTATTGGCTAATTATGTTGAACATCTTTTCATGTGTGTTATGTCTGTGTTTCCTCAAAATTCATGTATGGAAACCCTGATCCCCAATGTGATGATATTTGGGAATGGGCCTTTGTGGGGGGGGGGTGGGGGGGTGATTAGGTTATGAAAGTGGAGCCCTCACGAATGGGATTAATGCCTTTATAAAAGACACCCCAGAGAGCTCTTCTGTTCCTTCGGTCATGTGAGGACACAGTGAGAAGACAGCTGTCTATGAGATAAGAAGCGGACCCTCACCAGACACCGAATCTGCTGAGGCCTCAGTCTTAGACTTTCCAGGCTCCGGAACTGTAAGAAATAAGTGTTTGTGGTCGAAGCTATGGTAATTTGTTATGGCAGCCCGAGCTAACCATGACAGTGAGCTTACCGGCCATTCTACATCCTTAAAAAAAATACCTATTCAAATCTTTTGCATATTAGAAAAATTGAATTATTGGTTCTTTTATCGTTGAGTTGTCAGAGTTCTTTTTTTTTTTTTTTTTTTTTTTTAATTTTTTTTTTTCAACGTTTTTTATTTATTTTTGGGACAGAGAGAGACAGAGCATGAACGGGGGAGGGGCAGAGAGAGAGGGAGACGCAGAATCGGAAACAGGCTCCAGGCTCTGAGCCATCAGCCCAGAGCCCGACGCGGGGCTCGAACTCACAGACCGCGAGATCGTGACCTGGCTGAAGTCGGACGCTTAACCGACTGCGCCACCCAGGCGCCCCGAGTTGTCAGAGTTCTTTATGTATCCTGGATATAAGTCCCTTCTCAGATACATGATTTGCAAATGTTTCTCCTGTTCTGTAGGTTATTTTCTCACTTTCTTGATGATTTCTTCTGATGTACAAAAGTATATTTAATTTTGATGAGATCCAATTTATCCATTTTTAATTTTGTTGCTTGTGCTTTTGGTCCTATCTAAGAAACCATTGTTCAACCGAGATCACAAAGATTTACTCCTAGGTTTTCTTCTAAGAGTTTTATACTTTTAGCTCTTACAGTTTGATCTTAGATACATTTTGAGTTAATTTTTGTATATGGTGTGTAGAAGGGATTCAACTTCATCTTTTTGGGGGTTTTTTTTTTTGTGTTTTTTTTGCATGTAAATATCAAGTTGTTTTAGCAACATTTGCTGAAAAAACTATTTTCTCCCATTTTATTGTTTTGGTGTCATTGGTAAAAATAAATAGGAAGCTTACTTCATTTCATGTCATTTCTCCAACTTTTTTTTTTTTTCTTTAGAGAGATCAGGGGACAGAGGCAGAGGGAGAGAGAGAGAGAGAGAGAGAGAGAGAGAGAGAGAGAGAATCCTAAGCAGGCTCCACACCAAGCACGGAGCCTGACATGGGGCTCAGTCCTATGACCCTGGGTTCATGACCTGAGCTGAAATCAAGAGTCAGTCACTCCAACTGACCTAGCCACCCAGGCACCCCATTTCTCCAACTCTTTCCTTCCCTTCAAAAACCACCTGCTTTCGTTTACTTTTCAGAGTTCAGAGTAGTTCCTTTTTTTTGTTTTGTCCGGAGATTTTAGGTTTAATCAGGAGAACAGACAGTAGTGAGCATATACTGTTAGTCAAAACTCCTCCCAGAAGATAAACACAAAACCTGCTCACAAATGCCTACAGCAGCTTTATTCATAATTTCCCAAACTTGGAGGCAGCCAAGAGAATCCTCATTGTCTGACCTGTGAGTCCTTGGAAAAGACTCAGAGAGCTTGTCTGTATTTGACCTGGCTCAGAGCTTGCTCAGTGGGCAGAGCCCTACCCTCAGGGCATTTATCAAAAACAAT
Source organism: Panthera tigris (assembly GCF_018350195.1). Classification (NCBI taxonomy): domain Eukaryota; kingdom Metazoa; phylum Chordata; class Mammalia; order Carnivora; family Felidae; genus Panthera; species Panthera tigris. The sequence goes on along the minus strand of NC_056664.1, from coordinate 147,909,501 downwards.
CAGCTGTGATTGTTGACCCTCATATCTGCCTGAGGTGGGAATGTGTGTTCTCAGAATCTAATTGTGTTGGTTGGTTGGTAAAACAAAACAATATTCTCCAAAGATTATAATGGAAATCAGAATCAAAACAACATAACATTCACAACATTCACGTGTCTGCGATATCATCCAAAATTGCTTAACTTACAAAAAATCAGGAAAATATACGATCACATGAAAAGGCAATAAACAGAGACCAACCAAAAGGTATCCAGACATGGAGATTATGAGACAAGGATTTCAATCAGCTATTAGCACTATGCTCCATGAAATAATGGTAAACAATTTTGAGATTAGCCGGATGACAGAAGTGACTAGCAGAGAAATCAAAATTATTAAAAAGAACCAAAAGGAAATTTGAGAAAAAATAAACTTGTTGAAGTTAAAAATTCACTGGATGGGCTCAATCAATATCAGAGGACATAATAGTGTCCGTGAATTTACAGGTAGATCAATAAGATAATCTAATCTGAAGAACAGAGGACAATTATTAAAAAAAAAAAATACAGACTCTCAGGGAGCTGTGAGACTGTGAGGAAACATCATAAGGTCTAAAATGTGTGCCATTAAAGTTTCAGAGCATCAGAAAAAGACATTGGTGTAGAAAGAGTATCTGAAGAAATAATCACTGAAAACTTCCCAAATTTGATGAAACATATATTTATTTACAGACTCAAAAAGCTCAGTGAATCCCAAATAAGATAAACTCAAAGAAAACTATGCCTAGACGTAGCATAAGCAAATTGTTCAAACCCAAAGATAAGGAAAATCTCTTTAGTGCAGCTAGAGAAAAAAATGGCACAAATCATACCGGGAAACAATAATTTGAATAACCACAGATGTCACATTGGAAACCACGAAAGTCGGAGCACAGTGGAATAGCATGTTCAAAATGCCGAAAAAAAAAAGAACTGTCAATCCAGAATTCTGTACTAACCAAAAATATTTGTCAAGAATGAGGCAAAATAAAGATATTCTCCGGTAAGGGAAAACTAAGAACTATCACTGGCGAACCAAATTATGAAAAACAGTTCTTCATGCTGAAGGAAAATGGCACCCGTGAGACTTGAATCTTCACTAAGAAAGGCAAAGTGATGATAAATAGCTTGGATAATATGCATGCCTATTTTTCTTCCTCTGAAGTTCTTTAAACACTTGTGACTATTGAAAGAAAATCTATAGTATTGTCTGGTGAGGTTTTCAATGAATGCAGACATCCTCAGACAACTGAAGCATAAAGATCAGTGGGATGGTGTCGGTAGAGGGGCCAATAAATCTGTGAGTCTTCCACATTTCACTAGAAGTGAGACAATATTAACTGTAACTCAAATGTCAAACGAGGGGTATGTACATTTTAATCTGTAAAGCAACAACTAAAAACACACAGGGGACATAGCTGAAAAGTTCATAGGTAAATTAAAATGGAATACTAACAATTTAGATTATCCAAAAGAAGGACGGAAATGAGAATCAGAGGAACAAACACAGAGGGAACAAACAGAAAACAATAACCTAACCATGACAACCATTACATTAAATGTTAATGGTATAAATGCTCTAATTAAAAGCCAAAGATTATGAAAACAACAACAACAACAGAGATTGTCAAAATGGACAAAAACAAGACCAAACTATATGGCGGCTATAAGAGACACACTTTAAATATAAAGACAAAGATAGGTTGAAAGAAATGGAACAAAAAAGACATACCATTAGCAAATGTTAAGCATAAGAAGACTTAAGTGGTTATTGTAATATCAGAGTATTACCAGAGACATTTCATTATCATAATCAGAAAAGTAACAGTTCATCAGGAAGGCTTAGAGATTAAATAAATATTTACACTTAATAACAGAACTTCAGATACATAAAGCAAGCTGAATGTAGTAGGTCCTATCAGCTTCTGACTTAATTCCACCAGCCAATGGGGCAAACACCGCAATTTCTTTCCCCCACCTGGGCCAACGGTTGTGAAATGCAGCCCGGCTTAAAAGCCTTTAGATGCAATACCCTAAAAGGCCACACGATGGCGAGACAACCTCGGCAAAGCTTCGCAGGTCGCTGTGTTTGAAAATTGCTGGTTAGCGCACCCTCTTCTGTGTGTGAACAGACACACTCACCCCCTCACCAAGTCCCTTGTTGGTTCAGGTAATATTTACGGAGCCGTTACTACGTGTCAGGTCCTGGCACTACCACTATGAACGATACACTTTTCTCCCCAGGTGGGATACTGGGGTGCAGAAAAAAGCTAAAGTAAGTCAAAAAGGGTAATTTTGCAACGTGGAAAAGACTCCAGGGCAATAGATGTAGAGCAAGTTGTATTGGTGGAGAAGCAGAGCCGTGGACAAGACACGGCTGTCCCTGGGTTCAGGACCACAGGGAGTGGACCGCCGACGCCCGGGCGCCATATGCACGCTGACTCACGATGGTGTGGGGCAGGCTCCGTGCACACATTCGATCACATTTACTGTGCTTGTCAACTTCCAGCACCGAACTAAACAGCTTTTATCTTGCCTAGCTGTGGTTTGACTTTGCTTCTGATGTATGGATCCAGTTTATCGATCTGCAATCCTCTGCCTATCTCTACCCATCTGTCTCTCCATCTACCTGGGATCCCATTCCAGCTGGGAATCAACCTCCCATATGCATCTTCTCTAGAACCAGAGGGGTGGGCATCCCTCTGTATTTCAAAAAGGTCCTCTCAGGCAAGCAAAATTCAGAATGTAAAGGTAGGGAAATTGGGATGTGCTCCGAGACAGAAGAGCGGAGCGGAAGAAACCATATTTCATGAGTTGTGGTTGAAGAATTGTGGGTTGCTATCTGGAAGGAAGAAACCTCAGAGTTTTGGGGCAAAGTCGGGGCCACGCGAGAGCCTTCTGTGTCTGGAGTGATTGTGCGGAGAACAGGGACAGTTCTTGTTCTTGGTGACTTCAAGGGGCAGAACTGCAAAAGGCTGTAGGAAGCCAGTTTTTTTGGGTAACTGATAGATCTTCCTACACTGTAGCTAGGTGAAGGTACATTGCTCTGCACACGGGCAGTTAGAGAGGGCTGTGGGGAGGGTATTAAACCGCAGATCGTGGTTGCAACATAACTTTTGAGATTCGCTATCATCCTGAAATTCCCTGATCTTTAAGAGAAATTCGGACAGTCCGGAGACAGCATAAAGAGGAGTCAAGAAAAGAAACTAGACAAGCTGGCAAAGTTAGAGCAAGGAAGGAAAATACAAAAGTGGGTCAGGAAGCCGAGGGAAGGGGCTCGGGGACTGGGAGGTGCCTAGGGGCGCTTAGCGCTGTCAAGGTGGCGACGGAAGACAGAGTAAAGCATTGGCTATCTGTCTATATCTATCATCCATCTATCATCCACCTTTGCATCTATTATCTACCTTTCTATCTACCCATCTATCTGTCATCTATTATCCATCTATCCATTTATCTCTTATCTACCTTTCTATCTATCCATCTGTCTACATCTATCTATCCATCTATCATCTATCTATCAATCTATTATCTACCTTTCTATCTGTCTATATCTATCCATCCATCATCTATCTCTCCATCTATTATCTACCTACCCATCTATTATCTCTCTCTCTCTCTATCTATCTACCTATCTACCTATCATCCATCTATCATCCATCTATCCATTTATCTATTATCTATCTGTCTATCTATCTAGCATCACTGGGACCCCTGCAGTTCAGTACAATAGGAAGATTGTAGCCAGATTTCAAGGGGACAAACAGAAGGGTTGGCAGAGCAGGTAAATAGCAGAAGACTCTATAAACACAAGTGTGCCGGGAAGGGACAAGATAGGTCTGAAGCTGACGGGGAGGCAGGAGGGAGAACACGTGCTTTTGTTTCTTTCTTTGTTTGTTTCTTTTAGGCTTTTTCCACAGAGAGACGTTACCCAGCAGAGTAGATGGACAGGGAACCACGGAAGACGTAAGTAATCGTGGAAAGACTTAGTTTCTAGAAGAGACCTATCAGCATCCGGGGGAATCACGTCAACATATCTGGACAAAGGAAAGGTGTCACCTGTGATGCCGTCACGGCAAGACCGAGTGGAAAAGCTGGCTGAGAAGCTGGTGAAGAAGAAGGGACCAGAGCTTAAAATCCAAAGCCGGGTTGGAACCCTGGCTCGACTTCCTACAACTGCCGGGATCTCGGGCAGGTCATGTGACCAGAGGAGTCTTGGGTTCTCATCTGTCAATAATCATCAAACAATTGCTACTATTTGTTTACTGATGCCCAGACCTGGGCTAAGTCAGCGTTTCCCCTGTACCGGCGCACAGAATTCCCACAAGGTCACGGGGCCAATCTGGTGCCTGTTCCTCTAGACACTGGGGTGCAGGATACCCCTTCCCCCCAGTCGTCTGCCTCTCACTGTTGTTCTGAGGGTTAAGAAATAATGGACATTCAACATATTGTGATTATTATAGTGGGATTAGGACCTCCCATGATCTGACAAATATGCTTCTATTAATATAACCCCACGTTCCAGGTTAACTAAGTTTCACGGTAAGCACATGATTAAACTCTGGGGGGCATTTGATTGATTTGAAGAATCTGCCACAAGTTTAGCATAAGGCATTTAGAATGATCATGAAATTGCTCCTTTTTAGAGTGTGTGATGTCATCTCACACTCTTTTTAGCGGGCTCTGGGTAAAGTGGCCTCAGCTGGAAAGAGTCTGACCACTGACCTGGAGCTCACTATACCCTCCAAGTGTAAAGAACATTTGTTTGGTTTTCCCTTTAGGCTTCAGGCGATGTCGTGTCCTTTCTTCTGAGGTTACTCCCCGAGACGTCACCGCTGTGTTTGAGAGCCAACAAAACTCAACCTCTGCCCCGCCGTCCTCCTCCCTGGTGCTCCCAGCGAGGAAATACATCTACCTCATTGCCTCTTGTTCCAGAAGCCTCTGTAATTCTGAGCAGCATACACAGCGTCTCAGATGCTGAAGCCCCGAATCGGGCTGTTCCTGGGTTTCTAACTCCCTCCTGTGGATTTGCTGCTGTGACCTTCTGAACGACCTTGCCCAGACTCTGCTGCTTGTTAACGCTTTACCAGGTGGAACCACACCGATCCGTAGTGTCACGCATGCAGCGGTGCCCTGGGAAGAACAGGGTCTCAGCCTTCCAAATCCAGGATTTACGTGTTTAACTTTTCTCACAGTGAAACATCCTGTGCGGTTCTGGTGTTTCCTCTGCCGTTTGCAATTTCTTAGATGGTTGGCGGTAACTAGGTAACTGTCAAGAAAAAAATAGCGACTCGTTTATTGCTTTAAAATATGCAACCAAAGCCAAGAGTACGAAATGCATTAAGATGAATAGGTCAGTTAAGTTGTGCTTCCCAACTCGATAAGGGCTATAATTAATTTTTTAAAAGTTATGCTACAGTGCTTTTACGCGCTTACGCGAGCGTAGTCTTTGAGCGCATAAAATGCGTCACTGGCCTTGCCAGATGACAAGGATGAATTGTGAGCAACAACAACAACAGAGAAAGGTGCATATCTTCGTGAAGCTCAGGGTCCAGTGGGACGGGCCGGCGTTGGTGACGTCATCGAGGGACGAGATGTCACACTGGCTGTGACAGGCCACACGGAAAAGAATGCCTGGGTCAGCGGTGGCTTTTCGGAGTGATCCGGGAGGTCACGCCTGTGGGGATCTCCTTTTAGAAGCTTCGAGTTTCATCTCGCGCTGGATTCTCCTGCTTCATTCCCTTCTGGGTCTCTCCAGCAGAAGCCTGTCTGCAGTCTTGGAGGTAGGAGAATAAACCCAGAATTCATCGGGGCCCCTGGGTTCCTGTAAAATCACTGACGTTCCTGCCGGTTTCCAAGAGAACATCCCGACTCCCGCTCATTAGAGACGACTTTGTAAAGATCGCGCCGTCTTTTTATTTTAAAGGAATGAAAACGACTGTCCTTCCAGTTACGCAGCTAACACATACATACGGGGAAAATTCAGGTGACGCAGAAAATCAAAGAGAAGAAATTAAAAATCGTTAAAAAAAAAAACTTGCAGCCGCTGTTACGGTTCACTAAACCTCCTTTCCCCGTCTCTCTTTGTGCAAGCACAGACCTACTCTTTTAAACCTTGTTAAAGAACAATTGACAAATGCAATTGTATATATTTAGTGTGTAGTGTGGTGACTGGATATACATGCCCGCTGGGAGGGATTGCCAAGACCAAGGGAATGAGCACATCCATCACCTCACCTCGCTGACGTGTGTGTGAGTGTGCGTGTGAGTGGTGTGGACACGTAAGGTCTACGCCCAGCAATTTCTGGTATATGATACCGAATTATTAGCCATGGTCCCCACGCTGTACATTAGGTCCTCAGAACTTCTCCCGACTGAACACTTGTATCCTTTTAAACGTAGCTCCCCATTTACACTCCTTCCCACCCCTGAAACCACGATTCGGTTCTGTTTCTGTGACCTTTTTTCTTTTTTTTTTAATTTTTTTTAACATTTATTTATTTTTGAGACAGAGAGAGACAGAGCATGAATGGGGGAGGGACAGAGAGAGAGGGAGGCACAGAATCGGAAGCAGGCTCCAGGCTCCGAGCCGTCAGCCCAGAGCCTGACGCGGGGCTCGAACTCACGGACCGCGAGATCGTGATCTGAGCTGAAGTCGGATGCTCAACCGACTGAGCCACCCAGGCGCCCCTCTGTGACCTTTTTTCTTGATTCCACATGGAAGTGATATCATATAGCCTTTGCCTTTCTCCGTCCGGCTTATTTCACGTGGCACAATACCGTCCAGATTTATCTGTGTTGTTGCAAATGGTAGGATTTCCCTCGTTTTATGGGAGAAGAATATTCCAGTGTGTGTGTGTGTGTGTGTGTGTGTGTGTGTGTGTGTGTGACCTTGTCTTTATTCACTCATCCCTCGAAGGACACTTAGGCTGTTTCCGCGTCTTGGCCATTGTAAATGATGGCACAGTGAACGTGGGGGAGCGGGCATCTCTTCGAGATACGGATTTCATTTCCTTCGGATATACGCTCAGAAACAGGATTGCCGGATCCTACGATGGGCTCATTTTTAATTTTTTGATGCACGTTCATACTGTTTTCCATAGTGGTTGCAGCAATTTACAGCCCCACAAAGAGTGCATGAGGGTTCCCTTGTCTCCACATCCTCTCGACGCTTGTCATCCCTTACCCTTTCCGTAATAGCATCCCAACAGGTGTGAGGCGATATCTCACTGTGGTTCTGGCTTGCGTTTCCCGATGGCTAGTGGAGTGCTGTCGGCCACCTGCGCGTCTTGTTGGCAGAAATGCACACTCAGGTTGATATCAGCATGCCTTGGCCTTCTCGCCACACGAGCGCTAGGGACGAGGGTCCTTGTCCCCGCGGTGAGTCGCGTTCCACCGAGGGGTGGGGTCCTCTGGTAGGGAACCAGTCCCACTTTGATGGACGTGAATTCATTCCCAATTTTTCATTATTTTACACCACACTGGGGCGCCTGGGTGGCTCAGTCGGCTGAGCGTCCGACTTCGGCTCAGGTCATGATCTCGCGGTCCCTGAGTTTGAGCCCCGCATCGGACTGTGCTGACAGCTCAGAGCCTGGAGCCTGCTTGGGATTCTGTGTCTCCCTCTCTCTCTGCCCCTCCCCCACTTACACTCTGTCTCTCTCTCTCTCTCAAAAATAAACATTTAAAAAAATAAAAAAAAAACAATGCTAAAGTGAGTACCTTTGCACACATAGTTTTGTTTTTCTCTCATCGGTAAGTTGCTAGATTCTGTCTTTCTGTAGCTAAGGTGGGTTCCTGTTTTTGCTGGTTTGACACCAAGGTAATCCCAGAGCTGACACCCAAGGCAGCCACCAGGGGGAGCCCCAGCAGCCCTGGGTCACTGGGCAGAAGGGATAGGGCGCAGAATTCACCTGCCTAGGGCACACATAGCCCGGGGTTTCCCAAGGCACAACACGAAGACGCTACATCACCGCCGTTTTCCCTGCAAAACGGATTTGGTGAATCGCATCTTTCAATTGCAGTAAAAGGATGTGTTTTGCAGGATGGAGCTGCACAGGGAGTTCAGTTTTAAAGGGAGGGAGGATGAAGGCTGGCGGGGCTCGCTGAGTTGTGCTCTGTCAGCTGGGCCGTGTGACTTCGCTTCGAAAGCTCCTCCCTGTTCAGAGGGGAGGAAGGCTTTACGCGGGATTTTTTAATGGGATCACAGCAGAGAGCTCGAGCCGAGTCCGTGCAGCGAACTCGCCCGAGTAAAGGGGGTGTTTCTCCCCCACGCGTGGGTTTTGGTTCAGAACAGTCCTGCAGCCGGCATCAGTTTGGTCTGAAACTTATAAACAATTTATAATCATTTTCCTTCTGGGGAATGAACATCTGTTTTGCGCTTGTCTTCTCAATTTCTCCTGGGAGACGGCTGGTGACCTCCAACGTAGCGACGTCCGACTGCCTTGGGCACCACTCGAGGTTAGTCGACAGTAGAAGCCACATAAAGTCTCCTTGGTTTGGATTCTTTGGTTTTCTTTCTTCTTCTTCTTCTTTTTTTTTTAAATTTAGCATTTATTTCATTTTAAAACATTTGCATACAGTAACATTCGCTTTTTTGGTGTCCTGTTCTGGGGGCTTTAACACACGTGATTTTTGTAACCAGCAGCACAATCGGGACACAGAGCAGTTCTAACAAGCAAAGAATCCCCCGGTGCCTCCCCCCCCCCCACCCCACCCCAGTCCCTGGCAACCACTGATCCTACAGGCGTTCCTTTTCCAGAGGGTCACCGAGGCGGAACCACGTGGTATATGCACCCGACACTGGCTTCCTCCCTCGTCAGCATCATGCACTGAGGCTGGCCACACTGTCACCCGTGTCACTGGCACATGGGTGGAGCCATGCTGTGGACAGAGCGCAGCCGGTGTATCCGCGTACCCATCGAAGGCCATTTGCGGCGCGTCCGGTTTTGGATGAGGATGAATAATGTTGCTGTGAATACTCACGGACAGGTTTTTGCGTAAAGATCGTTTCTCATTCCCCTGGGACAGATACCTAGACATGGGGTACCTCCAGGCTGGGCCATGTGGTCCGTGGATGCGCGCCTCCGTAAGAAGGCGTCCGGCCTTTTTAACCACGCTTCCTTCTTCGCTCTGTCCTTCGGTGGCCTCAGTATTTCCAGGTGTTGACACGCCGTCTACGCACTGAGAAGGTCCAAATGATATCTCTAGCCCAGACATTTCTTCTGAAACCCAAGCTGGATGATGACATTGCTCGTTAACACAGACAACGCAACCACAATGGATACAGGCAGCTCAAACGTGGCCTGTCTAGAAGGAGCTCTTGAGACTCCCTCCCGAACTGAACCGTCTGCCTCCCATCTCAGTAAATGGCACCTGCCTCCACCATGAGGTCCGTCCAGCCATGGGGTCACCTTGACTCGACCCTTCGGCTCTCCCTCTTCCTGGTCACCAATAAATCCCGTCGATTTGATCTTCAAAATACGTCTCGAGACCACCCACTTTTCTCTGTCTCCACCCCGCTCTCTCTGTCCATGCCACTGCCATCCTGAGCTGGATTATCCCAGCAGCTTCCTGACTGGTTTAGCTGTACTCGTTTTTGCTTTGCTCACTCACGCAGTCTCCAAATAGTAGACAGAATGAACTTTTAAAGGGATAAACCAATCAGATAACAACACACCCTTCAAGCTCCCGATGGCCCTCGGTGCAATATTTGGCTCCTGCCTGCCTATCCAGCCTCAGCGTCTAGAAGTGTCTCACCACTTCTCACCAAGTGGCTCACCAAGCACCGTCCCTGGGCCGTAGGGTGCTAGAACGTGCCTGGTGTGTTCCTGCAGCAGGGCCTGGGGGCCTGGGATGCCCCCAGACCCATCACATGGCTGTGGTTCTCATCCTTCGGGCCTCCTTCAAAAGCCATCCCTGACCACACACATCCCCTAGCATAGGTGTCTCTGCTTTTTCTCCTGTTGGAACCTCATTTCCCTCTCCAGGCTGAAAACAATCTTCAATTACCCAATTCGGTGAATTTTTCTTTATTAGAATTACTGGACTGTGGGCTCTGCAGTGTGCATTTACTTTTGAGCGTTTCAATTCTACAGTGAGAAGTGAATGTTTATAAATCAGGGTGAAAACGTAAGTGATCCAAATTCATGAGTCACTAAAGTTTCAGGATACACTAAATATACAATAGTGTATACAAATATACACTAAATATACAACATACATGCCCTTAATATTCACGAGGCTGTAATTCAATTCAGCTTGGTGACACCCATCCTGGTCTTATGTGTTCTCTTCCAAGAAACCCAAAGAAAGCTTGTCCAGTAGAACAGCTGGGTGTCGTTGGCTCAGGCCACCTTCTTAATGTGGACCCCCTCTTGCTCAAAAGTCAACTTTGGTCCCCATGACAGCATCATCAGTGGGAAAAGCTGATGCAAGAGAAAGAGAGAGGCAGACAGATAGAGAGACAAACAGGTGGATAGGTCTGTAGATAGATAAAGATCTGACCCACAGAACTGCTTTGGTGACCAACCAGAGCAGGGAGCCAGGAACAAGGTGTAATAGAGAAATTATTCACCAGGCAGCTGTTAAAAACAGGAAGGCAGATTTTGTTTGAGCTACTGCAGTAGAGGAGAGAGACTTTATCCAGAACTGGGCTCCACTCCCCACACAGCGAAGGCGACGGGGATTTATAGCTGGTGAGCAGAGCAGGGGGTGGGGGGTGGGGCAGAAAACTACCCCGGAGCCTGATTAGACATCAACCGTGAAGGGATCTTTGCTAAACTGTCGTAGCAGGATTCTTCGCTAACACTGGGCTTCGCTAACACTTCAGGTCGAGGGCAGGGTGGCTGGTCAAGGTCAAGTCCCAGTCGAGAAGAGAGCTCAGAGGGGCCTGCTTCAGGTCTGGTCAAGGAGAGAGTCTTTGTGAGGGGAAGGTGGCATGGAGAGATCTTTCCATGTGAGGCCTGTCTCTGAGGGACTGTGATTCTGACGAAAGTAGTTTCATGCAATTTATGTCTGAGATTATAAAGGAGATTGTAAGTTCCCTTACGATTTTAAGTCCGTTTGAATCCTGCCGTTGTTATTATTTTCACTGTACTTCTGTTTGTCGCTCGCAGCCAGATGATCCCAACTGACCAAACACAGCCTGTCACGGAGCAGGCTGTTAGAATTTGGGTGAATAAAGAAAACATCCACGTCCATGGCATTGGCATTGGAAGTTAGTAGGCTACAGAGGGGTTTTACAACTCTGTATGGCTATTCTTTTCTTAAATGTCAATGGCTTCTATTTTCGTTTTATTGGGCCTCCTCTATTAGATTTTTACCAATATATATGCATCGTGGGTAAAGTGCTAATGTTACTTAAGCACTTTTACAATTACAAAGTATTTTCCGGTAACTCTGCTTACTTGGATTTGCCTTACCCGACAAAGTATGCAGCCCGAGTTTTCACTCCCTCTTCAGATCTTTATTAGGTGCCCGCTGTACCCCAGGCATGGTGCTGGGCGCTGGGCGCTGGGCGCGCCCTACCCCCACGGAGTCCGCTCTGGAGCCAGCGGATGAGGTTCACGGAATAGGCGGTAGGAGATGGAATAGATTCACGGGGTGTGATGTTTGGTTGAGACACGAGCACGAGAAGGACTCCTTGTGCGAGCGGTTCAGATGTGTGGATTCCAGGCGGAGGAAAGGCCTTAAAGAAAAGGATGCTTTGGTGCGTTGCCGAAGAAATGCCACAGGACTGGGTGAGAGAGAGAGAGAGGAAAGATGAGGGTGGGAAGACAGGTGGGGCCGCTGGGACGCGGACTTTCAGTGGCCATGAGGAATTTAGGGGAAAGAGATCGGTTGGTGGGGTCGGGATGACAGCAAACGCCGAGAGACCTGTGAGGCGTTGGGGCCCACGAGACACGAGCGGCCAGGCCGAGACAGAGCCGAGGGGACGCACAGACGTCATTCTGGCCACTGGTTTGACTGGGTTTGCTGGGACCTGGGTGTGAACATTAAGAGAAAGGGGACACCGGGGTACGTGCCTGGGTTTCTGTCTGGAGGAACCGGATGAACCGTGGTCCCAGGGACGGGTGGCACAGGTGCGTATCGTTTTGGGGGGGGGACATCAAAGAGTTTCCCTTCGGACACGTGGAGTTTGAGATCCTTGTGATTTCTGTTGCATATTCAGGTTTGAAGCCGGGAAGAAAATCCAGGCCAGAGATGATCGTTTGGAGTCCCCAGCACACGGATGGTCAGTGGATTTCTGGGAGAGACGAGAAGAAGGCCTCGGGGCCACGCAATGTTTAGGGAGGGGAGGGCGAGGAGACAGTCACCAAAAAGGCGGAGCTGGAGTCACTGCCCAGGTGGGGAGGGCAGAAGAGAGCCAGAGGGACGAAGCCCGGGGCCCACGGTGTTTCCAGGAGGGGGTGTCAACTGGGCAGAGTGCTCCCCCAGGGAAGGTCAGGGCAGAAATGTCACCCCGGGAGGGGGGGGGTGAGGTGGCCAGCTAACACGAGTGTCATGTTGGGGATGGAAGCCAGCCGGGGAGAAAAGGGGTGAATGGGAGGTAGAGATGAACACAGAGTGTAGACGAACCCACGGAAGGGCTTGTCCACGAGGAAAAGGGAGCCGGAGGCCCTCAGTACAGGGAACCCCCTTGTCCTGGAGGGAGTCTCCCGCGGAGACGCAGGTGCAGACGGGACGGTCCTGGGGCGCGTGCGGGGCGCGGGGGGGGGGGGGGGGCGGCGCCCTGCCAGCGTCGCCAAGTCTCAGAGCCCCGCTGACGGCTCCTGCTACCCCTCTTACAGTGGGAGAAACCGGTCTCAGACACGGACGGTTGTCCGCAGTGACGAGGACGGCAGGCGTCCGGGCAGCTGGCACCGCGTCCGCCTTTTCCTCTTCTTCCCCGCGGTTTGTCCCACGATGCGCGGGGCTGCATGACTGGGATGTTGGCTGAGGGGCATCCTCGGGGCAGTGGTGACGGGGTCCCCGGGGACCCCTCGGGGAGCCTCCTTCCTGCCCGGCGCCCACCTGACAGGCACGCAGGCAGAGGGTGCTGGCCGGTCATTCCCCTCGGGGCGGCGGGGCAGGTGCTGTGGGCCGGAGGCCTCTGGGTGTGTGTGGGGGGGGGGGGGGGTGTGCGCAGGTGGCGCGGGCCGGGTGCCCCCTGGGGCGCGGAAGCAGGTGGCATGGGTCTGGCACCCCCTCGGGGCGGCGAGGCGGGTGGTGCGTGCAGGGTGGCCCTTGGGGGCGGCAGGGCAGGTGGCGCGGGCCTGGCGCCCCCTGGGGGTGGGGAGCTGCTGTCGCGGACGGGGGCCCCACGTCTCAGGGTGGTGGGGCGGGTGGTGCGGGCAGGGCGCCCCCTGGCGGAGCTCCTCTTGGACCGGTTTAATGGAGCATCTTTGACTTCTGTGCGGCCTTCACCGGCCCCAGGAGACCCTACAACAGAACCTTCCGCAGATGGAAAGTAGTTTTCGTTATTTGAGATCAGGTGTGGAGAGTTTTAAACTGGAATCGCTTCAGAATGCGATACAAGGTCAAGGTGAATGCCTTACAAATTCCCCCTCAATCCTTTTGCAAGCGCACAGCCACTCTGACTTAATTCTAAGGTACTTTGTAAGTAAAATCAGGATTAGCGTGTGCATGTGATTTTTGGGTGAACTTTAGAAAAATTCTAAACTCATGATTTCTTCCTTCCCTACCCCCACCCCCCACCCCAGGAGCTTGGGATGTTGAGCATCTCGGAAACTGACTCTGTGGTTTATCTGTTTCATTTCCACCCTTTCTTGACCCATCCAATTGCTAAGCTGATATTTGTCCTCACAAGACATTCAAATTAAAAAAGGTAATTCCAGGGGCGCCTGGGTGGCTCAGTCGGTTACACATCCGACTTCGGCTCAGGTCATGATCTCGCAGTCAGTGAGTTCAAGCCCAGCATCCGGCTCTGTGCTGACAGCTCAGAGCCTGGAGCCTGCTTTGGATTCTGTGTCTGCCCCCCTCTCTGCCCCTTCCCCACCCATGTTCTGTCTTGCCCTGCCTCTCAAAGATAAATGTTAAAAAAAAAGTTAATAAAAAAAAGATAATTCCAAATCTTTGCCAAATAAAAATGTGCACATTTGAAGCTAAGTCTGAAGATATTCTGTATTTCTTCTGTTTTCAGAGTCAGTGATGGGGTGGGGGGTGGGGTGTCCCCAGGCGAGGATTCTGTGGGTGATTTATTGCTACTTCTTTCCTGAACCAGCACTTATAATAATATGCCCTGTGTGTGTATATCCCCTTAAGATGCAAAATCGCTGTCATATTCATTATTACTTTGAACTCTTACAGTCGTCTTGCAAGCTAGGGATGGTTATTCCAAATTTATGTATGAGCAAGTGGGCTTATATCGGATAAGTGGTTTGCCTGTCCAATTGATAAGCAGCAAATTCTGAATAAGTACTTGTTGTTTTAAAAGTATATGGTTTTGGGGAGCCTGGGGGGTTCAGTCAGTTAAGCATCTGACCTCGGCTCAGGTCACGATCTCACGGCTCAGGGATTCGAGCCCCGCGTCGGCTCTGTGCCGACAGCTCAGAGCCTGGAGCCTGTTTCAGATTCTGTGTCTCCCTCTGTCTCTGCCCCTCCCCCGCCCACACTCTGTCTCTCTCTCCTTCAAAAATAAGTTAAAAAATATAATATAAAAAAAGTATATGGTTTTGAATGATCTGTTACTCTTCCCAGTGGCTCAAAAAATATAAGGGCAAAATATTTTATATGTTTACTAGCATTTAATTTTTTCGTGCTTCATATAGACAAAAACTACCCTTATGAAAAAGAAGATGGGTGTTACATTATTAACTCAGCCGCATCAAATCTTATTTTCCTCTTCATTAAAGGTAATCTGGTACAACTAAAAATAAAACTATTTTCATTGATGTCGAAAGTCTGGGAGCGTTCAGTATAGCAAACAACCCCTGCACTTCTGCATTGGCCCAAGGAGAAGGCACTTTGCCACATCAAAGCTACGAAAATTTGAAATCCTTCTGTTAACCTTTAGTATTTTGGAGATTAATTTCTTCAACATTTGAAAATGTGATTTCCAGCAGGCGATATAGCTGTTTGGTGAAGAATTCTAAACACAAAGTACTTGCTTGGTATATTTGCCACGGCTTTAATCTATCGCTGGTGCCTCTCAATCTGCCTTGTGCAACAAAGCTCCAAATAAGTTTGTGAATTTCAGCGAACAATGACGCATGCGCATTTACTCACGGGCTGTTGAAAAACCAAGTCTACGGTAAGAGCTTAGCTTTTGACAATGCGGTGGGAAGGAGCCTTTAAGTGTCACCCAAGAGAATAGGGGGCAAACAGTACAAATATGACCTTTGTGCTTTTCAGGACTCTACGCCATCTAGCCCCAAACTAATTTGTCTCCTTTTCATATTTTTTGCCTACTTTTTTGGTGTTTTTATATTTACACACCTTGATCCTTCTAGGCAACAGATATCAGTCTCTGTGAAACTACCCCCCTCCTCCAAAATTTGGAGGCATGTGTCTTAAATATGCGTTGTTAAGATATTGAGTTACAAACTAGTATTAGAGAAAAGGTCTACTCTTAAATTTTGACATGCTTTTTAAAAAAATACGTGACACAATATTGTTGAGTGATATTAATTAATGTACAAATCTGAAAACGGGTGAGTACTATCCCATGCTAGAAGCCTTTCTGGGGGTGTTTGGCTTAAGGGCGTGAACATGCAGTCCATCCTGAAGTGTGCCCCAAATCCGGTAACGGCAAAAATTCGAACCACCAGATCAGTAAAATAGTATTTAGGAAGAGTTTATTGAACGCGTAAGTACAGTTTGCAACTGGGAGCCTCCAAACCCGAACTGATGTGAACTCAGCAGTGTGGCATTACGGGATGGCTTATAAAGTGAAAATGAAGAGGTTGTCCAACCGTCACCCTGACCGGCTACTGCAGGGTGGGTTTCCAGACGGCAAGGGATTGGCTAAAAGCAGTTCTCTCATACCATTTTAGAAAGATGGCTTCAGGTTCTTTCCCAATTATCAGAGGCATTTACGAGAACTGGCTTGTTCTCGTGTCACTTAACGGTCACGACATAAGCTAGATTTAGTTTTGCTGATGTGGCTTAAATAGTTTTGTGTGCTTGGGAGATTTTCAAGCCTGGTCTCCACTTAATTTTCTTTTAACAAAGGTTAACGCAGTGGTGAGGAGACAGGCTGTCGTGAAAGGAAAGAGATGACAAAGTGGCAGGTGCTTGTGCGTATGCCACGTCCTTTGTCTTTTGTACTGTGCTTGGTGCTGAAACTTTTCCGATCTGATTTGAGTCTCAAGAATCCTGGGTGGTGGTTGTTATTTTCATGGGTATTTCTAGCTCTGGGCCACAGTGATAAGGAAGCGACGCTGCCTCACTTAGAGATGATTAGCTGGTAAGTGCCCAGACGTTAGTAGAGGAAGTCATATTCACGTTCTGACCTAAAATGCCACAGCCAAAATTTTTGTGTGCGTGTTTAAGTGCTTATTCATTTCCATTGCAGAAACAAAGATGTTCATGAGGAGATTCAGAAAAGGGGGGTACCTGGGTGGCTCAGTCGACGAAGGGTCGTATTCTTGATTTCGGCTCCGGTCATGATCCCGTGGCTCGTGACTTCGAGCTCCGCACAGGGCTTTGCACTGACAGCGTGGAGCCTGCTTGGGATTCTCTCTCGTTCCCTCTCTCTGTTCCTCCCCTGCTTGTTCTTTCTCAAAATAAATCAATAAAAACTTAAAAAAAAAAGAGATTCAGAAAGGTATAAGGAAGAAAAAAATAATCTAAGTTTCTGCCAAGCAGTATTTTCGTGCATGGGTCTCATGTGTTTATGTTTTACTGAGGTAGCCGTGTGGCTCTCTTGCATCCAGAGACGGACAGTCTCACAACCAACAATAACATGGAATGAAATCCGGTCTTTTAAGAGCCCCTCTCAAAGCCACACCCCACAGCAACCCTGAGCATCTCACAGGACCCCAGAGCCTTCCCTCTTCCGTTGCCAACACTTGTTAAATGCTATCGAGGTGCATGAGTGGGGTCCCCATAAAGGCAAGTAAAACATGCAGACTGTTGGTGTGGGCAGGTGTCAAATTTCTCTATTCATCGGGTTCCTCGTTGTGGCCTGGGGTCGCAGGCTGCCTGGTGAGCAGACGTGTGAGTGACGCCTGACCCGGAGCGCGGTGCGGATTCAGTACGTGGTCTCCTCCCGGCTTCCTGCTACTCCTTCTCATGGAACATTTTTCCGGGCCGAAAGTATTTATTGGGCAGCACGTCGATGAAAAAATGGAGGTCACTGGCCTTCCACCAGATTCTGGTCGGAGAGCCAAGATTCGTCCACCCACAAGAGTCAAGTAATAACACACAAGCATCTGTCATTATCGGAGGAAGGTCATCACGATTCCTTCATTCACAGAAGGTCCTGACCTTGTCGCCCTCTTGCAGTCATTCATTTCACTCCTGCTCCAGTGGGGTAACTGCATGCCGTAAAACATCCCGGTGTCTTCGATGGGAACTGAAGGTTGGAGTGGATTGAAAAGAGGCTGGTTCCATGTTCACCCGGAGCCTCAGAATGTGAGGTTATTTGAAGTAGGGTTTTCACAGAGGTTATCAAGTTGGTCATCAAGTTGGATAGGGTGGCGGTAATGACTCGGTGTCCTTAGAAGCAGAGGGGAATTTGGACACAGGCTCACAGAGAGAATGCCACGTGCAGACACAGAAACACGCATGGAGAACACATGATACCGTGGGTGTGGTGACTGGAGTTACGCTGTCCCAGGCCAAGGAACCCCAAGGATCGTTGGCGACCACCAGAAGCTCGAAGAGGCAGGGAAGGAGCCTCCGTGAGAGGCTTCAGGGACAGCGTAGTTCTGCCACCATCTTGATTTAGAACTTCCAGCCTCCAGACCCGTGAAAGAACAGTTCCTTGGTGTCACAAGTCACCTCGGTTGTGGCACTCTGTTATGGTGGCCCTGGGGAACTGAGGAGAGGTCTTCTGCGGTGGTTTAGGACCATGTCGACAGCTCTGTCCCACGGTCCTCCACTTTGCCACACTGGTCCTGAGCACGCCCGCCCTTTCACCACCTCTAGGCCTTGTGCAGGACGTCTGTTCCATGGGGATGAACTTCTCTTCCCACAGTCTCATCTCTGACTCTTCAGTGTGGTTACAGGCTCGACCGGAAACCCAGGAGAAGGGTTTAAGAGTAACGATTTCAGAACCAAACCTCTCATTTTTCGTGGATGTGTATCTTGTGTGGGGGGTGCTTCGTGCAGTTGTTGAAAGCGCTTTCTGATCCCGTTAACCATGAATAACCGTGTCACCTCCAGCATTTAACCAGTATACAGGTAACAGCCTACATAACCCTTCGATTTATTTAGTGATCTAGAAGTTTTTTGTTTTTTGTTTTTTAAAATTGTTTATGCTTATTTCCTTTTGAGAGAGAGAGAAAGACAGAGCACGAGCAGGGGAGGGGCAGGGGGGAGAGAGAAAGACAGACAGACAGAGACATAGAATCCTAAGAAGACTCCAGGCTCCAAGCTGCCAGCACAGAGCCCGAGGCCAGACTCAAACCCACGAGCCGCAAGATCATGACCCGAGCCAAAGTCTGATGCTCAACCGACTGAGCCCTGCAGGTCCCCCTGGCGATCAAGTATTAATGCTTAATGTTAGATTTTACTTGGTTACTTTTTCAGTTTGGGGAAAGGAGGTCTTTGTGGGTGTTTTGACACATATGCTTTTAATTTTTTTCCAAGTGTGGAGGTATTTTAGTAATCCAAGGCCATTTGGCAAACTAGCCCAAACCTCAGGGACTGAAACCAGTAGCCATTGGTTTGCGTATGATTCTGTTTTCTTTTTCACTTTGTAAATGTTTATTTATTTTTGAGAGGTGGGGGAGGGAAAGAGAGGGGTCAGGCCACTTGGTGTCGCTCATATGGCAGCACGACGTCTCCGCTCACATATCCGGTGCTTCTGCTCAACGGCTGTAATGGCTGGTGGCTGCCCAAACGTGGCCTCTCCCTGTGGTCTCTCCGGCAGGGTAGCCATACCTCTTCACGTGGCGTCAGACATCGGTCACATTTCCGGGAGCAGCCGAGGAAAGCGTGGGGCGCATCCGGCCCCTCGGTGGTACTCCCGGCTGGCGTGAATCCTTGCAGCGCCTGTTGGCCTGTCCGGTGGCGAGCACCGCACAAGCCACCTTGAACCAAGACTTCCCGTCC
The DNA here is from genome assembly GCF_018350195.1 of Panthera tigris. Lineage (NCBI taxonomy): Eukaryota > Metazoa > Chordata > Mammalia > Carnivora > Felidae > Panthera > Panthera tigris. The sequence continues at coordinate 147,890,269 of NC_056664.1, read as the reverse complement.
GCCCGTCTTTGAACCCAGACGAGACTTGGGGAGATGGCCCAGTTGACTAAGCTAGAGGCACCGTGGCCATTCTCTGTGTTGTGATCAAGCCAGAACTGCTTTCCAAGGAAAACCTGGGCTCTGTCTTCAGATACCGCCTCGGAGCTCCTCCCTCTGAGGGGAAATGGCCGTCGAGCTGTCCAGGTCGTTACCCATCCCGACCTGGGCATGACGGGGATGGCGTCCAGAAGCCCCTTCTACCTGACTGTCAGAGAGCTGTGGGTCCGGGCTGCATTATTTTGATCCAAAATAGAAGTTCTTTTCCCCAGCTGTGCTCTGGTGGTTGTGCCTCAGGTCCCTCGGAGGGGGAGCTATTTCCGTTCACGCTTTTCTTAATGTCCAGACCTTGTCAAGGACACTGTTCACTTCGTCATGAAGAATCACCCGGAGACACACATGTCAGGGTTCCACGAAATTAACCCGTGCGTCTCTGGTGCAATTAAATTTTTTTTTAATTTGGATTTATTTATTCATTTTTAATTTTTTTGCTTTAATGTGTATTTTTGAGAGGAGACAGAGACAGAGCACAAGCGGGGGAGGGGCAGAGAGAGGGAGACACAGAGTCCCAAGCGGGCTCCGGGCTCCCAGCTGTCAGCACAGAGCCCGACGCGGTGCCTGAACCCGCCAACCTCGGGATCGTGACCTGAGCTGAAGTTAGACGCTTCACCGACTGAGCCACCCAGGCGCCCCCCCCCCCCCCCCCGCCCAGCAATTGATTCTTTTAAAATTTGGTTTCCACTGGCAACGAGGCAACCGATTGTGTCTTCCTCTTTTCGTTGGTTGGTTGGAAGTAAAGAGCCAATTTTAAGTGTTCAGCAACTTACGGTAGGTATTTTGAGTACTAATCTCACTCTTGTCTTTATTTAACGTTTTCTGTCCTGTTGTCCCATGTCCCCAAATTCTTTTTTTTTTTAAGTTTACTTATTTATTTCAAGGGGGAGGGCGGGTGAGGAGCAGAGAGGGAGGGACAGAGAGAATCCCAAGTAGGCGTCACAATGTCAGCACAGAGCCCGACGCGGGGTTCAAACCCACGAACCCGTCAGGAGATGATGACCTGAGCTGAAATCGAGAGTCTGCTGCTCAACTGACTGAGCCACTCAGGTGCCCCCATCCCCAGATTCTTACTCTTCATTTCCAGCTGCATATACATATTTCTCTTCTTTGTCGTTTTAGTCTCGTAACTTAGTCTGTTTCTTAGTTGTGGGAAGTGCTTGGTATGCGTGTTCATTGCCCCCGCCACCAGATGTGCAGTCCCCACCCCCCCCTTGGGTGTGTTATGAAGGATGCTCGTCTCCGGACGTATTCTCCTCCTACTTGGCTGCCAAGGAAATTCCTAACTACTTTTCAAGTCTCAGTTCCAAGGTGGTAGCTAACCTTTCTGAAGTTTGGCAACCCATCCGGGAAGACCTGTATCGTCCTCCGCCCGCGCGCCCATGTGTTTCGTCCCAAACCTCCCAGCCTAAACGTCTGACCCAGATTTTATTGCACGACAAATATTGTTGAATGGTTACAGGATCCTAGTGTTTCTTGACTTGAGTTTGGGTGTGATCTATTTCTCACCGAACTGGGGAGTGTGAATGTTCTTTCACTGCTGACCTTTTTCTTCTTTTGTCCCCGGCAGCCCCACTGTCCAGAGAGATCCGGGACTATGTCCACATCTATGTCGCCGCTCCACACAGGGCCCTGCGCTGACTCCATAAGCCAGGATGTGGGGCGCCTGGGTGGCTCAGTCGGTTAAGCGTCCGACTTCGGCTCCGGTCATGATCTCAGAGTTTGCGGGTTTGAGCCCCGCATCAGGCTCTGTCCTGACAGCTCGGAGCCTGGAGCCTGTTTCGGATTCTGTGTCTCCCTCTCTCTCTGCCTCTCCCCCACTCACGCTCTGTCTCTCTTGATCTCTCAAAAATAAATAAATGTTAAAAAGAATTAAAACAAATGAGCCAGTAGTGTTCTGTGTTATTGGCTTTGTAGACCCCAAAAGTTGTTAGCCAAATTACCAAAAAAGAAAAAAAAAAACCTCTTTAAAAATGTATCTATTATAATAGGAATTAATGGCAACTTTCAGTGAAATGTGTCTAGATTTCTGGCTCAACACATTGCTCTCTGCTGTGTGGATGCTTTCAGCACAATAACAACTTGTTGATAGCCCTGAGTTTCCCCAGAGTTTCAACAGTTGGTTCTGATCTCCTCACATGTAGAAAAGCCGAAATTGTAGAATGTGTGATATTTTTAAGCTAGTTATTTCCACATGGTATTGAAATCTATAATCCCCAGATCACAAAATGTGAGCTGAGACCATTTACACACCTCCCACATTTAGCTTTTCCTTGGGTTCTCATAAAGGATCAGTTTTCAAATACTGGAGGAGACTAAATCCAGGAAATCGGAAATACTTACAAAATTTGGAGGTACATATGATTCTGATTATTTTAGCTACAGACGTTTGGTTCAGAAAAATCCGTGGAAAAAACTGCTCGGTGGTTGAAAACTTTAGCATTCACAAATTTATGCGTTTATGATTTTAAGAAATGTCCTGTTTCACATCACTTCACCGTGTCACATGGATGAGTTTTAGAAATTGCTTAAGAATGTACATTCCATGGGGCGCCTGGGTGGCTCAGTGAAGCGTCCGGCTCTTGATTCTGGCTCAGGTCATGATCTCACGGTCATGGGATCAAGCCCTGTGTTGGGCTTCTAGCTGGGTGTAGAGCCGGCTTGAGATTCTCTCTCTCCCCCACTCGTGCTCACTCTCTCTCTCTCAAAAAAAAAAAAAATCAGAAAGAACGTACATTCCATGATCAATCTCTAGAAAAAGGAAGGGGCAACCCCAAATAAATGGCTTATTTTTTAAATAATGGCATTTGTTGGAATTTTTATTTTTTATTATTTATTTGTTTATTTATTTATTTATTAAAATCTTTGTTCCTGGAGTTCTGTTCATTACCACACCTTTTTTTTTTTTTTTAAGTTTATTTATTTATTTTGCGAGAATGAGAGAAGGGGAGGGACAGAGAGAGAGAATGAATCCCAAGCCGACAGTGCAGAGCCTGCTGCGGGACTCGAACCCACGAACCGCGAGGTCACGACCTGAGCCGGAACATAGAGTCGGAAGCTTAAACAACTGAGCCATCTAGGCGCCCGTTGGTGGAATTTTCAGCTGGTGTCAAAATGCTGAAAATGTTGTGTCTGAAGGGTGCCTCGAAGAGGAATAGACTGGCCCTGTAGCAAGCTACTATTTCATCATGAATGATGCGGAAAACTCACAGAAGATTTGATTATTTGGTGGAAAAGGATGAGAGGGAGCAGCTGGGGACCCAAGTTTACCCGACTTTGATGATCTGTCTGTAGGGGTCCCCCCCTCAGTTCATTTTTAATTCAGAAAGTCGGGTAGATATTTCCTCAGCTTCAGGGCTGGTGCCGAGGGTTCTCGCTCGACAAAGAAAGGTGCCAAAAGAGGTCAGGCAGCCCACGGGTCTGTGGCATTGTCACCTACGGCCCTGGCCACTCAGCCCCTTCAGTCAAGGGATGGCTTAGGAGCACGCGGACCGAGCTTCAGGGCTTGGCGATCAGTACTGCAGCTGTTGGTGCCACTGGCCCTCGCCCGTCCGGCGCCAGTTTGATGAGCCAGGTTCCCCCTGAGTGAAAGGAAACTGTCAGCATGTGTTAAAACTTGTCCTGAGTTCAAAATGTCCCTTGGCTCACAGCCGGCATTTCACAGTTTGTAGATAGAGACGGAGAAAAAGAGGAAAACTCCAAAGAATGCTGCTTGGGAGGTTCTTGGTCCCATTCCTTTCCAGGCACTTATTCCTGAACCCTGTAACTGATGGCTCTGTTTCCCTTTCTCTGGAGAATAAAGTGGAATTTTAAAAGTATATCCATGAAGGCAGTTAGACCAGGATCTGAGCGTTCTTCCTGAAACAGTAACTCACAAGCCATGTAACAAGGGAAGAAAATGCGTCATGCTGGCAGAGTTCTGGGGAGCAGTCTGCCTTTGTCCACAAAGTGGGTTCGCTTCCTGCTTGTGCTCCCGCTTAGTGCCCGAACCTCACCTCAGCGCTCTGCTTCCGCCACAGCCCTAGCCCTCCGAAGCAGTGACTCGGTAGGTAGTCCCGTGAGGCGTGGCCTGTGGCTGTGGAAAAATGCCTATTTGTCTCCGGGCCCCATTGGGTAGCCAAGTTCATCACCATTTGAGTAGAGGGCAGAAAATGGAGCCAGAATGTTTTGAATATTCATCCCTTCACATCTCCCTCTCTCACTCTCTCTCTTTTTTTGAATTTCTTTGAGGCGGGGGTGGGGGTGGGGGCAGAAAGAGAGAGAGACACAGAAACCCAAGCAGGCTCCAGGCTCCGAGCTGTCAGCACAGAGCCCGACGCGGGGCTCGAACCCACAGACCGTGAGATCATGACCTGAGCCAAAGCTGGATGCTCAACCGACTGAGCCACCCAGGTGCGCCCCCTTCACGTGTCTTAAGGTACAAGGGGGAGTAAAATGTTTGGATGTTTGCCAAATGACGGGATCACCCATGCAGAGCCAGGTTCCAAGGAAGCAAACCATTGAAGCCTGAAGGCAAGTCGATGAAATCAGATCAAATTCCAGTTGGATCAGACCAGCCGATCCGAGAAACGGCACAGGGGACGTACAGAATGCAGGTAAGATTACTGCGTTTCATAGCAGCCAAAGGAATCTATTAAACAAACAAAACCCCCCAAACTTCGGGCAAATGAAAAACTTGCTATTTTATCCGACACCGGGCAAACTGTAGTGTATTCGCTACTGGGACACCGTGAGTCGGTCTCATTACATTCAAACTATGACCGTGGTTTTTCCTGGTCTTCGGCCGCCCCAGCAGTTTACGATACACAGAATAACCGGTGTGTGTGTGCTCAACCGTAATGCCTCCTTGTTCCCCTAAATTGCCAACGCTGTGTTTTGATCCACATCAACTCTAGATGAGGTGAGGACAGAAATTGGTTCTCGGAAAATACACCTTTTCTTCTTCAGTGGTGATAACGCGTAGTCAAATTTTTTACGTTCATATGGCGGTAGGTTATTTTGATCTCAACGTTTCACCGTAAACAAACACGAATAGAAGGCTTACATACATTCCCCGCTTTGATTTTGCTTTTATTACTATCTGCTCTATTCCTGTCAATCGCAGGGCATTCTCTGTCTTCCAACAGGACTGTATTATTCTAACAAACCCGAGACTAGGCATATTCTCCTTCCAGTCGGGCATCTTGTTCAAAAACGTCTTTTGAAAACTTGTATCGGCCACGCCGTCTTTAAAGCGATCGAGGTGGTAAAGACAAAGGCAGGCCAAAGAGATGTTCTAGATCAAAGGAAGGTAAGCAGACAAAACAACATCATCCCGGATGACAGCCCAAACCGGAGTCTGATTCGCGTGTCTGTTTCTCTGTAAACGCCCATTTGTGGAACACTTGGCATCGTTTTAAAAAGGTCTGTCGTTGTAGATGTTAGTGCCATATCAAGGTTACTTCCCGATTTCATCCACCGCACTGTGGCTGGATAACAGCACGTTCTTGTTTTTAAGGAATGTCCACAGAAGCGTTCACGGATAAAAGTGGCATTCTGTCCGTGGCATTGTGTTTGCAGCTGTGCGTGGAATTCTAAAGGCAAGGACGATCAAGAAACCAAGAGAAAACATGCAAAGGCACGCTGTTAGTGTTGCTGTATGATCATAGGGAAGAGGTCAAGGAAATTATAAACATGCGTCCTGCCCAGTTCTATGATAATAAATGGGGGAAATTTGGTTGGAATAGCAAATAGACTCTCAAGAATCAGAAAGTGTAGCTTTATTAAGTTTTACTGGTGACCCGACAGGTGCAGGCAATCCTGAGACCCCGGGGAATCAAGGGGAGGGCTAGGTCACCAGGGCAATTCCCAGGGTCTTGCTTGAAAGATCTATCTTGTGAGGCTCCTGGTCAGGCGTGCAGGGCACGGCTGTCCCCCAAAGGGGGCATTTCAATCATACAGTGGCTCTACTTTATAGTCTAATAATTACGTATTTGATGTTGACATTTTCCAGAGGCTCAGGGGCTATAAATTTATAAATCCTGTAGTCATGTGTCACATGCAACCTAGAAAGACCACGTCTAGCCTGCTCAAAGCACTCTCTAGACGAGGCCTCTCTGTTACCTTTCGCTTGTAAATCTCGTGGAGAAGTCTGATGAGCAGGTTTCCAGGGAGATTTGAATAGGACATTGTTTTTTCATTTTTCCTCGTCTCCTCAGGTCCTCCAGAGAGAGAATGCATCACAGAGCCCAACTTACCCTGAACTTCCCTAGACCCACAACATCCCTCGTCTGACTGGGGGGGCATCTTGTTTTTATGTCTGTTTGGGCATCTGTGTGGTTGGCGCCCTTCTTAAATCTTAAAAATGCTCCACTTTGAAAAATAAATTGCTTGCCCCTCATACTTACAACCAATCCCAGAAGTTTTTCAAAAGGCACAAGGCTTTGGGAGTTTTATGCAAATAAGCTCAAAACTTTAAAGAAAACGATTGTGGACTATATACTATTCCAGGACATAGTCTATATACTGGAAAGCATTTTAACTGTTTCAGAGAATAACCCTGATACCTTGGCAGGACAAATGTGGTACAAATAAAGATTACTACAGATCAATCTAAGTTTATTACCTCTTGCAGCATGGCCGGAACAGGGAGTGATTAATGAAATTTAAAAATCTGGGGGTGCCTGGGTGACTCAGTCAGTTAAGCATCTGACTCTTGATCTCGGCTCAGGTCATGATCCCAGAGTCGTGGGATCGAGCCCTGCGTCGGGCTCTGCACTGAGCCTGGAGCCTGCTTAGGAGTCTTTCTCTCTCTCTCTCTCTGCCCCTCCCCTGATCCTGCGCACCCCCCACCCAAAATAAATAAATGAACATTAAAAAAAATCTGTTTCTGGGGTGCCTGTGTGGCTCGGTCAGTGGAGCGTCTGACTTTAGCTCAGGTCATGATCTTCCCCTGAGTTCGAGCCCTGCGTCGGGCTCTGTGCTGACGGCTCGGAGCCTCGAGCCCGGAGCCTCCTTTGGATTCTGTGTCTCCCTCTCTCTCTGCCCCTCCCCTGCTCACAGTCTCTCTCTCTCATTCTCAAAACAAACAAACATTAAAAAAATTTTTTTAAAAATCTGTTTCTTGTTCTGTCATTTGCTTTTAATTTCATCTGTGTTAGCTTTATCCTAGGGCAACATCATATATATATATATATATATAATACATATGTTATATATTACATGTTATATGTTTTATATTATGTTATATTATATGTATCATATCATACATATATATATATTTTATATATATCAATTATCTAATGCATACTGGTGAGAGAACACATGTATTCTTTTTTAAAAAAAAATTTTTTTTTAACGTTTATTTATTTTTGAGGCAGAGAGAGACACAGCATGAATGGGGGAGGGGCAGAGAGAGAGGGAAACACAGAATCGGAAGCAGGCTCCAGGCTCTGAGCCATCAGCCCAGAGCCCGACGCGGGGCTCGAACTCGCAGACCGCAAGATCGTGACCCGAGCTGAAGTTGGACGCTTAACCGACTGAGCCACCCAGGCGCCCCAAGAACACATGTATTCTGAAAACCATCCATTTCAATGTTACTTTTCATGTTAATGACACAACTACCTTTTGAACCTTCCGAAGTTTGCTTATTGTAACAGATGTACCTGTAAACTGGTGCTAAGTGTGGGAAAGGTTGACAAGCACTCTGGAATCTTCATCAGACAGAGTTTCGGTAGCAGCAGCTCTCATTAAAGCAAGGAAGAAGGATCGATTCCGTGCAGGTTTAGGAAAGAACGGTTTTCCTGAATAAAGCCTGATTCATATAAGAACATTAGTGTGTCTTTATCTACCTTTAAATATTTGGTTTATGCCTTTATGACGTCACACGCTGCCTTTTATCATGAAAAGCTCTGTAGGAGGCTGTTGGTTCCACTGTATTGTGAACCCTTTAGAGGAGGGGCTGGCACCATTTTTATCCCCAAAGTGACTTTCAGAGAGAGACGGCTAATCCACGTCTGTGCGACAAGTGACTTCATTCATCATCGTGTTCTCCAATCTCTGCTCTCTTCTAAGCTTTGGTATTTCAAAGTTTCCTCTCTGTTTAGTTCTTATTTCATATGGACAAAGCATAGATCTGGGGGCCCCGATGAGAGTTCTAATGAGGCCAGGTTGGATTCTGACCACACAGAAACGGCTTCTTGGAAGGAACGTTCATTTATTTAATAAGCAAGGGAGCTCTGGTAACGCAATTTAGTTAGGCTGACAAGCAGATCGGCATCCTTCTTTCCAAGATGCCTGCGAGTGTTTGTAGGCTTAAGAGATGTTCTGACAGAAGAGTTCTCATGTTTCTAACCTACCAGGTTGGAGGGTCAGGCTGTGGGGATGACAGGCCTACCATGACCACACTGCTGGGACGTCTGGCGTCCCATTCTTCTGTCCACTCAGCCCGTGGGTCTGGGACGCCCCTCGCGAGCCAGCGGGAGCCCTGGCTGTGTGGCAGGGCTCTGCGTCCCCCAGGGAGCTGCGTTGGGGCCTCACCTGGTGGTCACCACAGCGCCCTGCTTCATCTCTGCTCACACTGCTCCTTTGGTTCCCTCCCAGCTCTCTCTATCTGTCCCCCGTCTCCTCTGGCTGTCTCTTCCTGTGCTCCGGCTCTGCTCCTGCCCACTGCCTTCCTCTGCCCCGCATTTATACGCCCCAAGAAAAGTCCTCAGGGGAGGCCCCTGTGGATAACTTGGCCCCAGGCCCTCTAGCAGACGCCTGCCTTTGGTCTGCTCGGTTGTGGCGGGGGGAGGGTTGCATGGCATAAGGCAGGGTCTAGCAAACGACTTTCAGATTTTTGAATGACGTTGCCAATCACTCGTGATTAAAGATGGGCCCCCTTCTCCGCCACCTGACTCCAGGCGGGCTGTTGCAACCCGAGAAGTCTCCAACTCGGTTCTGCCTCACCTGTGTCTGTTAACAGGCAGACCCCAAGGCCACATACAGCTGGCTTTGCGGTCTTTGGTGGAATCCTTTCTACATGTCCCCAGGTACGAGTGGGGAACCCCAAAGTACCCCATGTCAGGGTCAGGCTTCTCGGATGAAGTAGGCGACCATTGTCTTTCGTCCTCTTTAGGTGGAGAGCCCCAGATCTAGAGCCCCGCTCCCTATGGATTAGATGTAACCAGATTTTAACACCTGTCTGTACAAGGGCAGTGGAAACTGTAAAACTTCCTACACAATTGCGGTTTCTGAAAACTATTTCCTTCACCAAGGAAAATTTGCTAATTCAAGACATTTCTACGGCAGATTTATGTAACAGTGCCTCAAAATCCTGTTACAGTTACCTGTGAAGTGTAGATTTCTGATTAGCTACCTACTCGCTAAGTACCCTTAGGCTTTAGATTAAAATGAACTCATATGCACATCCGTTCACTACTCCTTATTTCGAAGTAGTTAAAAGTTTGCTGTGCGTGGGGATCTATGTGTTAGCTGACATATGTTGGAAGAATGCTTCCAACATTCTTAAGAGAAGGGAAGGGTGAGTTGCGGCCTGGGTGGCTCCGTCGGTTAAGCGGCCAACTTCGGCTCAGGTCACGATCTCGTGGTCTGTGGGTTCCAGCCCCGTGTCGGGCTCTGTGCTCACAGCTCGGAGCCTGGAGCCCGCTTCTGATTCTGTGTCTCTGCTCTCTCTGCCCTTCCCCTGCCCGCTCTCTGTCTCTCTTTCTCTCTCAAAAATAAATAAATGTTAAAAACATTGAAGACAAAACAGAAAGGGGACGGTGGTAATTTAAGAATTTCCACCGTCCACAATCCCGCCCAAGACAGAAATGAAATTAGCAAGATGTGGTTTGTTCCTGAACTCAAAATGTGGATGAACGCGTGCACTAATCACACAGGAAAGAATGGCCTGGGATCAAGTAATTTATCAACCTACCCTCTCTTTTGTCATTTTTTCCTTTGTGCATTTTGAAAATAAAAAGCTGATTTACATGTTTCCCCCCTCATTTTTAAAGTTCCTCAAGCATTACACGCAGTTTTCCGTCCATTTCATACACAAGTATTTTCCACGTCTTTGGAACTAGTTGGTTCAGGCCGAGAACCTCAAACTCATTTGCATCAACAATTTTAAGATTCCTCTTCGTATCTTAATTTTGTCTCCTTTTACCTCTTACTTCTTTTTTTTCCCCCAAAGATAATTCTGGGTAGAGACATTTTGTTGTCTGTTGACTTCGCAGGGCGTGAGCCCTGGCTAGACGATCACGCATGAGCGTGGGTAGCGGGCCGCAGCTCTGGAGTATTAACCCCTTGGCTTTCTGTTTCTCTGCTTTCCACTCCCTTTTTTCTTGGTGCCTCATGAGCACCTCCAGCAGAAACGGAGTCCCAAGGGACCTCTAACCCAAATGTCTGGCATAAATATTTAGAGGCATGATCCCAGAGCCTGATTTTTTGTCTCAAAGATTGCCTTGGTCTGTTTGGGCTGCCATAACAAAATACCACAGATTAGTGGCTCATAAACAACAGACATTTATCTGTCACAGTTCTGAGGCTGGGAGCCTGAGAGTCGGGTGCCAGCACGGTCGAGATCTGGTGAGGGATCTCTTCTGGATCACCGTCTGTAAATTTCTGTCTGTCTCCTCACACGGCTGGAAGCGGGAAAGACGTTCTCTGGGGTCTTTTAAGAGGGCACTAATCCCATTCACGAGGGAACCCCTCTCATGAGCTAATCACCTGCAGAAGGCCCACCTTCTAATTCCATCAGCTTGGAATCAGGATTCCAACGCGTGAATTTGGGCAGGACATAGACATTCGGTCCACAGTAAAGATGAATCAGTCCAGAGATGGGGGGAAAGACAGGAGGGTGGAAAATTATTCTCAGAGAGACAAATATTTGAAAACGGTGGCGTTCTTGGGATATTCTGTTCCCCACAAGCAGGGAGTGGTCCCCCTGCCCTGGAATGGGCACCTCCCTCACATCAGCGTGCACTCCCCACCTTCCAATAGATGGGGACACAAGTAAGCGAGACCCTGAACGGAACCCAGGCACTCATGTAGCTTGTGGCATATGGAGACCGGAAGGCCAGTTCTGTCCTCTGCCAAGGTCAACAGAACCATACCTGTGGAGGCAAAGCCGGACTCGCTTGTATTGCTTCAGTTGGTTATGTCTAACACCTGAAGTTCAAGATGCTAAAGAAGTTCGGGGGTTGAGTGGGGAGGGGAAAAGGCAACTATTTACAGTGAGACAAAGTAGGTAATTTCACTAGGGCTTCTGGGCAGGAAGGAGGCAATGGTGACAGGTGCCTGAATTTGATCGGTTCCAACGATGCAGTCAGCGTGACTCATAGAGGGATAGGTTGGGCAGGTGGTAAAGAAAAGGACTTCGTGACTCCCCTAACCAGGGCTTTTGAGATGTTTTTTTTACCACACTTTTAATTGACCCCCAGTACCTAGATATAAATATAACATTTAAAAAACATCTTTTTTTCTCTCTCCAGAACTCTAAAGGCCAGATGGTTGTATTGATAAGTTTTATTCAACTTGCAGGAAACAATTCATTTCTACTTTACAACAGTTTTCCCCCCCTTTGTATACAAAATGCACTTTTCATTCTATTGCTAGATAAGGACAATTCAAGAGAGGACAATTACAAGCATAGTTTATTTTGAACACAGGTGTAAATGTTTTCCGTGAGAGATAGCAAAGAAAACCCCATAGTATATTTTTTAAAAAGAGGTGATAATTAAGTGAGACTTATTCATGAATGCGAGAGGGAACACATCAATGGAATTCGCCACATTGACTAAGACTCAAGTATATGATGCATGATTACCCGAATGGATGCAGAAAACATTCTTGGTAAATTCAACACGTAGTGAGAATAACTAACAAACTAGCAGCGTAAAAGAACTTCTTGTTACCGTTATGTACTCTGAAAGTTACAGCATACTTTCGTCTTATTAAGGACATTTTACTGTTTCCTCTGAAATTGTCAACAAGGTGGGGATACGCATCATTGCTACGGTTATTTAACATTTGTACTTAAGCTTCTGACAGGTGTTACCAAGAAAGAAACTAGAAGTAAGAATCAGAGGGACATAAAAACTGTTGTTACTTCCAGATGATCTACTCATCTATCAAAAAAAATCCAACTATTAGAACTAGTAACAGAATTCACCAACATTTTCGGATCCAAGAACTTATGAAATGTTAGCGTCTCTCTACCATGGCAATACTAACTAAAAAAAATATAATGAAAACACTAACATTGTCAGAACTCTAGAGTAAATAGGAAATCATCATCAATGCACCGGAACTCCACATGGGAAACTGTAAGATACCCCTCGATATCTGTTAGATCGGTGAAACTCATGCATAGTGTCAGTTTGGTGGAATAGAAGGATAGGAATCCCGTATGTCGACAGGTGCAACCATTTTGAAGAGTGCGCTAACGATATTAGTCAAATTAATATATGTTTGTTAGATCTTCACATGGGTTCACCACGGACGCACACGAGAATGTTTATTGTGGTGTATTTCTATGGCAGGAATGTGGAGACAGTGATGGACAAATGTGGTAGATGTATATCTGGTGTGCAAGGTGGTCGTTAGAAGCAAAGTGGATAGATCTTAAAAGCATGGTGCTCGGTGAATAAAAACAGAAGCGATATAGGAGCTAGAGCACAATGTCACTCACCTAAATTAAAATATGCGCACACGTGCGCGCGCGCACACGCATTACAAGCAGAAGAATGCTCCTGTGGGACTTGTTAAAAATATTTACAAACTGGGGCGCCTGGGTGGCGCAGTCGGTTAAGCGTCCGACTTCAGCCAGGTCACGATCTCGCGGTCCGTGAGTTCGAGCCCCGCATCAGGCTCTGGGCTGATGGCTCGGAGCCTGCAGCCTGTTTCCGATTCTGTGTCTCCCTCTCTCTCTGCCCCTCCCCCGTTCATGCTCTGTCTCTCTCTGTCCCAAAAATAAATTAAAAACGTTGAAAAAAAAAAAATTTACAAATGGGGTAAATTCAGACGTAAATCAAGAAATGAGACACGTATGTCCATTTTGTTTATTACTAACCTGTACCCCTCATTCAACTGGTGGGAGATTGTGATGCAGAGCGTTGGTTTCTGGACAAGTCACTCTAAGACATTTCCATGGATTTGTCCATTTGCTACAAGCTGTTGACGCGCTCTTTCTTTTTTCTTTTATTTATTTATTTATTTATTTTTTTTTTTTTGACGCGCTCTTTCTTGTAGCGTGGACATCTCTGGTTGGACGGTTTCCCTGTCTGACTCACGATCTGATGTGGGAACCGCCTCAAACTCTCCCAAGGATTTGAAGGGAAGGGATATGGGGATGGGGAGGAAAACTAAAAAATTCATTCGTAAGTACATAAAAGAAACACGAAAAGGGCTAGAGATGGGTAGCCCCGTGGGTACAGATGATATTGTGCCAAGAACTTAGGAGTGTGATCAACTCAACTTTTTATACTTGATGCTCCAAACAGAAACTTTAAGAACATGCTGGCCATGACTCGTAGGAATGTAAGTGAAAGAGATGCCAGCCTTCTCCGCACACAGACTTTACGGGAATGTTCATGGCAGCTTTGCCTGAAATAGCCAAAACCTAGGAAAAACCCCCAATGTCGATCAACAGGTGAATGGATATAAAATTGTGGTTTCCATACAATGGAAAGCTACACGGTAATAAAAAGGCCCTGACACGTGTAAGAGTGATGAATCCCAAAGAAAAATTTACCCTGATCAAAAGCCAGGCACGAGACCGTGTGTAAATGATTCTATTTGGATGAAATTCTAGAAGGGGGATCTAACCTATGATGGTCCTAAAGCACATCCATGGTTGCCTGGTTGCAGGTTAATGAGGCCATGTGGCCCCGTGACCTCTGGGTGATGGAAAGGTTGATTGTAGTGGCAGCCCCACGGGTGTAGACACCAAAAGCCATCGATGCCAGATCAGAAATACTCCCATGTAGTCACCTATTATAGTCCAGGCAGATCCTGAGACGTTGGGAAATGCGATAGCATGAAGGGAAATGCAGACTCTTGATTTTCCATGTCAGTCTCTGACTTAGTGATATTTTAAAATGTTAATTACTTTTAATAATGCAATTATGAGGCAAGAACACCTCCTGCACGTTGCAGACATTCCCAAGACTCGTGGGAAATACGTACTTGCACAGCAAAGGTTGATACGCCAACTTGGCAACATTTTCCAGGAAAAAAAAATAATAACCTGGGGGTATCTGTATCAGGTTGCATTGGCACTGGAGATAAAAATCTATTCCTTGTAACTGTGTCAACATCTCTAGATATTTGAGGTCAGCTCTCAGGTCTCCTGTTTTCTTCTTGAAGCTGAATGTCACCAGTAACTTCGGTCTTCCCAATAAACAATGGTTCCTTCCAGGAACAATCCTTCCCTCCAGGATTCCAGCTGCCCATAGCTGGATTTACACAAGTTTGTCAAAGTGTTTCCAAAAGCGTGCCCGCAGACCCTTCCACAGTGCTGGGTCACTTCAGGGTTGACATCTCCCTTTCTTCTAGAACCTCTTTTAATATAGCACAAGGGCATACTCCCTTGGGGTTTGGGTCAGTGAATGATGCCACGCGTTCCCTTGGGAGTTTAGAGTTTCCGAATCCTAAAATTCTGCGGCAACCTGCTGTGAGGCGGTGCCTTTCTGGTGCCGAATTCGAACGCAAGACTTGAGATGACACTTAACCAAGTTTCACCATCTGGGAGTCAGACTGATATTTGAGACCGCCGAGGTCTCTGTTTTTTGTTTTATTTTGGTTTTTAGTCTGACCTGCACATTGACTCTCCATGAGAACTTTCCATCTTGAATGCATGTGACAAGGAGACCATTTGCTTTCAAGATTTGTTTCTAAGACCGTATTGAAGCTCTGTGGCGCTCCACGGGAGACCGTCCACGTGGCGTTGTTCCGCTAACTGCCCCACGGAACTCGCAATGGGGCCACCAGTCTTCCCGGTCATCCAGCCTACATCGAAATGGTTTCCATTGGGGCGCCTCACTGTGGCTCAGTCGGTTGAGCATCCGACTTTGGCTCGGGTCATGAGCTCGTGGTTCGTGAGTTCGAGCCCCACGTCGGGCTCTCTGCTGTCAGCACAGATCCCCTCTCCCCTTCTATCTGCTCCTCCCCTGCTCTCTCTCTCTCTCTCTCTCTCTCTCAAAATAAATAAACATTAAACAAATTGGTCAGCAAATAACTGCCGGATTCTGAGAATCGGGTGACGGTGGGAGAAACCGAGGGCAGCTGAGGGAGGGGTGGTGTGGTGCGGGATTGTCACCGAGAGCAGGGGTCCACGCAGTACAGAAGCTCTGGGGACCCAAGCGCCCAAGCCTGGTCGGTCAGCCAGTGGCACGGCTTTCTGCGGGTCGGCCTCCACGCCTCCTGTCCCCGTCTCCAGGTTTGGAGCCTCAGGCCCTCATAGTCTGTAATTAAGTTAGGCTGCCAGCTCTGCGGGAGGAATTTCACATGAAAGTAAGCGCTGGTAGAAGAGAACATTTCCTATTTAGATCACGAACTGGGCCAGTTTCGTCTGTTTCCTTCCACCCAGCACCCTAAGCTTCCGTGAGTCCCGCCGTGTGAGTTCCCTCCCGGGTTTATTCGTCCCACCGTAGTGACAAAGAGATGCACGGTTTACTAAGCCCACGGAAAAGCCTCAAAGAATGGGTTCCGACATTTAAAAAAAACCTAGCACTATCGTGAGAAAGAAATGCATCGTTAAGGGTGGCGTTTGTCGTAACCACGCACGCTTAACTCCTGTATTTTTCATCGACAGAGTCACAGCCTGAGAACGGGATGACCGAAGGGCCCGGGAGGGCCCCAAATGTCCTTGTTGAGAAAATCAGAGAAGGTGAATGTGAATACTGAGAAGCAAAGTCAGCTGATAACAGGGGACGGAAAAGACAGAAACACGTGGGAGGCAGGCTGAGCGCGAGCTCCTTCCAGACTGGGCTCTGCCAGTTGACGTCAGCCCCCCACGAGCCTCCCCCGGATCTTGCGGACCAGCTGGGCCGCCCAACTGTGCAGGCTGTGGATTGGTGTTGAAATATTTGGATGTGGTCGTGGAGACTGAACAGACTCTTAGAATCACAGACTGTTTTCATTGCTAGCAGGAGCCCGGGAGACAAAATCCCTATCAGAAAGGATATTCTCCCGCGTTCGTTTTTGTCAGTTACATAAATCAGGAAAATTCGTGATTTCAAATCAGATTTGAAGTTAGTAAACAAGATGGATGAATTAAAACCTTTTGAACATAAGCCACTTTGCATGCCCACGGTTTAGGGCCTAAGGATGTGATGACATTGCAGGGGCCCCCCGGGCGGTTCAGTCGATCAAGTGGGTCCAACTTTTCAGCTCAGGTCGTGATCTCAGGGTCTGTGGTGGGTTCAAGCCCCGCATCGGGCTCTGCGCTGACAGCGTGGAGCCTGCTTGGGATTCTCTCTCTCCCCCTCTCTCTCTGCCCCTCCATCACTCGTGCTTTCTCTCTCTCAAAATAAACACATAAACATTAAAAAAAAAAAAAAAAAGAATGTGCACTCCAGTACATGCATGAGAATCAGGATTTTAAAAATGGGAGAAAAGACAAGTCAAAGCTCGGGGTCCCTCGGGGTCCCTCCATCACCACTGACAGCTTCTACGAATAATTACCGAGCGCCTACGTGGGCCAGGCTACCTTCTACCCACCCCCCCTCCCAGGAATACATCTGTGCACGAAAAACCAGAACTCCCTGCCCTCCTGTGATCGAAAGCCCAGTAAAGGAGACAGAAAAAGTAGAAACACGGTAAACTGTTTAGCGTGCTATAGGAAGGAAATGCTGTGAAAAGTGGAACAGAGAAAGGGTTTTGGAAGAGGCCAAACAGAAGGGTAGAGTGTGGGCCTGGTTTACAGGCGGTTATTCGGCCAGGACCTGGAGAAGGAGAAGTGAGCCACGAGGATGTCCTGACGAAGAGCCTTCCAGGCCCCGAGGTGGGGGCCCCTCTCGCTGACGGAGTGACTGTGAAGAGAATTTTCCGGAACAGCGAGCGGGGCGGCCATGTGGGACACGTGTTCAGAGAGGCTGGGGGGACACTGGCAGGGATTTACGGACCGTTGTCAAGTCTCAGCCTCTCACTCTGAAATGGAGGGAGACCAGAGGGTCTTGAGTGCGGAGTAGGACTAGCGTTACCTGACTTAACGTTTTTAAAGGATCGTTTCGGCGGAAGTCTGGAAGCTCACCCCAGGGCCGCAGCAGCCAAGGGGGAAGAAGGGTTCGGCTTCCAACACGCCGCGTTTTGAAGGGGGAGCCAGTCCCACGAGGTGGAGGGACAGATGTGGGATGTGAGAGAAAAGAATGAGTCAGGTGTAACTCGGCATGTTTGGCCCCGGCTACCGGAGAGAAGGCGTTTCCTTGCCGTCAACAAAGACGGGATTACAGTGGGATGCTGTCACCTGCTATGAGCTCAGCAAGGTGCCAGGTGCTGACTCCCCAAGCGGGAGCCGGGCCAGTATGTTTCCAGCTTCGGGCCATGACCAGCTGGGAGGCTAGAATTCAGTGAGTCTCAGTGAGAATGTTTTTTAAAAAATCAAAGAGGATGAGGCTGTGGATACTTGGGGGCCCCACCCACCGCAGCTGGGGTGCGGGGAACATCGACAGACAGAGTCCTCCCCGGGCAGTGTCTGTAGGCACGGGGAAGCACCTTGTTTGAGGAACACATGGCCCATGTCTGGCGGGTGGGGATATAGCGTCTGGCCTCTTGATTTCAGCTTGGAAGGCACTGGAAGGGTCACCTCAGTTCCAAAGTCTCCCACAGGATTGGCCGCGGCCTCAGCGCAAAAGCTCCGTGTTCCCTTCTGGAAGCTAGAGGAACATCGAGGGCCAAATCCTCCTGAAATCCAACTGAAGCTATGCGGGCTTGCCGAGAGAACAGAGGGGCCGTGTGGAGATGAGCGGGAGCAGTGGCATCTAGCAAATACCTACAGGCGGGGGCCTGAGGCACGCGAAGAGCAGAGAGAGAGATCTGGAAGCTCGAGTAAGGCCCTTGGGTCCTGCATCTCCATGGGAGACACACGAGGTGAGCCCAGAACGGTAGAAGAGGTCCCTCGGCAAGGTGCAGGCCACTCAGGGCGCAGGGCGCGTGGGAGGTTAGGAAATCTCATCTTACACACAGATCATTGCGTGGCCCAGGCGACATTTTCCAGGGAAATGTGTACCGCACACGTGTGGAGTCTAGGTTCGTTTCGCACAGGTTTAAATTTAGATAAGAATATGCAATAGACAGGGACTGTCCCAGAAAATATTCCTTGTCAGGAGGGTCAGTTACCAGCATGTTCAGAAAGAAACCAGACCGGGTCCCCTACGTTTTTCTCTTTTTCTTTGCGAGCGTCTTTCTGCCAATCTCCCTACGGTGCCAGGTGCTCTTTCCCTGACGTGAGATGTAACACCCTGGCAAGGGCTCCCAGGAGGGAGTGCAAACGTATAGCTAGGAATGACCTGGAATTCTGGAAAAGTGATGGCTGTGTCCACTTAAGGGAAGCGGGAACACAAGGACTGCCGGGGGAGATGGTGGAGGGAGGGGTCTTAGGAAGGTGGTCACGGACGAATAGACAACCCAAGTCCAGAGAACCCGTAAGCTGACTACGTTTGGCACAATGTCTGGGAAACACCCCATTCGCTACGTCAATACAGGAGGTGCTGGGGACTCCCAGGTCTAGCCCGGATGGAGTGAGAGAGACCAGATTTACCTGCCACCTCACCCAACTGTAAAACGATACAGAACGTAGAAAGCAATGGTGTCAGACACGGGGCCACAGGCAGCAGGGGAATGAGATCTCTGAGGGAAGGGGAAACAGAGGAGCTGAGCTCGATGTCCCCTGTGCCTAATGCCCAGAGACTGTCTCCAGGCTGCGGGGCAAGGGTACGAAAGCAGTAGAGCCTGGCGGCATTACGAACGTGAGGAGACACAGTTGGAAGCTCACGGAGGCCGAGGTGGATAGAACTCGCAGGTTCAAAAATACAAGAGATGAGGGAACTACGGAGAAAGAGAAGAATGCACAGAGGGGTCTCCCTGAGCCGCTGAGTGAGTGCCGACGCACACGTACAGGAGGGGGATTTGCCCAAGGCAGCCAAAGAAAAAAGACAAGGGAAAGAGCAGATAATGCAGTTCTTGCAGCCCCCACAGGACAAGGAATAATTCCTGCACCACTAAAGAGAGAAACAGGGAGCGTGAGCATCAGCGAGACCCTCATCAGAAGATTGCTTTAGTAGTGGGGCCGTAACGCCCTAAGGATGGCCCTGGGCTTCCTAACATAGCTCCAGAGAAAGCCTCCAAAGGATGCCGCTACTCGTAACTGCACACGTGGCCGAACAAACAGTTTTTAGAAGAATACGGCAAAACCCAGAAGCCAACAACGCCAACGTCACGGTGTCCAGGATATCATATAAAACCGCCTGGCAGGCAAAAAAAAAAAAAAAGCAGGAAAATACGACCCTTCATCAGGAGATACATCAACCAGTGGAAACAGAACCAGAAATGAAAAGATGATGGAAGGAGCAGGAAAGGAGATCGAAGAGATATTCCCCGTGTGCCGTATCTTCCGGGGGATAGAGATGCCCGTGAGCATGATGCAGACTGAAATGGAAGGTGTCGACGAAGGTTGAGGTCGTATTTCTAGAGATGAAAACGCGTAAAACATCTGAAAGCAATCGGATGGGATTAACAGCAGATTAGGTGTGGTAGGTAAATATTTTAAAAAGCAGTGAACTTGAGGCCATGATGGTAGAAACTATCTGAAATGAAGCTCACAGAGGAGAAAAGGCTGGGAAATAATCAACAGAGTATTCCCGGCCTGTGGAAAACATCATGTAGTCTCATATGCCCAGAATTGGAGTCGCAGGAGATGGGGGAAGGGGCACTAGACTAGTATTTGAAGAAATAATGGCAAAACAATTTACAAATTTAAGAAAAACTATAAGCCCACCAACACCAGATACTCAATGAGTAGAAGGAAAGAAAGAAAGAAAGAAAGAAAGAAAGAAAGAAAGAAAGAAAGACTACATTGTGTGCATCACCATTAACTTGCTAAAAACTAGTAATAAAGAGAAAATTTAGCAGGAGCCAGAAAAAATTACACCTGCCTAGGAGCAATGAGAACAAATATGCCAGGTTTCCCATCAGAAAGTATGGAAGCCGGAGTACAATGGGAGATGTATTTAAGATAATTAGAAAAAAAAAATCAACCTAGAAGTCTTTTCAAAATGAAAATAATTTTTCAAAAATTAAAACCGTGTAAAGCCTTCGTTAGAGAAAGAAAATTTAAGGGACTTCCCCATGAGCAGAGCAGTAATTCCAAAATGTTAAAGGAAGTTTTTTGGGCAAAGGGAGAATATTCCCAAATAGAAGTGAGATCCTCTCAAAGGAATAGAGAACCCAAAGTGGTAGATAGGTAGGTCTGTATGATACCCTTTTTTCTCATTTTTTAAAAATTTCTTTAAAACATAATTGACAGTTGAAAGCAAAAATTACAATACTAGGTTGAAGGACTTATAAATTATGTAGAAATACGTAATTTCTAGTGTACAAAATACAGCCCAAGGAACAGAAAGGATTAAGGTAAAAAGACTGTCGTTAGGTTCTTCACAGATGCATAAGGCAGGCTAATACTACTTAAGGTAGATCGTGTTAAGTTAAATATGTATTTTGTAAACTCTAGAAAAACCACTTAGAAATAACACAGAAAAGTATAGCTAATAGCCAACAGCGGAAATGAAATGAAATGATTAGCAAACCTGATTTAATTGAAAAGGAACAAAGGGAAGATGAGACAAATAGAAAATGCATAGCAAAGTGGTTATTTTCAGTCTATCCACATTGATAATTAGATCACATATACGTGGTCTAAACACCAGAACTGAGTGTGAGGGCTCATCAGATTGGACATGTCTACAAAATACCCACTTTGGATATAAAGCCACGTGCTAAAAAGGAAAGGGTGGAAAACGGGAGCTCATAAAAACGCCCATCACAAGGACACCAGAATGGCTATGTTGATGACAGTCCAAATACACATCAGGGTAAGGAAAATTGCTAGAGATGAAATGAGACACTTCCCTGACGAGGAAAGAGACAATTCCTCACGAGAACGTAATAGTGTGAAATGTATAACATAGGTACAGAATACAAGGAGCAAAACGGAGGCAGAAAGAAAAAGAAACAGACCATGCAGTTATGGTTGGGGACTGGAACACGCCTCCCTCGTTAATAGAATGAATAGACCAAAAATAAATAAGGATATAGAAGTCCTGAGCAACGCTATTGTGGTAGTTTCCTATGGCTGCTGAAACACCACGGACTTGGTGGTTTAAAACAAAACACACGTGCTCTCTTGCAACCTGGAGGTCAGAAGTCAGGAATGGGCTTCACTGGGCCGAAATCAAAGTGAAGAGAAGGCCATGCTCCCTCCAGAGACTCCAGGAAAAATCGATTTCCTTTCCTTTTCCACGTGTTAAAGCCACGTTCTCTGCATTCCTTGACTCATGGCCCCTTCCTCCACCTTCAATACCAGCAGCGCATTGATCTTCAAATCTCTCTCTGCTTCTGTCTTCACTTTTCCCCTTCTGTGTTCAGATCTTCCCCTCTTCCCTCTTATAAGGACTCTCGTGGTTACGTGTAGGACGCATCCGGATAATCCAGGGTGATCGCCTCCTCTCAAAATCCTTACCTTAATCACACATGCAAATTTCTTGTTCCCATAAAAGTAATCTTCACAGGTCCCAGGGATTAGGACCTGGATATCTTTGGGGACCGTTATTCAGTGTATCACAACTGTCATCCAACTTGCTATCATTGACATTCGGAACTCACTTCACCCAACAGCAGAATATACCCTCTCTTCAAGTAGAAATAAACACGTATCAGGATAGACCCTATTCTGGCCGTAAGGCAAGTCTAAATAGATCTGAGAGGACAGAGTGCATGTAAGTATATTTTCTTTTCATGACAGCATACAATTAAAAATCGATAACAGAAATAGAGACAATTTCCAAGTATTTGGCTACAGGAAAACACATTCGAAATAACCATGAGGAAAAGAAGAAACCACACGCACACAAATTGAAAATGTTTTTAATTGTGTAAAGTTGAAGGCACAGCACACTGATGTTGGTGCCAGTGCTTGGTGCGCAACGTTCAACATTAAAAGCTTGTGTGAGAAAAGAAGGTCTCAAATCAATCACCCACGCGTCAGCTGGAAGAAATTAGGAAAGAAGAGAAAATTGAACCGAACGAACCAAGAAGGAAAAATATTAAAGATAAGAAAATAGATCTGTCAAATAGAAAACAGAAAACCAGGGGCGCCTGGGTGGCTCAGCCGGTGAAGCGTCCAACTTTAGCTCAGCTCATATCTCGTGATTCACGAGTTCGAGCCTGGCGTCGGGCTCTAGGCTGACCGCTCAGAGCCTGGAGCCTGCTGAAGATTTCTGTCTCCCTCTTTCTCTGCTCCTCCCCAGCTTGAGCTCCGTCTTTCTGTCTCTCAAAAATAAATAAAAACATTTAAAAAAATTTTTAAAAGAAAACAGAAGACCAATAGTCACTGAAACCAGAACTGTGCTATTTGAAAGGGTCAATAATTAATAAAGTATAATCAGACCGACCAGGATAAAACAGAAAAGAGAAAATTTACCAAAATCAGGTGAGAGAGAAGGGTCATTGGTACAGATCTCACACATGCTGAAGGGATAATGAGGGAATATTATGAACTACAGTTGACCCTTGAACGACGTGGGGGCTGGAGGCGCTGACCCCCCCCCCCATGCACTTGAAAATCCACCTTTAACTTTGACTCTCCCAAAACTTAACTACTAAGTCTACTGTTGACTGGGAGTCTTACCATAACATAAACCATAAGTTAACACACATCCTGTATGTTATCTGTGTCACATACTGTATTCTTACAATAGAGTAAGCTAGAGAAAAGAAGATAAGAAAATCACAAAAAAAGAAAAAAATACATTTACAGTACTGTACTGCATTCATTGAAAAAAAATCCATATATAAGTGGATTCAGGTAGTCAAAGTGATATCCTACAAGGGTCAACTGTACTTTCCAGAAACCAGTCACTTCACAGGAATTAGTTTCATAGGAACTAATACGTCAACTCAGATGAATTGGACGACAGTCCTTAAAGGTACAAACTACCAACTGACTCAAGAAGAAATTGATGACCAGAATAGCTCTGCTTCTTCAAAATAATCACAGGATGGTTTAAAACAGCCCCAGCAGAAAACCCCAAGCACAATTATCCTGGCCCAGCGAGCTTCAGGAAGTAGTATAAACCCTTCTAGGACATACCAGGAGGTTGATGGCGCTGAGACCAAAAGCAGATAAATAGACCTCATGATGAGAGACACAGATACCCTTAACAAAATACAGACCGAGCAAATCCTACCTACTGTAAGAAATGTAATACGTCATAAATAAGTGAGCAAAATTTCATGAAAGTAAGGTTGAATCCACATTTGAAAATCAGTTAGTGTGATTTACCATATCAACCGACCACAAAGGAAACAAAATACGATCATCTCAACGGATGCAAAAAAGACACAAAATTCAATATTCATTTTTGATAAATAAAATTCTTGGAACACTGGGCATATAACTTAATTTTATCCACATAATAAAGCACTGCAATAGAAAAACGTACAGCCAACATTGTGGGTCATGGGGAAAGCCTGATCTGAAATAAGGCACTTCTACTCACCATGGTTTGGAGGTCCTACCTACCAGTGCCGTAAAACAAGGCGGGGGGGGGGGAACCATGCAGACTGAAAGGGAAATATAAAGCTGATTTTCTTTAGAGACTACATAATTGTCTACATAGAAAAATCCCCAAGAACCTATGGAAAAAAAAGCTACTAGAATAATAAATTACTTTAGCAAGGTTGCAGGCGACATGATCAAGACACAGACATTAATTATATTTCCATATACGAGCAATGACTGATTGGAAATCAAAATTTAAATAAGACCATTTACAAGAGCAGCAAATAGATGAAATAATTAGGGATAGCCTTAACAAGATACGTGCAAAACCTCTCTATTGTAAACTAAAAAAAGAAAACTGTTGAAAACAATACAGAAGTCTTGGCAAGTGTAGACGGCTTTCAACCTCAGGAGATAGAGGGATTAATTAGTATTATTAAGATGTTTTCTTTCCCCAAACTGACCTTGGTGTTCATCGAGGTCCTAATCCAAATCCCAGCAGGCATTTTCATAGAAATTAAGAAGGTGATTGTAAGCTTTCTTTGCGAGTTAGCAAAGAACCTAGAACGTCGAAGACACTTTTGAAAAATTATGACAAAGTAGGAAAGCTCACGCTACCTGACTTCAAGGCTATTATTACGGCATCTGCACGTAACAGAATACGATTAGGCAGGAAAAAGGAACACATCACCCATGCACACGGCACATGGCTGAACCTCAAAAGCATGACGTCGAGTCACAGAAGCCAACCATGAAAGACCACATGCTGTCTGAGTCCATTTGTATGAAATTCTGGAAAGGGCTAAGCTGTCGTGACACAGGTCACACTAGTGGTTGCCAAGACCCAGGTTTGGGGGAGTGGACAGGATGCAAAGGAGTAGGAGGAAACTTTGAGGTAATAAAAATTCTAATCATGGTAAAACCCACTGGATGCTACCCTTGAAACTGTTGAGTTGCGTTGTATGTAAATTACACCGGAATGGAGTTGATTGAAAAGGTGAGGAATGGACTGGTAGGGGAACACCAGGCTTACTGAGAGGCTCCTTTAACCAGTGACCAGTATGTGGTACTGTGTCCCCAGCAGGTGTGATATATGGGTCTGGGAATCAAGGGGTGGAAGGAAGTCCCGCTACCATTTGTCCCCCCCGCCCCCCCGTGATCCCAGAAAAGGATCCCAATCTCCCAACGAAATGTGCACCTGCAACTTTAGGTTGGCAGTTGTCGCGTCCCGGTTCCCAGAGGGCAAACATTTCCACATTTCCATCTGGGGGCACGAATGACAGTCCTATTCAAATTCAAGCTGTGGCTGTCACCCAGGCGCTTCAGGATCCTTGTGCCAAGACAGCGGCAGGCAAGGGAGGAGCAGTCATGTTGGCGTGAGAACGGAGCGCTCTTCAGGAAGAGCTGGGGCTGTTACTTCCCGTGGGGGAAGGAACGGATCTGTTTGTTGTTCAGACCATCCACAGCGCTCCTACGCTCAGGGTTCAAATTTTAAAAAACCCAAAAAACAAAAAACAAAAACTCAAACTTACAAAAAAGGTGCCATTCGGAAGATGCGAAGAATCTGAATCTTTTGAAAGTTATTTGCCAAACTCAAGACCTACCGCCCACCAGTGCTTCCGTGTGCATTTCTCCAGTAGAAGGACGTCTTCTTACGTACGCACAACACAGCCGTTAACATCGAGAAATGAACGATGGTACATTACCGTGGTCGAGTCGCAGCCGTTGGTGAGCGAGCTGGCGGGAGGTTCAGAACCAACAATGCAGCCGTGGTACAGGCTCAGGGACCCCAGCGCAGGCCAGTTCGCGCCCCCGACCTCAGGGGCCACGTCATGTTTCATCTCCCTGCCCTCCCTCCCCCTTCCCTCCCCAGCTTTCCCCGCACTGTATAACCTATTGCCTCCAGGCTTGAAATACCTACTGTAATTCCCATTTCCTTGAGTGGATCCTGCCTCACACACAGACTTCAGAGTCGAAGGGGCAAAGGTTTTACTGCAAACCTTGGCGATATGCGTGCGACCCTACAAAGTCCGGGGCCACGCGGTCATTCCCATCTGCCTCCGTGATTGTCATCAGGTGTGCCCGTGGAGATCTCAACTGTCCTCCTTCTCCGGGTGCCTTCGGCAAGGCTGCACTTGGTCACCCACTTTGAAGTCAGCAGTGACCTGTGACTCACTCGGACAAGAGCTGAGCCACTTCAAAGAAGGAGCCTTGAGTCTGTGTGCATCCACCATAGTCCTTTTCCTCTCCTGGCCCTGGGGGAAACACGTGAGAAGGTGGGCTCCCCACCAGACTGGTTCCGAAGGGGCCACGGTAAATAAAGACACCCTAGCTGCGCACAGTGCCGAAGCACGAGCAAGGAATAAGTATCGTTTCAATCCCTTAGACGTGGGAGCTGTTCGTTCCCATGGCATTGCCAAGGCTAAGTGAACCCACACGCTGAGAATGCACTTGACATTTCCCGAGGATTGCTCACGCCCCGAGCGGCAGTATGGACGGGGCTGCGGGAACCGCTTTCGTACACAAAGATGCGATTTCTTCCTGCCCTTCCGACTTAGCTCCCCCAGGTGGACGTCTGGCACACGTCACAGGCACGGTGTTCCCATTTCTGCAAAATATGCAGTGGTGGTAGCCGCCAGTGTGTAGAAGAAGCGTGAATGACCATCTCGAGCGTGGCTTGTGTTGTCACATAAGAGGGCTCGGTGACATGATCCTGATTGAAGAGACGGAACTTTTCTTTTTGGAGGTTTGTCCTCTTCTTCTTTACATTTCTGGCCTCTGCACGGGCACCAAAAGAAAATGCACGGTCAAGGATAACTTCTGGAAGGAGATGGATTTCCTTGAGGCCGGAGGCTACGTCCTCTCATGGCGCATTGCCGATGCGGTGTTTCTCTCCACTCGAAGAGATTTTGTTACGTATTTTGTCTGGTTTCAAATTTCAAATAAAAAATTCAAAATTCAGGAAGGCGTCAGGTCGTAAAATAATCAGTCAACAATCTACGTCTTCACGTGCATTTAATAATTACACGTAGGTACTCTAAATGACAAATTTTGCAGACTCTATCCAAAATGACAAATTTTGCAGACTCTAGCCAAAATAATCTATAAAGGAAATATCTGAGCATGCAACCATGTTGAACACATCGTGCTCTTTCCAATCGCAGGGTCTGATATATGCTGAACTCTCTGCGACGCTATTTTCCCCATTCTTCCCCTGGCTAAATCTCTTGTCTCAGACAACTTAAATAACCTCGCATTCATTGTAAGTTCTCCTGTGATACTTTGTAGTTTTTCTTCTTAATCTTCACAAATCCGTCATGGCTTATTTCATTTGATGGTTCCATGTTTTTTTTAATTTATTTTAAAACGTTTATTTGAGAGAGAGAGAGACGGAGCAAGAGACAGGCAGACACAGAATTGGAAGCAGGTTCCAGGCTCTGAGCTGTCAGCACAGAGCCCAACGCGGGGCTCGAACCCACGAACGGCGAGATCATGACCTGAGCTTCGGACGCTTAACCGACTGAGCCACCCAAGTGCCCGTGATGGTTGCACGGTTAATGTCCATATCCTCACTTAGATTATAAAGAACAGGAGGATAGGGACCACCATAGTTGAGAATAATTCACCACGGTATTTTCATCACCTAGAGCACTTCCTGAAACACAGTAATTACTCAACCTGTATTTTGCTAAATAAGTTAACTGATTAATGAAAGGACAGGGCACAACCATTCTCTTGTGCTCCTTGGCGTTGCAATACAATTGAGCAGCTGTGTGACGTTGAACGAGCTACGGAACCTCTCTGAGCCCAGGTTTCCTCCTCTGTAAGACGTGAATAGTAGCTGTAACTGCCTATAACTGACTTCTCCCTCTTCTTTTTCTCCTGCCCAGGATACCAACCTTCATCCTGTTGAACCATAATGGCTTTTATTACGAGTCTTTCGTGACAGGCGACCCAGGTCCCACTAGAAAAGCCCAAGAGGAGAATAATCCCTCTCCCCACAACCCTGGCAGGGAAGACAAGAGCAGGTGAGTCAAGCTCGAGTCGTCAGCTGCTCTTACCCGAGACGCCGAATCCTGAGGGAGGGTCACAAGCACGGGAGGGAAGGGGGAGGGGCAGCAGAAGGGGTCCCACCGGGACTGCCCTTGGAGGCGACCTTCGCCCCTCTCCCGCACCCCCCTAGGTTTCTGCGCCTTGAGCTTTTACTCCAACCTTCTCGCGGATTTTATCTGTGATATGCATACAAAATCCTCCCTTTCAACGCATGAGGCATAGACTTCCGCGAGTAGCGCCCAGGAACCCTGACCACAGCACAGATTCATGAGCATCGACTGTGAGGACCATATCCAGAGCCTGACAGCTTTCTAGCACTTGATAGACGTTGGGTGAACGTTAGCTTCTGCGTCATCCTCACATCCTTCCACCTACAAGCCCTTTCCAGACGTCAAATAAGCAGGAAAACACCGGACATATTGCCTCACTTTTAATCGTACAAATGGGGTGAAACGACATGATAGAGACGCTTCTCTGCACAACAGATTCCCGTGTAGGCTTCAGAGCCACGGTAAACGTTCATTTATCTGTGTGTTCACCTAGTTAATTTGTCACTTACTACATCCTTACAGATACCTTCTCTACATGACGTTACGCCAGTTACCGAGGATACTAAGCATGGACCATTCTTTTTTTTTTTTAAGTTTTAAATTTATTATTTATTTTGAGAAAGAGAGCATGTGAGCAGGATAAGGGGCAGAGAGAGAGAGGCAGAGAGAGAGAATCTCAAGCAGGCTCCGTGACGTCAGCCCAGAGCCTGACACGGGGCTTGATTTCCACGAACCAGGAGATCATGATCTGAGCCGAAATGAAGAGTCAGACACTTAACCGATTGAGCCACCCGGGTGCCCCGAAGGAGATTATGTTTTAGTTGTTTTCTCTCTTGAGCGAAATAGGATTGTAAATTTACAGTTAAAATTCTGCCAGTTATAATTTCACCATTTTCCCGACTTCCAATGGAAATACACCTGTCATCGCTGGAAGCATCATGGGCCTGGGTTGCAGATTCTCCAAGCACGAGACGATGCCCGGTGTCTGGGGCCTCAACACCGGAACGGCAGTTTGTTCCGATGAAACAACACGCTCTAAGTCCAGCGTGATCTGACACAAGGAAGAAACACAGTCTTAAAGAAGGAAAGAGCCCTCAATATGAGATGGTCCAGCTGCTTTACTTTAAAACTCTTTTCTTAACGTTTATTCCTTTTTGAGAGATGGAGAGAGACAGAGCACAAGCAGGGGAGGGGCAGAGAGAGAGGGAGACACAGAATCTGAAGCAGGCTCCAGGCTCCAAGCCCGATGCGGGGCCCGAACTCACGAACCGTGAAATCGTGACCTGAGCCGAAGTCGGGACCTTAACCGACTGAGCCACCCAGGCGCCCCTTCACTGTAAAGACCACAAAGCCAGAGCTCAGAGGAAACAGGCACACCCTCCAGGAAGAGGTTCGGGCTCTCCTGCTGCCTTGCACCCTCGGTCTCCTTGACTTCTACCCACCCCACCCCACCCCACCTTATTTGTGTTTCCTTCTCTCTCAAGTGGAACCCAGAGTGGGCAGAGAGAGCGTCCTGGGGAAAAGTGCATGTGTACGGACTTACGTCGTGTGGCTTTGACACGAGCATCTGTTTGACAGCAGCTAGACATCAGTCCTTTTGCCGCGAGCCCGGTGGCCTTAAATCATTCTCGTTGCTTATGAGACTCGCTTCCCTGGTGTCTCCTTCTGAATGCGCCAAACAGGTGCTCCTCGAGGTTCTCTGGCGGCCCCTGGAGGGCCCCGTGAGTAATGCCACTGACCTGAGTGGGGAGAAAATCTCTTTCCCTTTGTCCACCCACCAAAGAGAATGGCACCTTGGACCCATTTACACTTATTTCTAGAACAACACAAGCGCTTCTCAGGTCTCTGGCTGCTTTGAGAGACCTCTTCCATGGTCACCAATCTCCCTGAAGTAATTCACTCAGAAACAATTTGAAAGGGACTGCCCCAATTATGGCTGCCCCACAGTAGATGGAAACTTCCGGACCATGCATAATTATAGGGGGCCCAGGAGAAAATTCTGTCCGTCTCTCACCAAAGAAGTCCTCTGCTGAGGACTGTCTCTCTGTCTCAAAAATAAATCAGAACATTAAAACCAAAACTTTAGAAAAATGTTGAAATAAATACGCTCAAAATGCTGAAGCAGTTTAAATTGCTACAAACCAGTCTGATGAATTAAAATAAGATCGTTCCACACAGAAAAGAGACAAATTCTCTAAAAGCACTAAACAGATATCTTGGTGTTGAAAAATAGAACTGTTGAGTGCTTTCCCCCCCTCCCTGTGGATCATACTTAGCTGTTTCTGGGCAGTCTGGATAATATGTTAGATCTTACCAATATTTGGGTAACGTTCTGTATATACTGTATATTTAGCAACTATGGAATCTGCTATTTCCCACTGGAGGGTATGGTTGCTGGTGTTTCATTTGTGTAGGGACTTCCTTACACTAAATCTGGGAAATCTGGTTCCCCTACGGTGTGTGGCCAATGCTGTCTTTGCTCAGTTTTGTTTTGTTTTGTTTTCAATCTTGTTTTATTCTTCAGCCTGGCATTTGAGGGTTTGAGGGCTCATCCTTGTGTCTGCATAGCACAGTGGTTAGCAGGGGACTCTGCTCAGGGGCTGTGCTTAGACAGCTCCAGCCAGTAAAGCTTCCACCACCTGCCGGTAGGTCAGTTTATGACTCCGGGAGGGCCCTCAGGTCTCTCCTGGCTCTAACGTTCCCCTCTCTGCACAAGCGCTGGCCCACGGTCAGTTCACGGAGAGCGCGGGCTCTCTCCGGTCTCTGCCATGTGAATGCACGGAGCCGGCCTCCAGAGCTGTCCCAGTTCCTGGATTGCCCTGCTAATTTTCCGGCCAGTCCTCTGCTCTGCCGCTTGTCCCAGTCAAGACCAGACCGCGGGCTAGCTGACTGTATCCTGACTGCCTTTCCACTACCTTTGCCACCAGGTCTCTGCTGTTACTCACAACGGCCCTGGAGGCGGGGTTGTCGTTTGCTAGTTTTGTACTCCCCTCAAAATTAGTGAGGCTCGGCTAGTGGCAAGATCGCTGACTTCCACGGCTCACCCCAAACTGGTGCAGCTCTCTCACTGGTGAAGCAGAGAGTGCTGGGGTCCGCTGGGGCAAGGACCCTGCCATCTCCCTCCATTCTTACCTGAGGATCAATAGGTTTTCGTGAATAACCATTTCTCAGTTGTTATATGTTTTGGGTCAATTCCCAGAGCCCTGAAATTGTTGTTTTGTTTATTTTTGTCTTTTGGGGGAGAGGACTCGCCACATTCCTCACTCTGCCATATCAGGTCTTGCCCCTTACTAGTTTTCTTAGGTTGGGAGCTTAGATCACCAGTTTGAAATATTTATCTTCTAACATAAGCATTCGAGGCTATAACTTTTCCTTTAAGTACTGATTTGGCTGCATCTTGCAAATTTTGACAGACTGTTTTCATTTTTATCCAAATCAAAATATTTTTCTAATTTCCCTTTTTGATTTCTTCTTTGAAACATTGCATGTTTGTTCAATATCCAAACATTTGGGGACTTGCCACATATATATTGCTGTTATTAACTTCTAATTTAATATCACTTTGTTCAGAGAATATTCTTTTTATGATTTCAATCTTTAAAATTATGGACAGTTAAGGGGCACCTGGGTGGCTCAGTTGGTTCAGCTGAGGTCCGAACTTCAGCTCAGGTCATGATCTCACGGTCCGTGAGTTTGAGCCCTGCGTCGGGCCTGTGCTGAGCCTGGAACCTGCTTCGGATTCTGTGTCTCCCTCTCTCTCTACCCCTCCCCCGTTCACACTCTGTCTCTCAAAAATGAATAAATGTTAAAAAAAAATTCCGGACAGTTGTTTTTTGGTCCCTAATGTGGTCTACCTTGGTAAAAGTCCCATGTGCACTTGAAATGAACTTGCATTTTGTAGTTGGGGGTAGTTTTCTATAGATGTCAATTAAGACAATTGATATTAGTGTTTGCCAAAACTTCTGTATCTTTACTTATTTATTTAATCTTTATTTATTTATTTTGAGAGAAAGAAATCGAGAGCACAAGCAGGGGAGGAGCAGAGAGAGAATCCCAAGCAGGCTCTGCACTGTCAGCACAGAGTCCGGTGTGGGGCTCAAACTCACAAACTGTGAGATCATGACCTGAGCCCAAACTAAGAGTCAGATGCTTAACAGACTGAGCCACGTGGGTGCCTCCTGTATATTTATTAATCTTCTGTTTCCTTGTTTTATCAATTGTTGAGAGAGTAGATTGAAAGCTCCATTTATAACTGTGGATTTGTTTATTTATCCTTTCATTTTTATCAGTTTTTGCTGCAAGTGTTTTGAAGATCTGCTATTAAGTGCATTGAATGTTAGCATTGAATGTTCTAATGATGAATTGACCCACTTATCATTATAAAATGTCTCTTTCCATCCTGGGCAACAGTCTTTGTTCTAAATCTACTCTGTCTAATGTTAATCTCGCCACTTCAGCATTTTTTTTTTTGACTGCTATTCTAATAATACACGTTTTCCCAATGTTTTACGATTAGTGTCTCAGTCTCTTTATATATAGGTTTGCCTGTTAACTGGACCACTTAGGCCGGAGGCCAGCAAGCTATGGCCCCTGGGCCAAATCCCACCACCTGGTTTCGCAAATAAATTTTGTTGGAACACGGCCACATCTATTCAATGGCGGAATGTCTGTTACTGATTTCTTGCTACGACAGCAGAGTTTTGTGTTGGTAGCAAAGATCTTATTGCGTGCAAAGCATAAAATGTTTACTCTCTGGCTGCTGGCAGAAATTCCTGAATTAGACCCTTTACATGCCCAGCGGTTATCAATATTTTCGTGTTTACATCTATTCTCTTGCTATTATTTTTGGTTTATGCCATCTGGTGTTTGTCTCTTTGTCTCTTTTCCTGTCTTCTTCTGTATTAACTGTTTTTTAATAATCCAATTTTATTGCTATAATTGGCTTCTTAGCCGTATTTCTTTCGTGCACATGTATAGTTGTCCTGGGGTATATTATGTACCTTAAATTTATCAAGTCTGCCTTCAGGTGAGTTTCAGTCACTTTCTGGGTGTTTCCGCATGTGGTGTCTCCTTCAGTCCTTCTATGGGGCTTATGCCTTTATTCATCATTTATAGGCGGGGGGGATGGAAGGTCATCTTATGCAACTTACAGCATCGCTGATATTTGAAAACTTACCAGAAAGAAAAGCCCATTAATCACAATCGCTGTCAATTTTAGTGAGTCCTAGAGGGTGCTGTGAGAGTCAGCCTTCAGTCCAGAAGTGTCAGGGGGCCTGGAATGTTCCCCACTTGCAAGCTAACAAATCAGCACACCCAGCCCACAGTCCCTGGGTGCTGGTCCAGATGAAGGCCAGTTGGTCACTCACCACGTTGGCAGCTGATGGCTCAGTGCCCCCAAACCCCACTTCCTGTAAGCCAACGTGAGGGGGACATGTTAATTTGCAGTTATGCGCAGCTCTGGAGAAGAACCTGCCTGAGGGATGTGAACGGACGGACCGGGCGAGTGTGCCATTGGCCGCGGAAGGGGACATCGTGTGTCCCACTGGACGGTAAGCACGCATGCCGTTTGCTGCGGAGGAAGATTCCACCTTATTCCCAAGGCTGCTCACACGCAAACATCCTTGCAACGATGTCCAGAACAAAAGCAGTCTGTGCCTCGCGTGCAAGGCATCCAGGAACACAAAAGACCCATGGAAAATTGTCTCCCAACATCCAGCTCTTAAAGAACTTAGGGGATCTGGGAGACTGAAATGTGTTCATTATCCCTGCCTCAGGGCCACGTGGGGTCATTTATATGTTGTGGGCATCCATCGGAGGGTCTAAGAATTGTTAAGGAAAGGATCCAGATGAGTTGGATACTAGGTTTTATTCCTAGATTTGTTACAGTTGTGTGCTTCTATAAAACTCTGTCCTTTTTGGTTGAAATTTATTTTGGATCGGCCTTCAATAATCCACATTCTCAAGATGATGGCACCATGGGAGTTTAGAAGTGGGGCAGGGCCCCCCCGCCCGCAGCTTGCCTGGACCCACACTGGGACAACAGGGTGGTCGCATGGGGGCCACACAGTGGGTACGTGATGGGTGGGGTGAAGTCCCATGTCACACACGTTAACCCGGCCTCCTGGCCATTACACACCGCCTCTCCTACGTGTGTTGCAGAAGAGAATGTGTCACCATCTGAGAGCAGAATTCCCCTGGCTCATCTCGACCAAGGAGGGGTAGAGAGTGTTAGTAACTGTCAGATACCAGATCAGTGAAGACAGCTGAACTACCAATTCTAGATTTTTCTCAGCTTCAGCCTCCAGCTTAGTATCTCCATTGATGAGAGTAACATGATAAAAACACAGTCTCCTCTTTTCATCTTGTTACTCAGACATGCTTATGTTATCGATCTGTGAATCAACAGATCTGCGTTTTAAGCCACTATGTATGAAATAATCAGCATCAAACACAGTCCTAGCATTTTATGGTAATTTGGAAAATGCATCAAACCAATGCCTTCTTTGCCTTTCTTCGTCTTTCTGGGAGGGTCTGGAGAAATCACATACAGCCTATAGGATATTTGGTGGGATGACATACAAATAATTCCTATCGTACAAGACGTTTCATTTTAGGGTGATAATCGCAAATTAAGATGTTTTTAACAGCTCACCAGAAACCCTGAGATTTTCGTATACTGCGTAGCAGGCTGAAAACAGAGACACTTTTTTACAAGACCTCCTATTACCCAGGCTGTCATTTTTCCATTCACAACTGGAAAGACTTTAGAGTGAGGTCATTCATGAAACATGACTCATGCACACCTCGGTACGGACTCAGTAAATGCCTAAAATCCGCCCTTTGTCGCCTAGCCCTTGTGATTAGAGGCCATCTCTGTGTGTGCTCATTGCATAGACAGAAGCGCTCCTTTGTTGTAGGAAATCTGAAGGGTGCAGAAGACCAAATAGTGAAAAAAAAAAATCATACAGACCGTCTTCCTGCCCAAAAGAGCCAAGGGTACCCGAAGGGCGCTGGGTGTGTTAGACAAAGTTGCTGTTTCTGGTGAAAAGCACGAGAGGAAGAAAGATGAGGACGTTACTCACGGTCGCTTCCTGAACCAGAGCAAGGAATAGAATCCTTCAGGCACTCTCATTGCCTGCTTGAGTAACTGAGTCTGTCTGAGGAAGGAGTCCAGAATCCAAGGGCGTTTATCGCCATGGGAGACTAAGGAGTCTCCCCAGAGAGCCTGGCCTGGTCCTTAGTCCTTACCAACCACAGGGCATGTGGAAACAGGGGAGATTCTGAGAACATGATCACTTGGATAAATACACCCCGTTTCCCCCCTTCACCACACGCACACCAATCAGGACACCACCTGCCCATAGGCTGTAGACGATGTAAAAACCAAAAAGGTGTTTCACTAAAAACTCTGTGGTATAGGGTTTGCAAAGAGCTACGCTTGCAAAACGTATGACAAAAAGGAGAGGGGGAGAGGGGGTCTGCTGCCCCCAGGAGTCCCGGGGCGGCTGTGTGGCTATGAGTTCAGTGCAGGCTAACACCACCCAGCCAACAACGGTCAAGGGTGTGCAAGCTGGAGGCTCCCGTGGCAGCCCAGAGGCTGGAGAGAAATTCTCCGCAGACACTCATTACTGGGCAAGAGTTAAAGCCAATGAAATTCTAGTTAAAATTCAGTGCCTCCCAAACTTGGCTGCAACTAGAGTTCCTTGGAAACTTCTGGAAACAACTTTTGTCTTGGGGGTGGTTCCTGGAAATCTGTATTGGGGTAGGATACCCATTAGCTGAGGCCACCATACAAAGATGGTCTTTAGGAACAAGAGCCAGGCTGTGGGGCAGGAGCTGTGGGCGGCCGGGTCCCCTCTCCCGGGCCCCAGTTACTGTGAAAGTTAACTGCATTTGGCTCAAAGCTGCCTCCTTGGGAAACTTGCTCTGGGGGGCGGGAGGGGGGATAGAGGGGAATGGGGGTGGGAGCCTGCTACGGCAGGGGCGGCTCCTGGGGTGATGCTTGCTCCGGAGCCCCTCTGGGGTCAGGTCAGAGCTGGCCTTCCGCTAACAACACTTCTGGGAGGTTCCTCTTCTGAGGCCTCTCCTGCTTCCCTCCTCCTGACCGGCTCCTCTGGGGACCCTTCCTAGAGAACTCCTCAGACAAGAACCCCGAGGAGTCAGGCTCTGCTGGGAAAGACCCCAGTCGAAGACAACAGGCATCATCAGGAGTTGGTTAGAGAGGCAGAGGCTCTGGGCCAGCCCAGACATGCCGCTCAGACTGCGCATGCGAACAGGACAGATGCCCACAGGTGATCTGTGCCTGAATGCTGCCCGAGGAACGGGGCTCAGGCTGTCACCCCGGTGTGCGGGGCCAGGGGTGGGTTCACCCCACCCTGCCCACCCCACTCAGTTCTCTGTGGCGTGAGCTCTCTGTAGATGAAAGAGAAGCTTTCAAAAAGAAGAAAAAAAGTCTCCGTAGGTACAGAAGTCCTACTGTACTCGATTTGGTGCGATTTTTAAGAACTACAAAGGGAAAAAATTGGCGGCAATTTGCGGGTGGGAGAAACACAGAAAACTTGAAATAAATAAATGTTTAACTAAAGGCCCACAAAATATGACATTATGCCAACTGGTTTCCTGCAATTTAGCTAACCCCATTTATATTTAATGTGGGATGTGGTGACTTTTTAATATGTGTGCTCTGTAGTGGCAGGGGCCCTACGACCAAGAATGCCCAGAGCTATAAAAAATGGAACCGACTCTGGAAAGAGGAGCTGCAGGGACAGTTTGCCTTGGAGGGACCAGTAAGCTGACTCAGCTCTCCTGACCAGCCTATGAGACTGCCCTCCTCCCCTCTCCCTCCCTGTGCCTCAGCACACCCCTGTGGGGCAGGACCATCACAGGGACGACTACTGGTCGCTCGGCATGATCACGAGAGCCTGGCTTGGTGTCATCAGCCTTAGCTTCCCTGTTTTGTTTTGTTTTTCTTCTTTTTGAAAAATCAGTTCATTAAGTTGATTTTAACTTCGTTAAAGTATAATTAGCATAAACTGCAACACACCCCGTTTAAAAGCTGTTAAGAGAGTAAATCCTAAGGGTTCTCATCACAAGGAAAACACCATTTTTTTCCCTATCTCCATCGAATGATGGATATTAACAAAACTAATAAGGGTCCTCGGTTACAATGCATGTAAGCTAATCACTGTGCTGTACACGTTAAACTTTGATAGCATCGTATGTCAATTACATCTCAATAATATTAGGAAAAAATGGACAAGAGCCAACTCCGAGAAGATGTTGAAAAGCTGTGGTGTGAGGGGACGTGTTTGCCTCGTTTCTGATCTTAGCGAGAAAGCTTGGAGTTTCTCACCATGAAGTACGATTGTAGCGGTAGGTTTTTGTAAATTTGCTTTATCAATTTGAGAAAGTTCCTCCTATTCTTAGCTTGCTGGGAGTTTTTATTAGGAATGGATGCTGGATTTTGCCAAATGCTTTTTGTGCATTTATCAAGATGATCATGTGATTTGTCTTCTTTATCCTGTTGATATGATGGGTCACGTTAATTTATTTTCAAATGTTGACCCAGGCTTGCATGCCTGGGATGCATACCAACAAGTTCCAGTTGGTGGTGGTGTATAATTCTTTTTTATATTGTAGGATCTGATTTCATAAGACGTTGTTGAGGACTTTTGCATCTATGTTCACGAGAGACACCGCTTTGTAGTTTCCTCTTTTTTCTTTCTTAATTCCTTTCTTTGTGTGGTTTTGGTACTATGGTAATGCAGGTTTCACACAGTGACTTAGAAAATAGTCCCTCTGATTCCATCTTCTTGAAGAGATTACAGAGAATCGGTATCATTTCTTCTTTAAGTGTTTCATAGAATTCACCAGTGAATCCACATGGGCCTGGTGCTTTCTGTTTTGGAAGGCTGCTGTAGTCGAGGTATCCTCTGCCATTATGGATATTGGTAACATCTCTTCCTTCTTCTTCATCAATCTAGTTAAATTTTTATCAGTTTTATACGATTTCTTTTTAAAAGAACCAGTTTGGTTTAATTGATTTCCACTCTTGGATTGTCCATTTTGTATTTCGTCTGTAATAATATTCCTTGTTGTATGATCTGTTTTGCCTAGCATTAAGGTAGCCGTTTCAACTTTCTTAACACCTGTTGTTTGCATAATGTATCTTTTTTCCATTCTTTTAGGATATATAAAATATATATTTGTAATATCCACTTCTTTCAATTTAAAGTGCATTTCTTATAGACCAAAGATAATTGGATCTTACTTTTATATCTAGTCTGATCATCTCTGGTGTTTGACTGGAGTGTTTGGTCCATTTGTATGTAATAATATGATTGGATTAAGGCCTGCCATTCTGCGATTTGTTTCTTATTTGTCTCCTCTTTTTTTTTGTTTTTCTTATTTCCTGTTCTCTTTTGTGGTAAACAGAATTTGTAACACATCATCTTTATATTTTGCCATATTTTGTTTTCCTATCTAGCAGTTATTCAAGGGATTAAAATATATATTTTACATTTATCAAAACAGCCTACAGATTAATACTGACCCAGTTACAGTAAAATATAGGAACTTTGCACCAATATGGTGGTGTTCCCCAAAACACTCCCTTTGTGCTAGTATGGTCATATATAATGTCTCTACAAGCTTTCTAAATTACCAGTATAATGTTTCAATCCTTGCTATTTAATAGCAATATATCTTGTAAAGAACATAAGAGAATACACACACACACACACACACACACACACACACACACAAATTCTTTTATGTTTACCAAATAGTTACCATCTGGTGTGGCTGGGATGGCCACCATACCCAGTTCCTGAAAAATTTTACCTAGAATTTATTGTAGTGCAGGTATTTGATCAACAAATTATCTCAGTTTTCATTTATTAAGAAATACCCTTTTTAGCCTTCATGTTTGAAGGATGGTTTCATTACATATGGAATTCTTAATGATCTGTGTTTTATTTCAACACCTGGAATGGGATATTCCAATGTGTCTGGTCTCCACTGTTCCTGAGGAGATGTCAGCCATTCTGTGTATCATTTTCCCATGTGACCGGATGTTTAATTTTCCCTTGTTGATTTCAATATTTTCTCTTTGTTTTTGGCTCTCAGCAAGTTGACTACGACTTGTCAAAGTGAGGTTGTGTTTATTCTACTTGGGGTTTGATGCCTTTCTTGAATCTTAGATTTGATTTTTTTTCTCAAGTCTAATTTAAAGACCTTACCATTATTTCTTCTAATAATTTTTGTAACCCTTTCAATCTGCCCTCTTCCTGGGAATACAATCATGCCTACAAAAGTTTGACTAATATTTTTCCACAAGTCCCTGAAACTGTTCGTTTATTTGTCATCTTTGATCACTTACTTCAAAATAAATAATTTCTAATTATTTTTCTTTAAGTTTACTGATTTTTTTCTCCAGCCATTCCCCATATGTTATTTTAATTTTGTTTTCAGTTATTATACTTTTCAGCCCTAGGGTTTCTGTTTTTTAAGTTTCCATTTCTTTTTCTTTTTTTTTTTTTTAAGTAGGCTCCACACCTAAGGTGGGGCTTGAACTCACAACCCTGAGATCAACAGTCACATGCTCTATTGACTATGCTGGCCAGGCACCCCGAGTTTCCATTTCAATGTTGAGATTTTCTATTACTTCACTGATGCCATATTTTCTTTTAGTCCCGTGGATAGACTTATAATGTCTGCTTTATTTAAATTTATTTATTTATTTATTTATTTATTTATTTATTTAAATGTCTGATGTTTACCTTAGCTAAATACATCATAAAAACTCGACAGACAGAATATGTTCCATCAACTGTGGATGATATAAAGGTTCTTGTTTGTTCGTTTGTTTTTTCACGGACAATGAACTTACCTGGAATTGAACTGAAATATGTCACCCCTGCATTGTGGAGCCACTGATTTTCCAGTAAGGGTTTTCAACCTGGCAATAGGAACACTTATTACATGTGATGAGGTTAATCTGTCAGCTGTAACCGGAAAGTTTGTGGAAATCTAATTATGTAAGTAAGCATTTACCTCCTCTTAAAACTTTTATTTGTACAACATCTCTATTCTTAATCAAACCTAATTTTTAAGGTGGCTGGTTAATATTATTACCTAAAATACAGAAATAAAGCCCATGTTACTTATTTTTATTCCTAAATTATTGGTGCTGTACCAAGGCTCCTGGGGCTTTTCTGTCAAGTGTAGTCAATCTCTCCTGAATGCATTATTAATAGTAAGCTCAATGATGATAATGAAGGTTAGTTACTCTGAAGAAACGAAGGCAAAACTTTCACTAGTGTTATTGAGAAGTGTGATCCTTCTTATATTGCCATCGCTTTGATAGCCGTAATCAGTGGTGAAGTGTTAAAACCAGAAAATATTATTCGCAGAGGTATACTGGCTGATAAAGTAACGAAGTCATTAAAATCTCAGCGGCATGTACATACAAAACATAGAGAAAAAAATCTTTGAAAGCCCCAATAGAATGTCTTGAAGAAAAGAGTATCAAAATAAGAAACTACTGAAGCAGATGTTCAATATTTTCCAAAAAAAAATCACCACGTTGGCGCACCGTGGGCTTCTTATAAGGCGTGTCTCGGGTTGACAGGACTAAACCATCACATACAACAGCTCAGATCTGGGGGAAAACTGCCCCCAGGACATTCGCTTGCAAATGTTGAGTGAATCTGTGCCCAACAACGTAGCTCATGTCCCACTCTCTGATGACAACACAGTCCACGTACTCAGGAACTGCGAATGACACGGAAATCCAACCACAAAACACAAACAAAACAAAAGAATTTTAAACATTACCTTTTCGTGGCCACGTGACCACTGACTTCCGGTGCCAACATGGTGACTCTTCAGTACCTTGTGACTTGAACGGGATGGTGATGTGAAAGAAATTCCCCTTCTCAGTTTCCTTTCCAGCAA
This sequence comes from Panthera tigris, assembly GCF_018350195.1. NCBI lineage: Eukaryota > Metazoa > Chordata > Mammalia > Carnivora > Felidae > Panthera > Panthera tigris. The sequence continues at coordinate 147,849,379 of NC_056664.1, read as the reverse complement.
ACACAACTAGCTCTCGCCTGAATAACGCTATGAAGGATTAACCCACCAACAATGTAGATTGTAGTTCAAATGTCTAGGATAGCTTCTTGTCTATGATTCCAGGCAGCTTCACGTGGTGGCTGTTGTCACAAGCCACTTCCCCATGGGCTCTTTTCAATACTGTGGCCACAGAGACCCTTTAAAAATGTAAGTTCTTGTCATCCCTCTAACCCACACACTCCCATCAGTTGGCTCTGCAGGGCTCTAAAGAGATAAAGTCTAAAGCCAAAGCCCTCACAGAGCTGACACGCTCCATGATTCCTGCTTGCTGTATAGTCCTTAGTCTTCCCATGGCCATGTCCCTCTGCCTCTCTCTTTCAGCTGAGGTGGTTTGACCCTATCACACTTTAGTGAGGACGTCACACCCTTAACTTCCTTTCTCTTCCGCCATTTTGTCCACAAAAAAGATGTATCGAGGCACCTTGGTCCATTCAGAGATTTTTCAAATAAGCCCAAAACCGGGTGGGAATTGGCTTTTCAATTGGCTTTTCATTGCCCAAAACCGGGTGGGAATTGGCTTTTGTCCCTCCAAGACTTCCTCCAATATGTATGTTAGTATTTGAGATTGAAAGTTCTCTCCCGAACTTACGAGTCCTCATGCAGATGTGATGACTAACGGAGAAGGAATTGGTGGGCTCTTGAGATAACATTAGTTTGATATTAGTTACGGGTGCATGGGGTAATACTTAAATAATAATACTTTGGGTGGATGCCTTTTAGACCAAGTGTAGAATTTCCCATATTCCCCTCTGACTGAGGGAACTGAAATGTTCCCTCTGACAGGACAGAATACATCTGTATCCAGTCACAAGCTAACGTTGATCAATAAATTTATCCCTCCCCAGAAAATAAAATAGACCTTAGAATATTTCAATTCCATTTATCCCGCTCACACCATACACGGTATTATCTTCATACATTTTAATTCTGTGTTTTAACCCCATAATACATTATTATTTTTTGTACTAGCAAGGCAAGGTTAATTTAGATTCACTCCTACGTTTGTCTCTTCCTTTTCTCTTTATTCCTTCGGGCATCTCTGTCTTTCCCTCTGGGCCATTTTCCTTCCGCCTCAAGCACATTCTTTAGAATTTCTTTTAGTGTGGCCTTGTGGTGACAAACCGTTTCAGCCACTGCTTGAATGATATGTCCTTCTTTTCGTCGCCGCTGAAGGTTGCCCGGGATTTCGTGTCGGCCGGCACTCTCGCTGAGGATGCCATTCGGTCTTCAGGCTTCCTGTCTCAGTTTTCTGGAAATTCAGTGCTCAGTTTGGGGACCCTTTGAAGATAGCCCATTTTTTCTTCTTCGGCTACTTTCTCTTCCCATGTTATGTTTAGGCGAGGACATCTTTTCTTTATCTTGTTTGATGCTCTTTGGGTTTCCTGAACCTGCGGATTGATTTCTTTCATCATTTCTGGGAAACCATTCACCGTTATCTCTTCAATTGTCAATTGTTGCCTCTCTCCCATGGAATCATTTCTATCTTTGGGGGATTAAAACACAAAACATTTATACCTCTTTAGTACACCCTACCTCCTTTTAAAATTTGCCCCGTATTTGATCACTCTGTGTCATATTCTGGACACTTTCTCCTGATGAATCTTCTTTTTTAATAATTTCTCTTCAGCTGTGTCTCTCCATTGACTTTAAACTTTTAAACTCACCCACCGACTTCCTACTTGTGATCAATGCGTTTTTAAAATCCAGAATTGATTTCTGGTTCTTTTCAGATTTGGTGTGTTACTTTCCAGGTTTTGCATTTTCCCAGTAAGTCGTTCCCTCTGTGATTTTATTTCTTTAGCATCACCCTCTGCTCCCTTTTTCATGACATCCCACATCGAAGCTCACGGAAATCCTCTGAGCTCCACCTTCGAAATACACACAGAATATGACAGCACCTTATCATTCCTGCCACTACCACCCTGCTCTGGGTGGCCTCACCCCCCACTGGGGTTTCTGCGATGTCTCCACGCTGGCCTCCCTGCTGCCCCCATCTGCCCCCACCAGTCCGTTTTCCACCCTGTAGCCCACGAGATCCTTCTATCACGCATGCCGGATTCTGTCATTTTTCTGTGCAAAAAGGAATGGCTAGGCCTCCATTTCCAAGTAAAAACTGAAATCCTTGCCATGACCTGCAGGGTTTCCTAATTACTTCATGTCCCAGTCTCTGGTTCTTCCTCGTAATTGGAACATTCTTTGCACCCCCCCCCCCACATTAGCAACTCCTTCACCAACTCCAATCCTGCTTTAATCCCATCTCCTTGGTAAAGCCCACCATTACTCTATCACCCTTACATACTCCTGTATTTGGTTTTTTCTCAAAGCATAGATTGCCTTCTGTCATAATATCTGTTTTTCTCACTTATTATCCTCGATCGTATGTCCCTCAGCCAATAGAACGCGAGTTCTCCAAGTGTAAGAATCGTAGCTTATTTTGTTCACGGGTGTCTCTCATGCACCTAGAAGGGAGCCTGGAATACAGGTACCCCACCCGTCTGTTCAACGAACACAGGCACGAATTCCTTCTTCACTTTGCTGGACTCCTTCCCCAGATGGGGTCCTTCACCAAATCCGTACACGCTGTCAGCGGCGAGAACCAATCACGGTAAAGCAGCAGCGAAGCTCTGATCTGAACTGGGAGGCCCGGCATCCCTCCCCTCCCCCTCCCAGGGCTGCTGGACGCCTCTTCCCAGCCCTAGAACTCCGCAGGATGCTGCTGGAAATCACTGCCCTGCCTGCACTTAACCCCAGGGTCATTTCTTGTAGGCAGACACACACCGCTGCCCCTCAGGAAGCCCTGACACCGAGAGGCACGCATCAGGGTGGAACAGATCCAGCCAACTGTCTGTCCAGTTACCTTGGCGCTCAACACGGGGGCGTATGCGCTCGTGTCTACGGATGTCACCAGCTGGAGAAGGGCAGAGGGCCAGGCAATGGAAGGAAGGGCTGTTGGTGCCAAGCCCGCACCTGGAGTCACTGGGCCCCGAAGACCCGTAGGAGCCTTCTCTCCCTCTCCTCCTCTGGTTCAGGCTCTGCTGTCCCCACACAACCCTGGGTCATCTGAGAGGCAGGCCAGGGTCCGCTGGCGGGTCTGTCCCCTCGCCACCTCTAAAGCACCTGTCCCACCATCGGCGTGGCCGGGAGCTGCACCTGCTGAGCTGGTTTCTCTCGAGGCTGCTGAGGCCACCCGGCGCGCCACACCGCATTGCGGGACAGTGTGAAAACACTGGATTTCTTCCCTCTGCGACTCTCAGCTGCATCCTTGGAGAAACTCAGGACTAGCTCCTCATGGACCGAGGCGGGGACCATCCAAATGTTACAACCCCAAAGCACCTGCTAAGGCTCAAACTGTGTGCTCTGAGGCAGCCCCGACCCCTGGCATCAGTGAACATGATCTTATTTGGAATCGGGTCTTTGCAGATGTATCAAGTTAAGATGAGGTCATTTGGGTGGTCCCAATCCAATATGACCGATGTCCTTAGAAGAAAAGCAAAGGACACACAGAGAAGGCCATGTGACGGCAGAGGCAAAGAGCAGAGTGATGCAGCAGGAGGCCAAGGAACCCCAGGGATCCACAGCTGGCACCAGAAACTGGAGGAACCCAGTCTCAGAGGGCGTGCGGCCCTGCCCTCACCTTGACCCCTGACGTCCAGCCTCCAGGACTGTGACGGGATAAATTTCTAGCCATCTAGTTCCTGGGACTCCATTACAGCAGTCCTAATGGTGTTCATTCACTGCCATCCGTTAATGGTTCCCAAGACAGAACCCAAACACCTTGACTCTCTTGTCGCAGAGTGATTCCCCCAGCTTCCTGTCTCAGCCTCCTTGAGGTTCCAGGAAACATGTGCCTCCCTCGTCATTCAAGAGCAGGAACCTTGGGGCCCCTGAGCCCAATGACCAGTTCTCAGAGTAGAATTTATGACTGCCTCCAGAATCCCGTCGTGTGTCCTTGCAGAGACACCCCCGGGCAGCTTGCCCCCGGCACCTCGGGGTCCCCACTCTGTCCCCTTGCAACCCTTAAGAACCACACAAGTATAAGGCCCGGCTCATCCATGACTACTGCTGTGCTCACATCAGAGCCGCCCTTACCATTTCACCACGAGATACTTTAGAAACCAGTCGTGAAGCCCCGTGAAGGCAATTGAGAGGGGGGACAAATGCAAAGATTGATATCACATTTAAAATTATTTTTTCTTAACATTTAATTTTTTATCTGGTAAACATACTTATTTATTTTTGAAAGAGAGAGAGAGAGAAAGTACCCAAGTGGGGGAGGGGCAGAGAGAGGGAGACACAGCATCCCAAGCAGGCTCCAGGCTCTGAGCTGGCAACACAGAGCCCGACGCCAGGCTCGAACTCACAGACCGCGAGATCATGACCTGAGCCGAAGGCAGATGCCTAACCGACTGAGCGCCCAGGCGGCCCTCTTTTTCCCTCTTAGGCATTTTAAACAGTGATAAACAAAAAGAAGAGAAGCAGTACCATGAAGCGACTTGTGAGTCCTAGCGAAGAAATACTGGCACAGTTCCAGAGAACTCGGTGGACTCTCCTTTCAGCGGAAGCATCTTGCGCCCTGAGCTCTCTCTCTCTGGTTTACTGTGCCAACCTTTCATATGGAAAAACAACAACGACATTTTGTAAAAACAATCCTTTAATGTGTCCGTTGCCCTTTCTTTCCTCCTCCAAGCCGTTCCTTTCAACCAGTAAAATTAAAATGTATCAAGACTCTCCAGCCACGCCGAGGTCAAGGATTTCCCCCAACTAGCGGTGCGCGCGTGCGACACCGCAGCGGGTTTGCGGGATCGCAGCGGCGGAACAAAGCCCGAGGCGAGGACGTCAGAGGGGCTACAGCTGACGTCCTCGGGCACAGGTCACATCTTTGGCTCCCGGGTTCCCTCCCTGCACACGCTGGGGAGCGTGGAGACAAGGAGGCGTGTGCTGGGTGCCCAAATAGCTGGAGACATATGCGTTGAAGACTATAGCTTATAGGCAGTGCATGTTTCCCAGACTCAGTCCTTCTGCAGGGTTACTGTACGTTTTGTGAGCGTGTATGCACAGAGGGCGCGCGCGCGCGCGCACACACACACACACACAGACACGCGCGCGCGCGCGCAGTACAGTCCCCCTGCAGGGAAAGGATAGGAGATGACACGTTCAACTTGTCACTGGAGGACGTACACAAGACAGTCCCCATTTGGGGGTTTCCCTTCCCCGTGGGCAGGGCTCCAGAGGAGGTCGGTTGTTTCCTGCGCCCCTCCCCGCGCCCTCCCCCGCCCCCACCTCCGTGTCTGCCGGCGTGGGGGCGGGGGGCACTGCAAGCTGTGCGCCGACTCGGTGGGTCTTTCCAGCAGGTGGGCGGGCGGGGCTGGTTCCCGGGTCAGGGTGTGTGGGCGCCTCCCGGGCAGGGATCCGTGCGGCACCCGCACCCGGGACGCACTCGGGAGCCGCAGGGGCGGAGCCAGCCGCTGGCAGGCCCCTCCCCCCGCATCCCGCCCTTGGTGAAAGTCAGTGCGGGACCCACTCCTCCGTCCTTATCGCGCCCATTTCCTCCTCTGCAAAGGAGTCCTGATCCCCTTTCTCCGCACTGACATCCATATCTTTACATATTTGCAAAGTCTATCGTTTCTCTGCTTTGGATGCAGAAAAAAAAAAAAAGTGAGCTAGTAATTATCTGATAGCATTCACTGCGCCTGCCCAATTTTGCATAAAAATCGTTTTGCAATAGGACCAGTTTTGGCTTGTTCGTGCAATAAGTGGGATCTTCCACTGAAGTCTATCCGTCACCGTGTTAATACAGGTTTCATCTGTCGCCCCCAGGCTGCAGACCACGGTTACCCTCCGAGCGGAATATGGGCTTAGACACAGATGACAGAGGTTCTATTTGCAACTCTGTCCTAAGGCTACAATGTCCTCACGCCCATTTCTTTTGTTGTTGTTGTGCACCCCAAAACTGGTGGGTGCCACAGTTAGTATAAAAGACGTCATCCTGCACATCCATGGGTTACAATCCTGATGACGCAAACAGGCCAGGCTGTAAGCGTTCATTTATCTTTTCCACGTCTCCCTCCTTCCACCCTCCCGAGCCCTCTCTTCAGGCCTCGCTCCTTCCCTGTTTTCATTCTCTCTATCCTTGCTGGAGGGAAAGAAATGTGAGGAATTCAGCAGTTGATGTGATCCCTCCTTAAATATATCACTGGCCTCCCTTAGCTGGCCATAGTCAATTTATTAACTCCTTTGGAAGAAGCTCACCCACAAGCAGAGAGCTTGTCTGCTGTAAAAACGCAGCCAGATCTGGATGGTGTGGGTGCAACCGGCCACCTGAACACGGCGGTTCAGGCAGGCAGACAGCCCGCTCCTCTGTGGCAGTGTGCAGCCTGGGTCTCTGGCTCCAGCAGAGTCGGAGAAGAGAAAGGTCTGGAATTGGAACGAACAGACACACCCCCCTCTGCTCCCGGGTGATATTTATGGCCATCGAAGAAATTCGGAGCAACGGAGACCACAGGGGAAAAGGGGACTTAAAATCATTATGACTTTACCCAAAATGGGGTCACGGTCTTTGTAGCTACTTTCCTCCGAAGGCACTGTGCTCTGGGCACCCGCTTTTAGTTGAAGGAGCTGGGCTCTGGGAGGTGTCCGCGTGAGCCCAAAGAGGCTGCCTGGAGAAGTTACCGGACGCGGTGCAGCTCCATCAGGGAAGACCCTGACCCCAGGTTTCAGAGTTCCCCCGAGCACCTGTTCGGGGGAACTTAGCGTGGCTGTTCCCAGTAGGTGGCTTCAGAGAGGTGGGAGGGGTCTGTCCACTCCCAGGAGGCGGGACTCCCTCCCCGGGACCCCTACCCCACGGCTTGATCCCTGGGCCTCCCTGTGAAACGGCTGGGCCATCACCAGTGTTGGGACCTCTGACAAAAGTAAGGACGGACGGAGACCCCGTGACATTCCCCGCCCCACCCCCCTCCGGGAGCCAACCTGGCCCTCCCACCCCCCAGCACCGAGAAGCACGAACGGGCTGGACTGTTTGGGGACAGGCGTTGATGGGATCGACCAGCGCTGTTTATGTGGCAGAAGCCTGCCGGCGCCCCCGGCATCAGAACGCTGAAGCCTGCAGGCCTCCTGCCACCCCGGACGCCTTCTGCTGCTGACGCATTTGTCCTTGATTTGCATTCATAGCCGGTGCTCTGCTTTGTGTCCGTAACGCACCCCCACAAAACCCCGGGGGGCGGGGGCCGAAGCTGCAGCTAATGCCGCTATGCACCAACACCCCCCACCAACACGACGTCGCGCCCGCTCGTGTGGCAGCAGCAGCTTGAACGCGGGCCGTGCCCCCTGGCCAGCCCGTCGCCGCCCCGCACCTCCCGGTCTCCCCCTCCGCCCTTGTGAGCGCGGCGCTGGCCGGACCGCCCGGGCTCGGGCGGGCGCGGAGCTCAGGGCCGGCTGCCCGGGGTCCACCTGCGCGCACCGCGCCCGGAGCCGGGGGTTTAAAGCGGTGCCGGGGGGGGGGGGGGGGGGGGGGGGGGGGGGGGGCGGGCAGGGGACCGGAGGGACGGCCGCCTGCCCCACCCCCTCGCTTGCTGCGCCGGTGGGGGTGGGGTTGCTGGGCACGTGCCCGGCGTGACGGCCCCGCAGCGTGATTTATGGGTCTGATAATAAAAATCCCATTAGGCTCCTCTCATTGAGAAAAAGGAGCAGGAGAAAAAAAAGCTGTGTGTGTCACCGAGGCATTGACGCAGGCGGCTCTGACGCCAGCAGCCTCGGGCGGGGGTGCAGGGGGGAGGGGGGCAGGGGGCCCGCGAGGGGAGCGCGAGGGCCGGCCTTCCCTGGGCCTCGCTGCTGCCCTGCCGCCCCCGCTGCTGCTGCCGCCGCGCCTCCCCCCCACCCCCCGCAGCTCCCCCTACACCCCCACCACCGCCGCACTCCCCGCTCCCCCCTGCGCCACTGCCCCCCTGGCCTGTCCCTTCTGTCTCCCCACAGCCGCCACACCCTCCTCTGCCGCACCACTGCCCCCCACCCCCCACCCTGGCACAGCTCTGGGTCCCTTGTGCTAGCCTTGCGGGACCCTGCCGATCCCCCAGCATCCCCAGCTACTCCTGCCTGGGAGAGCTGGAGAGGATCCGGAATGGGATGGAGGGGGAGGGATACCCCCAGTTCCCGGGCTGCGGGCGGGGAGCGACCCCGTTTTCCAGGCCACAGATCTTGATGCCCAAGCCCGCCCCCTCCCCCCAGACGCCATCACTGGAACCCCCTGCAGACCCACGTTGCCCCCCAGACCTCCTACCCAGCCACCTCTCCAGCAAGTGCCTATTGTTCATGGCCTGAGAATCTACTCGAGTCAGTGTTATTTTTCTGTTAAAAAAGTCATCAGGGCAGGAAGAAGATTAGTGGTGATGTGCTGTGAGTGTGCCTGTCTGATCCAGGGCCCTGCGCCCGCGTCCACGAGTGTTTCCTCTTGGAAAGTTCTGGGCCTGGGTCCCGGTGTGCTGGAGAAGCCCGGAGCGGTGCTCTTGGGTGCCTTGGCCGTGCGGGGCGGTGGGCAATCAGACAGCCTGGAAGAGGGGTGTGGGCCGGACGCAGCTTTGTGGCCTAAATGAAATGCTGCTTCTCTATCAGAAGTGAATAAAACTGCTGTCTGTAAACATCTCCAGAACACAGTAATTTGGGCCATTTTACTCCTGCCTAAATGTGCTACCAGATTCTTCCTGTAGGATAGGCTTGAACTTGGCAGGCTGGGTTCAGCCCCCAGCTGTAAATTCCGACGTTTCTGCTCTCACCCACTTGATGTGATTGATACCTTGTCCCTAAAGTCCCGGTGGCATGGCACTTCCCAGCCGGACTGCAGTTAAGAGCACCCTCGCTGGTAGAGTCTGAGAAACCCCCTTTTTAACGGTCTTCCCATCACTGATAAACCGGAAGTGTGCCAAGAATGAAAACCGGGAACGTCTGAGGTGTGGACGGCGTTGCTCACAATAGCCAAAAAGGTGGGTACCACCCAAATGCCCATCAGCTGCTGAGTGGATGAACAAACGTTGATGCACGCAAGGGAATATTATTCAGCCATAAAAAGGAATGGGGTTCTGGCCCGAGCTACGGCGTGGATGAAACTTGAGGACGTCGTGCCAAGTGCCGTAAGCCAGGTACAGTGGACGAGGACCGCGTGCTTCCTCTTAGATGAGGTCTCTGGAGTCATCAAATCCACAGAGACAGGAAGTGGAGGGTGGGAGCCCAGGAAGGGGCTGGGGGGTGTTTGGTGAGGACAGAGTCTGTGTTTGGGACGAGTGGAAAAGTTCTGGGACCGGACGGTGGTGAAGGCTTCACAGCACCGTGAATGCGAAAGATGCCACTGAATTGTCGACTTAAAGATGCTTAACGTCTCTTTTGTGTCACGTGTGTTTAACATACTGACAGCAAACATAAGTATCTCTTAGAAAGGGTACGTCTCCTACATGTCCCCTTCAAACTGCCACCTGTGGCAAGAGCGTCCGGTCAGGCGTGACCTCCCCTTCTACGAACACCCGCTAAATGCACCTGTGGCTGCCTGAAAACCCAAACGAGAGAAGATGCTGAAAGTCACCAAGGACTTTCGTGCCCTTTCATATTTTGCCAAAGAGGTCATTGTATCTCTTTGAGAATGTTTGGGGGTGGACTCAATTCTTATACCTTCTGGATCTTTCTTTGCTAGTGCCTTACGTTAGGCGCCTGAGACACACCCCACCCCCAATACTACCACAGACACAGGCTAACATAACGGGTTTTTTGGAAGACACATAGTTTCCACATCTTTGGTTATTGCCGACCTAAGTGTATTAGTTTCTTGCTGCTGCTGTAACAAATTTAGTGGCTTAAAGCAACACAGATTGACCGTCTTACAGTTCTGGAGGTCAGAGGTCCAACACAGTCTCACGGGGCTACAGTCAAGGGGTCAGCAAGGCTGTCTGTTCCTTCTAGATTCTCCTCTCGAGAAGCCCACCCCTGCTTTGCCCAACTTCTGGAGGTGCCTGCGTCCGTGGCCTCTGGCCCCTTCTCCATCTGCCTTTCTCAGCACAGCTGTTAAGGATTCGGGGGATTACATTGGCCTGGCCTACCTAGATAATTCCATTTACTCTCCCCATCTCAAGTCCCCCTCCGCGTCCATGATCACACTGCCGAGTCCCCTTTGCCATGGGAGCTTCCCCACTCCCGGTCCCGAGGACGAGGACATTTTTGGGGCCATGAATCCGTAGACCACACTAAGGCACCTGTTTGAGTTCATGGCTTTCTATAAGGGGGTATGGCCCTGGGTGAGCGCGGAGGTACAAGCCAGCTTGCTCTCCACATGTGAGTACTCGGGGGAGAGATTCACTAAGCTTCTCCTGTGTGATTCATCTCTCAGTGGCTTCACGACTCATTTCAGGGTCTGGGATAGTGGCACTGGTGTCTCCATTTTCCTCCAGCGAGGTCTTCTCTTTGCCTCGTGTCACGATGGTACCGCGCCTCAGACGAGCGGAAAGTCTTGCCTGGGAGTGTATCTTTGTGGTTGATACCCCTGGCGACCCCGCGGATTATGTCGCCGGTCCCGGGTGGATGGCATCCGCTGGCCGGCTGGGAGTCCCCACCGCTGGCCTTCTACCCCGAGCAGCGCTGAGCACCCAGAGCACAGCCGTGCTGGAGACTCTCAGACGGACTTGACCGTTCGAGGTTCCTGCCGCAGGGGCCTCGGGGGCGAGGGCGATGCCGGCCCGGGTGCTCCCCTGCTCTCATCTGTCAGCGCAGAAGGCTCCGTCACTCTAACAAGCAGCCTGACAATAAAGCGCCTCAGGGCTAAGGCCTCGGCAGCAAAGAAAGGAAAGCCTAGAGCAGCCATACCGGGTCCCTACGGGCCTGGACTGGCGCACGTCGAGTTCCCCTCCTGCTGCTGGACAGCACTCTTCCTGCGGTGGCCCCTCCTGCCCGCAAGGAGCCCGGGAGACCTGTAGCTCTGCGTGGGGCAGTAGGTGGACTGGGGCAGAAGGGGCAGGTGGGTGCTGTGGTTCGGCCGTGCCCTCTGCCTCCCTGCATCTCTGGCCCTCCTGCTCCTGGGCTGCACTCTGGCCTGGTTCCCCACCCGCCCTGCCCCGCCATCCACAGCCCTGCTGTCTCCTTTTTAACGCACTGGCTCTGGGTCCCAGGGGTCTTCACGGTCTCTTCCTCTGAGTGCAGCCATAATTAAATCATTTTTAACAAGGTGGTTCCTCATTTCCCAGGCTTTGGTGCAAGGCAGGGAGACCACAACGTATCCCCAGTTTGCTCCCTAGAAACGTGTGATTTTTAAAATTTTTTTAAGGGGCGCCTGGGTGGCTCAGTCGGTTGAGCGTCCGACTTCGGCTCAGGTCATGATCTCACAGCCTGTGGGTTCAAGCCCCGCATCAGGCTCTGTGCTGACAGCTCAGAGCCTGGAGCCTGTTTCAGATTCTGTCTCCCTCTTTCTCTGACCCTCCCCTGTTCATGCTCTCTCTCTGTCTCAAAAATAAATAAATGTTAAAAAAAAATTAAAAAAAAAAAAAATAAAAGTTTATTTATTTTGAGAGAGAGAGTGGGGGAGGGGCAGAGAGAAGGAGTGACAGATTCCCAAGCAGGCTCAGCACTGTCAGCGCAGAGCCCGATGCAGGGCTCGAACTCACGAACCGTGAGATCGTGCCCTGAGCCGAAACCGAGAGTCCGAGGCTTACTCGACTGAGCCCCCCAGGCGCCCCTAGAAACGTGCCATCTTGAGCTGATGACATGGACAGGAGAGAGGGGCACGTGCTGGACCTCGGGGGAAATGAAACACGTCCGACGCTGTCACCTTCCCACTTAAACCCCTGTGAGGCCCACCTGTGGCCTTAGGACAGACCTACGCACCCGTGTCACCTCGGCTTTTCTGTGGTGCCCCCAGAATCATCACTTAGTGTGTATTTGGCTCCAGTGACATGCACAGAAATAGCAAACGGAAACTAAAAGTATAACAGTGTTTGATGAACAAAGACCACTGTTACTAATTGAAGACTCATCAATCGATTGCTGGAATATCTGATCCATTGGAATATTTTGCTTAGTTCTTACCCTGCACCCTCCCTGGCCTGCCCACTGCTCACCTCTTAGTCTCTGGGAGCTCTCTCTCTCTCTCTCTCTCTCTCTCTCTCTCTCTTAGCCTCGCCTAGAGCCACCCCCCACTCGCTCCTCTGTAGGCCGGTGCCCGCCATGTTTTCAGATCCTGCTAGAAATACCACTTCCAAGAGGTCTTCTCTTACGGGTTTCCATCCCGTTCCACAAGCACAGCTTGACCGTGATCTGTGATCTGTGACTGTGCGTGGGCACTTCTCCTTCACTGCCCGAAGCACGCCCGCACTGCACCTCCACACGCGTTATTCTCTTCCCGTGGTCCTGCCTCGCCAGCCCGGGAATCTCCTCCAGGAGCCTGGGCACTGCTGACGGGCACCCGGTGCCCCAGGGTGCGTGGCGCTGGGCCTGGCCCACGGCGCTGTGTTTTCTAGGAGCAAACCGATAAACGCAGGGATGGTGGGGGGCGAGGCTGAGCCCGGACACAGATGGCAGGAGAGCCCTTGCTTGTGCGGCTGGTGTCCAGATTCAAGCTCTTCATTACCGGTGACCACTGATGTGCCCTTGAGAAGTGTGAGGAGGCGGGGCCCCCAACCTGCTCCGCAGCCCGCTGGACTCTCTGGTCAGCCTTCCTTTTTTCTGTCCCCCTGCTCATTGTTCTTCCCACGTGCGTGTAAGTTTCCCGTCTCTGTCACCTATGAACTCTGCGAACCCTACCGTTTCCTTTTACAGTTTCGAGAGGTGGAAATATTTTGTTAGCTATTTTCAGCATGTATTTAAGATAAACGCACCTCAAGACATAGAAGACAATTCGCAGACCCGAGCAATGGGGTTTTCCTTGAAGGCGCCTTGATATATTTGAAAGAGATTAAAGATGTTTCTTGCCATCCTTACTTGATGCGTATAGAATTTCCTCAGATGGGCAGTTGTGTGAAGTTTCCCAGCTTCCATCTCTGTTCAAGCTGAACATGTGTTCGTGCATACCATAATGATCCTTTTACAACACTCATTGTATACATTTATGTTTTAACACTGCCATGGTGACCAGAATAAGGAGTTGAAAAAAACGTTGATCAAAGATCCAATTACAAATGAGTTACATGCTGCAACAGTATGTACTTTTATTTATTGAGTCAAAATCATAGCATTTCTCAACGGAAAATTCTAGATTTGCAACACGATCTCTAACATTTATTTTCTTTTTTTTAATTTTTGAGAGAGAGATAGAGAGAGAGACAGAGTGGGAGCAGGTAAAGGGCAGAGAGAGAGAGGGGGACACAGAATCCGAAGCAGGCTCCAGGCTCCGAGCTGTCAGCACAGAGCCCGACGCGGGGCTCGAACCCACAAGCCGTGAGATCATGACCTGAGCCGAAGTCGGACGCTGAACCAACTGAGTCACCCAGGCACTCCTCTAACATTTCAGACCTCAGTTGTGTTGAGAACTATCTCAAATCTGAGGGAAACAACTTCAGAACTTCCAATGACCTGCTTATATGTTATAAAAAACTTACTTGCTCCCAGAGGGTGAATGGATGAACACCAGCCCATCCAATTTAACTTTGGCGAAGAGCTACATCCTGGTTCTTGTCACGTACAGGAAATGGGAGGCATTTTTATGCTGGCATTTGGCTTGGCTCAGCAATCCTTCTACCTTCTTGACCGTGGTTATATCGGTCTCCTCGAGGCTTTTAGCCTCTGGTCAGTCAGTACTGTTTCTGTCACAGCTTATCAGTTGCCATTCTAAAATCAAGGGTGATAGCATAGTTTGATCGCTTTTCTCCTCACAAATGGGTCAACGTGCGCAGTCCCTAATGGGGGACAGGAGTGACATCTCATGGTGTCACTGAAAGACGGCTCATGAGGTCTCATGAAGTCATTGAAAAATAAAAACCACCTGCTTTACGCCAGATGAGAACACGTTTGGTATGAAGAGAGTAATGCCCAAGGTAGTTAACTCCTGCCTGGTCATCATCAAAAAATGATTTCGTGGGGCGCCTGGGTGGCGCAGTCGGTTGAGCGTCCGACTTCGGCTCAGGTCACGATCTCGCGGTCCGTGAGTTCGAGTCCTGCGTCGGGCTCTGTGCTGACAGCTCGGAGCCCAGAGCCTGCTTTGGACTCTGTGTCTCCCTCTCTCTCTGCCCCTCCCCCGCTCGCACTCTGTCTCTCTCTTAAAAATAAATAAACATTGAAAATTAAAAAAAAAATAAAATAAAAATGATTTCTTGCGACGACAGAAGAAAACTGCCATGGTAAAAGCAGGGTCCGCCTGACCTCCAGCTGACCAGTCCCGATGATGCGCCCACTGCGTGGGGCCGGGGAGGCTGGGCGCTGAGGGGTGGCGGTGGGTGGGTCAGGGCACAGGTGCCACAGCCCTGCTGACTGCATTTCCAGATTCCATCTGGTCTCCCTTCTCCCCTCCCAAGGGGAGGGGAGCAGCACCAGGTGAAGCGGTCCTGTCCCCCTGCTGCTCTCGTGCCGGGGATGGCCTGTAACACCGTCCTGGCGAACGAGACGTTAAGCCAGTGCTGCAGGGGTCCAGCCACGGTTTTATTTTTCCTGGGAACAGGAGCAGATGTCAGTCTTTCTTTTCTCATCTCCACGCCTTGAATACAAAATGGCACCTGGATGCGGGCGGCCGTCGTGCCGGTGAAGCGACCAGCGGGAGGAAGGACCCCTGCACTGACCGGCGCCATCAGCAGCCCATTGCCGGACACGCCGCTGTGTGAGGGCGAGGGGCGGGGCTTTCCGTTGCTTCTGGCAGGACACGTTTCCACCGATGCACGGGGTCTGACTGCAAGAATGCACCGGGCGAAGGGGGTGCCCTTGCACAGGTGTATCCAGTGCCCTCCAGGGGACGGGGCATCACCGCGTCCCAGGGAGGAGAACAGAGGAGGAGAGATGCCAGGGCAGGCAGCCCGCGAGCTGCGCACTCGCGGAGAAGGAATCAGTCACCTGGCGGATTTCGGCCTCGGGCAAGCGTCCAGGCAGGACATCCTGGCACAGGGAGGGCATTGGTGAGGGTGGGGAGGCTGGAGAGGCTGGCACTTGTGGGGAACTTCAGGTGATGGGTGTGGCTGGAGGGGAAGGGACCCAGGGCAGCTGGAGGAGGGTAAAGGTAGACAGGTGAGCAAGAGCCAGCTCTCAGGGCCATCGGTGCCCGGTGCACAGTCAGCCTTGTCCTTCTGGGAGGGTTGCACCATGTGAAGCTGGGGCGTGGTGTGGTCAGACATCATTTCCTAAGACTGCGTCGGGCAAGGGGTGTGTTAGGTGACCTCCGTGTGGTCTAAGCTGAGAACCACGAGGACCTCAACTCAGACGGGAGGACAGTGAGAGGAGACACCTCCTCGATGCTTGGGGACAGGGCCCCGACCGTCCGTGATGAGTCGGAGGCAGGTGGAAAGAGGAAGGGGATTTTTTTGATGACACTGCTGGCTCCCAGACTGGGGGGAGAGCTGTGAAGACGGTGAGGTTTTCTAAGGGCCACTGGGAGGATAAAGAGACTCTGATGGAGACGCAGAAGGGTCGCGCCGGGCCTGAACGGGGCGGAGGCGGTCAACTGGTCTGAATGGCCATGGGCTGCGAGAGGTGTAGACGAGACCGCGGCTCCAGACCGGAGCCGGCAGCGTGCTGTCTCAGAGAGACCCCGCCTTGCTAACCTGGTCCGCCCGGTGGCCGGGGAGTCCCGCGCCTGAAGGGGTTGCTGTGTTAGAGTCAGGGCATCAGAGTCTTTGAGGAAGGAGAGTCTGAACAATGACAGGCAGCCGTTGGCCAGCTGGTGGGCTCTCTCTTCGTTTGCCTCCTGCCACGTGAGGGACTTCCTGCATCTCGGCCACTCAGAGTGACAGAGTAGAGGGGTGGTGTCCTTCTGTCTCTTTTATTTGATTGTCTTCCCTTGTTGGCTAACTAAGCTCAAACTACCCTGCATCTTATGGCTAGACAAGGGGGGAGAAAAGCCCTAAGTACTTTCCACCAGGTCAAAGGTGGCTGGTTCTGCCGGGTAGAAAAATGATCTTAGACTTTCAGGGACCGCAGCAGCTTGCTTCGGTAAATATTCCGTTTTCAAGTAACTTACTTCTTGGTGAAGCTCTTTATAGAGGGGGTGTGGTGTTCCTCCCAGACACCCGTGCTCTCGCTGCCGGCCTCACATAGGTTGCTTGAAGCAGCCACATGTTTTAGGACCATAAAGAGCCTCACAGGGGAAGGAGTTCAACCCTGTCCCCGTATGAAGATGGAACATGATCCAGAAAAGACAAAATAACATTTCCAGACATAAACGGTGTGTTAACAGTGGTGAGGATGAAAATGAACAAAAACACAAGTTTCTTTTTTTTATTTATTTAAAAAAAAATTTTTAATCTTTATTTATTTTTGAGAGAGAGAGAGAGAGAGCGCAGGGGAGGGGCAGAGAGGGGGACACAGAATCCGAAACAGGCTCCAGGCTCTGAGCTGTCAGCTCTGAGCTCTGAGCCCGACGCGGGGCTCAAACTCACGGACCTCGAGATCATGACCTGAGCGGAAGTCGGACGCTTAACCGGCTGAGCCACTCAGGCGCCCCCAAATCCCAGGTTTCTTAAATTTCAGTTAAATATTCTTTCCCCTTGCTGTCTAGGAAGGAAGATATTTCAAAGACTCTGGACACATAGAGACAAACGATAGATGATAGATAGATAGATAATACTTTGTCATTTATGTCTATAAATGACACACGCATTTGGTCCTTAAACCAAACTGTTGTGTAGTCAGGGAAAATATTTTTATCCCCATTTTACAGATGAGGAAACAGAGTCATAATAGTATCAAATGGTTTTCCCAAATTCACAGAGCAGGAGCATGACGCAAGTGAGAATGGAAACTATTCCTGGTCCCAACTCATCTCTTTCTAGTCGATTTATTACATAATACAGAGGAATTCCGGGCTCAGCATTCATTTGCTCCATTCGGTAGACAAGAGTTACGGAAGCATGCACTTGTTATATCCTGTTAAGTTCGCTACATCCCAAGTTGCCTGATGATAAAGCAGCCTCTAGGCACTAGCCCTTTCGGGTCATTCCTTCCTTAAGTTACTTCCTTAAAACATATTAAATATTTTTTTTCATTAGTGGAGATCCATTGACACTTGGGAAAATTTATTTATTTTTATTTTTTTAAAAAGTGATTGATGGGGCACCTGGGTGGCTTAATCGGTTAAGTGTCTGACTTCGGCTCAGGTCACGATCTCGCGGTTCGTGAGTTCGAGCCCCGCGTCGGGCTCTGTGCTGACCGCTCAGAGCCTGGAGCCTGTTTCAGATTCTGTGTCTCCCTCTCTCTCTCTAACCCTCCCCTGTTCATGCTCTGTCTCTCTCTGTCTCAAAAATAAATAAATGTTTAAAAAAAAAAAAGTGATTGATGAATTGTAAACTAAAGCTCTTGACCCTGCCTAAGAAAACTGTGTTTATACTTACCCTGTGGCTCTGCAACCCCACCGGCAGGGATTTGCCCTGAGGTGCACCTCTGACTGTATGAAAATGTAAGTGCGCAAAGCAGTTCAGGGCAGCCAAGTTAGCTAAATACCCAAGCATAGGACATAGGCTGGCTGAGCCATGGGGCACTCATACAGCTGTTCGAGAAAGCAAGAAAAGTGCTGAGAAATCGGCAGAATGTGATTTCCAGGAAATGCGATTCAACAAAAAATGGCAGATTGCAAAGGAGCATGTATAGGATACGTTCTGTGGAGAAAACAAGGAAACAAACATTACCTGCTCACGTTTGCAGAAGGCAACAGAGTGAGGATAAACCAGAAGACAATGAAACTGGCTTCCTACAAGGGGTTGGGGGAGAGACAGAATGGAAGGCACACGGGAGGGAAAGACCTTCTCTCTGGATGTCTCCAAGGATACCTTTGACCTTCAGAAGCATATTCACAATACTTACAAATGTAAAATTAAATCAATAAAAATGGGAAGGGGGAAACGTGGAAGGAAACCGAAACAAAGGAATCCAGTCATTCTTTTCCAATAAAATACAGTGAAGGGAACTAAGAAAGAACAAATCCAAATGATTTCTGAACACAGCCTTTGACTCTAGATCCAAAGGACTTCGTAGCATGTGGTACGAGGCATCAGGGGAGAATCGCAGACAAATCCTGACCTCTTGTCACGGTTGCTTTGTTGTACTGCTGAGGGCAAGGGAACTAGGAAACTGTTAGATGCACTATAGGGCTGAGCAGATGAGCGAATCCACTGATGCTGTCGGGAGCAGGACTTCACTGTGGTAGAAGAGATAACACCTGACTTCTCAAATATGCAAACGTGGGCGTATGTGTGCAGGTGTGCTTGTCTATAATGTGCATATGTGCACATATCTGGGTGTGCATGCGTGTGTGTGCTCACTTACTGCCTAGTGTGTGTGCTGCAAGGCCAAGAGGAGCAGACACCCAACAGCAGTGAGCACCCCTGGTCCCAGATCTTGGTCTCTAACTCCACCACAAGGACCAGTGTTCCTCGAGGAAGTGGCTGATTCCAGGCTGAGCACGGTAGGTCCAAGATGGCCCTGAAACATTTTGCTGGTAAGGAATGCTGAGGAAATGCCTGTGGACTCAAGGTCATCCTCAAGGGACTCTCACCTGACCTTTAATAGACCAAATATGAGCAAAACAATTACATACAGAAATGAATTATAAGCCATTGAAATAGGAAATTATGGTCCTTACTACTTAAATACTCATAATATCCCCAAGAAGTAGATGCAGGAAATGGTAAAAAGGAGGGAGAAGAAGCGAGGGTGTGTGCCCCTTCCAGGGCCGGTGGGTCACTTTGTGGGAGTGCCGAGTGAGGAGGCCATCACGCACAAGTGGACAAACCGGAACCCTCCATGGAAGCCAGTTCTGGGCAGATAGAGATTCACAGCAGAATAGTCACCAGATCTTCGGGTGTCTCCCTACAGATCGCTTGCTAGTTTCAAGTGAAACGAAAGGAGTGATTATACGGAGGGGAAATCAGACAAGGCCCGGATCAGGATTCAGACCAGATGAGCCAGATGGACAGCAAGAGATTCCAGATGCGTATTCTGATAAAGACACCACCTCCCCTTGGTAGTATTTCAGCTGAAAATGCGTAACCTGAATCGAACCATGAGGAAACATCAAATCCGCACTGAGAAATGGTTTATTAAGAACAGGGAGATGAGATGTCTATATTCTTCCAAAATGTCTGTGTCATAAAAGACAAAGAAAGGTTCTGGAAATGTGCCAGATGGAAGGATTCTAAGAAATAGAGCAATTAAAGGCAATCCTCGACCCCTGACTGTATTCTGTTCTGTGGGGTTTGGGAGGGGTATTCTATAAAACACCAACTGGGTGGAAAAAACTGGAATATGGACGGCAACCAGATGAACATACGCATCAGCAATTTTAATTTACTGAAGTTGGCCACAGTGCTGTCTTTATATAAGAAAATACTCCTATTCTTAGGAAATACACAATGAAATATGTTGGGGGGCAAAGGGTCTAGGTATGTAACTCACTCATAACTGAGTTAAAGAATAGAGCGCACACAAGTGAATGCAAATGGAAATAAAAGGTCAACAAGAGAGAAATCTGGGTGTTCGTGGTATCATTTTTATGCTTGCAACTTTTCTGTAAATTCGAAATTACTTCCAAATAAAAATCTTGAAAAGTGAGTGCTGAGGGGCGCCTGGGTGGCTCAGTCGGTTGAGCGTCCGACTTAGGCTCAGGTCATGATCTCACGGTCTGTGGGTTCGAGCCCCACGTCGGGCCCTGTGCTAATAGCTTGGAGCCTGAAGCCTGTTTCGGATTCTGTCCCTCCCCTGCTCACACTGTCTCCCTCTCTCTCTCTCTCTCCCCTCCTTCTCTCTCTCTCAAAAATAAATAAACATTTAAAAAAATGTTTAAAAAGTGAGTGCGAAATATACATAGGTGAAATATTTAGGATGAGTTAAGCTGCTTTATGGAAGAAGAGGAATGGATACGATGTGATTAAATTTCTGTATTTACGTGATTGGTTTTAGCATCCGAACATGATGCACAGCTATGATATCCTCCTTCCGAAAACAAACCTTCTGAAAGTCCTCACTACTCTTTGGCTGTGTTATGTTGCTTGAACTCATTTTCTTCATTTATAACATAGACTTTGGGAGCTAAGGGATTAGTCTCATTAGATAATCGAATGTTCTTTCTGGCTCTACCAATCAGTGATTAGACCAAATGTTTATTTTCTGATTTCAGCTACTCACAACATTAAATAAGCTACTTTCAGATTCTCCATGTCTCCGATATCCTCTTGAGAATCATTTTCTCATGACTCAGAAATTCTTTTAGGCATAGAAACGACTGTGCTTAGTGGGTCAACAGGAACATGGGTTTTTCTAACAAGGTGTTTACAAAACAGGCCGCCTTGTCCAGGCCGGCGACTTTTATCTGGTTCTTTCTATCAGTTCTTGGAAGTGGTCCAAATTAACACCCCAGTATCCTAAGATCTCACTTCTTCTCCAAATGAAAAGAATCTGGGAAAAGAAAATGAACTGGTCTCTGACTGAGCGAAGGAGCGCCCACACCAAAAACCGAGCCCCTCCCGGTGTTTGAAGAATCTCAAAGTCCCCTGCAGACCTTGTTGTTCCTACAGTCCTTCTTGGTCGGGGTCTGGAAGCAGTAGCCTGGAGCAGTGAAGCCCAGCTCAAAGCCAGTATCTTCCCCTCATGGTGGGGAGCCACGGAGCTCCCTCAGAGACCACAGTGCCTTTGCTCCCCCCCACATCCCTTCCATAGTTGGGCGAAATGGCTTCCAAGCCCATATAACGTCCTATAACTTGATGTGTTCTTTCCCTGAACAAAAGGGGAGAGGATCCCAGTCCTCACCAAGATGTCCCCCCCACTGGAAACAGACAAGGAAGCCCTGGCTTGTACATCAGTTTCTTGAAAGTCTTCACGGAAGCTCCTCCTTCCTGCTCTGCGGGGGGTCGCGTCAGTAACACGGAGTTTTCAGGTGTGCAAGGTGGGTAACACATCTCCAGCTACAATGGTTTATGGCACAGAAGCGGACCCTGCCTGCCTGCTTGATGTCGATTACCTGGCCATCCTCAGCAGAGCCGAACTTATTTTTGGCTCCGACAATCACGCCTGCATTCTAGAACCGCT
The DNA here is from genome assembly GCF_018350195.1 of Panthera tigris. NCBI lineage: Eukaryota > Metazoa > Chordata > Mammalia > Carnivora > Felidae > Panthera > Panthera tigris. The sequence goes on along the minus strand of NC_056664.1, from coordinate 147,828,163 downwards.
TCCGTTGGCCCCTCCACACCCCGCCAGCATGAGATTGGCATGTCCTCGCTCGAGGTCACGTCCGGTCACCGCTTCACTTGGCCGCTGCCCTGTCTCTCCTCTTACTTCTTCAGATGCTCTCTCCAATTTTCCTTCTAAAACACCATTTCATCTCTTTCTGAAAACCCATCAAGGCCTGGGACACACTTCCAACTCTTTAGTGAGGCCACGAGGCCCCTCACTACCTGCTCACCTCCAGCCCAACACTGGAGTGCCCTGATATGTTGCAAACCTCCACCCTCTTGAGCCTCCGGGCTTGCTCTCTGTCTACACCGTGGAGCTCCCTCCAGCCTACAGGACCTGCCTGGGTGTGAGCTGCCCCAGGCCTCTTCTCTGCCCAACGGTCCTCTCTGGGGACAGCCCTCAGCCCAGGGTGTCTTGTGCACATGCACCTGTTCCCCTCTGCTGGATGGGGAGCCTGGAGGGGAGATCCTGGGACGTCGGGGTTTGGAGCGCAGTGATTACTGAAGGAATATAATGTTTGACTTCTAGAGTGGGCATTCCAAAGTTTCAGGAACTGGAAGGCAGTTCCTCTTATGGCAGGCGTAAGGCTTGGGCGGGAAGGGAAAGACTATGAGGGACAAGGAAAGAAGGGGGGAGAGGAAGAAATGAAGAGGAAAGTGAGGAAGAGAGAGGATGACTCCTCAGGGACCACCCACAGACCTAACGGTGCTCTTGGGCAGGGGGCTCACATACTCTCACACGGATCTTTCATCTGGAACCCCCCCCCCACAGCCTCCAAGCTCACCTTCTACTTGCTAACAAATCAAGCATCTCTTGAATGTGTGGTGAGATGAAGAACTTTCATGAGGCTAACTCTAGTTTTTATGTGACTATAAGCAAAGATTAAAAAAAAAAATCCCCATGATCATGAAGCTGGCATTTTAGTTTTTAGTTTTTATTTGTTTTTTTTTTAAACATGTTTATTTTTGAGAGAGAGAGAGGAGAGAGAGAATCCCAAGCAGGCTCTGAGCTGTCGGCACAGAGCCTGATGCAGGGCTTGAACTCGTGAACTGTGAGATCATGACCTGAGTCGAAGTCGGACCCTCCACCGACTCAGCCACCCAGGCGCCCCTGAAGCTAGCATTTGAGTGAGGAGGTAGAATAAACAGGGCAAATCAGTTAACTGGAAATAGTCCAGGTAGGAAGATTAAGTAAGGCCAGGGACAGGAAGTGTGTTCAAGTTTTAGGCAGGGTGGCCCCTAGAGGTTCCCGAGGATGCCCGGGTACAGGTGAGGAGGGGAAGAGAATGAGCCTAGTGAGGATTCAGCAGCAGAAGGGTCCAGAGAGGGATCGGCACGTGTGCACCTCTCCACGTGGGTGCCAGAAAAGGCCTGCGGGGCTGGGGACCACGGAGCAGGGAGGCAAGAGGCATAAGTCCAGACGGCCGGGGATGGGGGGTAGGGGGGCAGGACTGGCAGATCATTATGAGGACCTCGCTTCCTCGGGCCTGGAGGGACTTTTCCTAGAGAAGGAACATGGTTTGGAACTCTACGGGAGAGACAGCAGCGACCGACAGGAGGTGGGATTGGGGGAGCGTCAGCGGGGAGGTAGTGACTTGGCATCCGGGCATATGTAGAGGTAGATGGCACAGAATTTGCTGATGGATGGAACGTGAGGGAAGGAGAACACAGGAGTCCTTGTCACTGCAGCGTTTTCGGCCTCAGGGCAGCAGAAAGGTTGAAACGTTCGTTCATGTACCGACGTGGGAAAAACCGCAGGACGAGCGGGTTTGGGGCGAAGGTAACATTCGGAACCTAGTTACAGCCCTGTTAGGTGTGCCTTCCGGGCATCCAGGCGGAGGTGTGACTTAGACTGGGGGTCCAGCCTCATCTTCTGGGTTCAGATAGGACTGGACCGGGGGGCTGAGTGAGAGCAGCAGGGCTGGGACATGATAAGGGGCCGTGGGCCAGTCCTACAGCCTTCCAACATACAGCCTATATGTCTTTCCAACAGTAGGAAGCTGGGCAGATACAGCTTCAACAGATGCGACCCCAGGGGACGGCCAGTAAGGTAGGAGGCAGTCCCAGGAGTGTGGTGTCCTGAAGGCCGAGAGAAGGACGTGTCGATGCGAGGGAAGCGTGAACTCTGCCCAGTGTGGTTAGCAAGTCAGACGAGGTGAGGACTGAAAATTCGCCTTTGTCCGGAGTGGCGCAGGCTGGCAGGTGGCCGGGGGAACAGCAAAGTTTCTCTGAGTAGTTGAGGCAGATGTCTTAAGACAGTGTTACTGGGGCTGGTTCGAGAGCAGGTGGGAGGTGAGAAACCAGAGCCAGTCCAGGGCACCGGCTGGGTGCTGTTGGTTGTGAACAGGAGAGAGGCTGGGTGGGGTGAGGGAGAAGAGGGGCTACGGATGGTCGTCTTCCTGCAGGAGAGCCCAGGGCGTGTGTGTGTGTGTGTGTGTGTGTGTGTGTGTGTTGGAGAGCCAACTGTACATGACTTGGGATTAGGCCATGCCGAGGGGGACGGTGAAGGCATTTCCTCTACTGGAAGAGGGGCTGGGGTCCAGTGCCCAAGTGGCAGGGTGACTGTGTACTGGGCAGGATCACCCGGGAGGAGCCTTCTCCCACAGGCTGGGCCACCGCTGGCTGGGAAGGTCTCTGCAGACACCACACTCTTGGTTGCCTGCTGTCCCCAGGCCCAGCTCGGGGGTCTTGGGGAAGCAAAGGGGCTCCGGTTCACTTTGGCCAGGTTTGTGGAAGCCTTTGAGAGCGCAGGTGAGGCTCCTGTGGTGTGCAGGGCGCCTCGGAACTCAGTCTTTCGTGTTCCTGGGTGAGAAGCCCCGGGCGGCGCCCAGCGAGGAGGGGTGGGTGCGCTCCCCTGGGCGGGCGTGGGCCCAGCCATCAGGCCCCCTCCGGCAACTGCGCGTGGGGGGCGTAAGCCCACGGATTCCCTTGAGCGGGGTTTTGGCCGCGGAACCGCCCCTTGGGGCGCCCCCCACCCCCGCATCCCCACCCAGGCGCGCGCACCCCTGGGGGCTCGGGGTGGAGGGCGAGCGGGCTTGGGTTGGCATAGGAGCCCAGAGGGAGGCGACACCCCGGCCCCAGCCGCTGCCCTGCGCCACGTGGCCGCTCCCCTGGCTGTTGCTAAGGTCTGGGAGTTCGGGGGGCACACAGGCCTGGAGGGTCCCTCACCCCCCGCTCTCACCGCGCGGCCCAGCCGGGCTCCATTCTCTTGGTGCTCGCACTGCATTGGCAAGGAAGGCCCCTGGGGCTGGAGGGGCAGGGCAGGCCGGGCCCCTGGCCTTTGAAGGGTGGTCCTTTGGGATCTCCCCCCCCCGCCCCCGCCCCGCGGCGAGGGTGGTTGTCCCCACGTGGGAGCAGCGCCCCCTGCAGAGGCGACGTCCTCGCCGAGTGGAGGTCCCCGCGCGCGCGGGCATTAGTCCATTCACTGCGACTCCCTGAGCCCCGCGGCGGCCCTGACACGCCAGCCACCGAATCTATGAATGGGGAGAGGGAGAGAAGCCGCGTCTGCCTCCTCTCCCGCCCCTCCCCCGCCTCCCTCCAGGCCGAGCCAGATACAAAGTGACAAGGGGCCGGGCGGGGGGGGGGGCACTGCGGGGGCGTGCAAGAGGGGTGCAAGTCTGGCTGGAGACAGCACTATTTATATACTCCCGAGCTCCAGGACAAAGAGGGCTGGTCGGAGTCCCCCGCCCCCCAGCCCCAGAGCCTCCCCGGCCCCCTCCCCGGTGGCTTTGATTTCATTACCCCCCCCCCCCGGGGGCGGGCTGGCAGGTGCGGGGGTGGGAGCCGTCTCCGCGGGAGCAGCCTTGCCAAAGGTCCGGCTGCTGACGTCGGAGAGCGCCCGCTCCTGTCAATGAAGGCAGCGGCAGCCTGGGGACGGTCTGGCAACGAGGCTACAGACGTCATCGCCTCCTGTTGGACGCGGGGGGTGTCCGAGCAGCGGCTCCGGCTTAAAGGAAAACTCTCCAAGTTCCAGGCAGCCGCGGAGAGTCGTTCCTGAGAGCACATGCACCCCCAGATGCCCAGTGTGCGCGGCACACGGGCTGGCACACGCGCGCGCGCACACACACACGCACACACACGCGCGCACACTCGCACTCCTGTTCTGCATAGATGTGTGGGTCCAAACTTGCGGCAGCACCGAGAGAATGGGCTGAGATGGACCGGTCCTCCTTGGCGCCTGGAGGGCTCAGCGCGGCTTCCCTCGACACCCCCAGATGGAAGGGAGGGAAAGAAGACCGCGACACCCCGGTTAGAGTTGTCCCCCCTTTTCTGAGAAGATCGGCGCGAAAGCCGGGGTGCCCGAAGCCTTTGGAATATGCCTGCTTGGCGGAGCCGAAGCGAGCGTTCTTGGAGAGGTCCCGAACTTGGGCCACCGGCCTCGCCTGGCAACTCGTTTTGCGCAGTTTTCGTCGGAGCCCCGGACCCGCCGCGCTCCTGGCCGGCTGGCGCCGCCACCCCCACCTTTTCCCTCTCCCTTTTTCAAAGGCACGAACTTGAAATGAAGCGGAGACCAGGTCCGCGCCTCAGCACACTTTGGCGGGTAAGTTGATAGTTGCTTTTACCTATGATTTAACCCTTGGGAGTCCGGAAAAACTTCATTCGAACCTTTTCCCCTACTTCCCCCCCCCCCCGCCCCCCATCATTTCCGTCCATCCTCTTTGTCAGTGAGATGGGGCGCGAGCGAGCGTGTCGTTTGGGAACAGGGCTGCTCCGGTGGAGAGAGGCTCGCGGGAGGGGGTTGGACGAAGCCTGAGTCTGTAGAAGCCAGACTCGAGGCTGTGAGACTGCAGCCAACTCTGGGTGCTGAGTGATTGCCTCCGGGCCACTGCCTGGCCCGAGTTTCCAGCTCCAAGTTCCCCGCGGAGGCTGCCCTCCAGCCCCGTGATGCCAGCCTGGCAGGTGCCGGGTGAAGCGGCCAAGAGGAGCTGCTGGTGTTCCAGCACCTTCCTTCCTTCCTCCCTTCTTGGCTTCCCCCTGGAGTTCTGGATGGGGGCAAATCCCCCTCCTCCTCTCTCCATCCCTCACCTCTGCTGCCACTCTCCTCTGCCCCCCCCACCTCCCCCCCCCCAGTCCCTTTCGCAAAAGCCTACGTGATGTCATCGGGAGGAGGGTTCGGAACCTCCAGCACCTGAAGGCATCACTGTATCGCACCCTGCAGCATTTGATTTTCTTCATTCCACCCAATTTTCCTTGCAGTCCACGGAAAGCACCCCCCACCAAATATCACAAACAGTGTCCCCCCTCCCCCCCCTCCCCCCGCTCCTTCATGAACGGACAGGGCCAGGGGTCCCAGTACAGGGAACCCCCCCTCCCCCTCCCAGATTAGGAAGAAATCAGCTGAGGGGCCCCGAGGAGCCCTCCTCTCTGGGTGCTGAGCTCTCCTCCGCTCTCAGCTCACCCTTCTAGTGGAAAGAAGAAGAGGCAGGAGGAAGGAGAGAGCCGGCCGGTGCCAACAGCCCCCTAGACGTGGAGCTGCTCGGCTGAACGGAGGGATCTGTGTGCCAGTCCCTGCCTCCCCTGCCTCCCCTGCCTCCCCTGCCTCCCCTGCCTCCCCTGCCTCCCCTGCCTCCCCTGCCCTCCATCTCCCTCCCCGGTCTCTACTCCCCACCCCTTCCGTCGCGCTTGCTCCCCTCCACCTAACCCCACCTTCGCTCTCCTCTCCGAGGGGGGAGGGCCCGGGGTGAGGAAAGAAACCCCCAAAGCCCCAGTCCCGGGCAGAGATGTCGAAGAAACGCAAAGCCCTCGAGGGTGGAGGAGGTGGAGGAGAGTCCCCGAGCCCAGAGGAGGAGCCCAGTGCCCGGCCTGGGGGCCGAGGCAGCCCGGAGCAAGGTAGGGGGAGGGGGGCGGAGGAGAGGGAAGGAGGCGGCCGGGAAGCCTCTAGGAGTTGAGATCCTCTGCGAAACGCTCTAGCCCAGCTTTTCCGGCACAGCCTTCCGGGTCAAGGCAACTTGAGTAGACTTCTCTCCCCACATATGGGATTTTACTGGTATCTTGAGGAAATTGGGGGTAGGGTGGGATGAGCTGATTCAGCCGGTGCTGGAGACCCAGATTTGGGAGAACTTGAAGCTCTGTGGAGAGCAAGGGAAGGAGGGGTGGGAGGGGAGAGGAGCAGGAGGAGGCCGGGGAGGTGTGGGTTGGGGGCTGCCGACCCCTTCCAGGTCCTCTGCCTGCCCTGCTGTCGTGGGTGCTGGTGTGACCGGCTGTCCCGTGGACGTATGGGCTGCGTGGCTGCTTGTGCTGGACACCTGTGTCGAGAGGGTGGGGTGCCAGGGCTGTCCCCGAGTGTCTGTGGCCGGTGAGGGACAGCAGGGAGGATGTCGACTTCTTCCATGCTTCTCCAATCCAGGCAGGCTGAGGGTTGCGTCATGCTGAATCCTCACCCCTGCACAGGCAGGCCCTCTGCCTTCTCCTGAAGTTGGAGGGGAGGTTTGAAGCAAATTGGGTGACGTGTTGTGATTTCGAGGAGAGATGTTGTGATGAAAGCAGTTGGGTGCTCCTCTGCCTGGAATAATAGCAAGGACAAAGTGAAGAGGGTAATTTCCTGTGGAAACAAAAGTAATACCTGGGCGTCTGGTCCCCACAGGAAAGAAACCCAAACAGACACCTTTTATTTCACTGAAAGCATCGGGGATTTGGATAAAAGTAGGCCCAAAGGAGCCAGTCAAGCCCGGTCTAGGCTGTCATTAAAATACAAAGGAAAAATGACCCCGGTGCAAATGTTTTGCTGTCTGTTAAGCTGTGGAAGAGGACAGGGGGCGTGACCTGAATCGAGGCAGGTGGAGGGGTTGTTTTGAGCGATGGCTTTGCTTTCCAGAACTCAGCTTTTGTGGTCTTGGTCGGCGGCAGGCTCGGGTCTGAGCAGAGCACCAGGAGACATGGGCGTGTGTCTCCAAGATGGGAGTCGATGGCTCTTCTCCCTTGACGTCATAAGAAACACAGAGTCACCAAAGTCCTTCCTGCGCACGAGACCTGAATCTCTGGGCCCACTGGGAACCTTTTGCACGGCTTGTGTGCATTTTAAAGCAGAGGTCGGGTTTTGACCATCCCTGGACAGTGCGTCTGGGATTTAATAGAAATAGGTGAGAGCATATTGTTGTCCGCTTACCTGGAAACGGGTTGCATTTTCCTGACTGCCCATGTTTTGACTTTATTTGCTCAGTTATGACCTTAGAGCAAAAGTCAGTACATTTCTTACATTCGTTTTGCTGGAAAACTGGCATTTGGTAAGAAATGCAAATATTGCAAATGACTGGATCTGAATGGTCGGTGGTTATCCGTCTTTGAGGAGAATAATTTGGTATCACCTTGAGTATCTGACAAATTCATCAGCTGTGTCCCCAGCATCCGGGTTTGACCTGAGGGTTACTCTCAAAGATACATAGCATGTTCTTCTGGTGAAGCTGCTAGTGACGTCCATGGGAAATGACATCACTATCATGGCAAATAACAACATGGGGGCATTTTACAGCGGTTTAATATTTGACGAATACATGTCTTCCAGTTGTAAAAGAAATACGAGTTGTATCTTAACAGACACGTCTCGTCTTTTTTTGTTGAGACGCATGGTTTTAGCATTTAAAAAGGTAGGCTGTGGAGGTCCTGTACTAACAGCAAATCATTTCTACATTCCTTTCCGGGGAATATTTTGCAGGTCGGGACCGGGAACAGAACGTACCTACTACATCCATATTACTCGGAGATTATAATAATTTTGGAATGACCTGTTCTACAGATTGGTTTTGTTTTAGGGCTTACAAATCTCTAATGATTTCACCGTATCCTTTGTATTTGGCAAATAAAAAATGCCACTTGATAATTGCCTGCGAGTATGTAACTGTAGAAACCATTAAGAGCGTAAACACTCAACTACTGTATTATTGTGAGTGCGTTTCTTTGGGAAATGGTAGCCGGGGCACACGCCCCAGGTGGGGGAAACATATCTGCTGCATATATGGTAGAGTTTATGGCTGTGCACACCTTGACAGTGGGAGATGGGGAGGCCGGGAGAAAACCGGTGTGAGCCACACGTTATGCGCGTGCGCTGAAATGTGCAAAGACCCTCACCCCCGTGGTTGAGGAACCGGATGTCTTCTACCTCTGCACTCAGTGCTGTTCTTGTCTTCTCCTTTGGACCTCTTGGCCAAAGTTGACAGTATGCACACGGAAGAACAGAGAAAAATATTTACATCCGTCTTGCTGGCCTTGACTATCAGAAGGGGCTTCTGTTAAAAGTTTCCACAACTCGGAAGGCCAATGTGTTTGTTCATTTTAACCATTGAAAGCATATGATATAGCATGTAGTAAGTTAAGGCGATTGGAAATTAAATTCCGGTGGTAGGCATGGATTATAAGACCATCTGTCAGCAGGGTGCATTGATCCAAAGTTTTAAATAGCTGATAAGCTCGCAGGCTACCTGGAGAGAGTGTGGTGGGACCTTGGAATGGAGGAACAAAGATCCATTGTGCCTTTTCATGCCCTCACCTCTCACCGGTCTATGCCAGGTGCACACGGTTCCCAGGCCTGGCTGGGAGGTGTGGGTATTTCCCGGTTGTTGTGTTTGAATGGCTCCTGCCCCCTTGATAGTGTCTCTAAAGGAGATTCCTTATGGGGATGCAGGCAAGGTCGTAATTGGGTCATGGTGAAGGCACATGGAAGGCTTTGGTTTTCTCCCTGACTGTGATCGCACCATCCTATTTCATTTAGCTGAGTAAACAGGAGAAGGAAGTGCATTGTCCTAGCGTTGGCTGAACATTTCTTTGGATGCCCGTTGAAATTATTTGACATGCATGCATGCGTGTGCACTCGCACGCACATGTGCCTGGCGTGTGTGTGTGTGTGTGTGTGTGTGTGTGCATGCACGCACGTAAAATCACGGTCAGGATATAGTCCTCTCGTGGATCCCAGCTGGCCCTGTGTCCAACACGTGTTCGGATTATACTGATGACAGATATTTGCATAAAATGTTAACTTTGTAAAGTTTTGTCTTTCCAACTAAGAGAAGTTTGGTGTGCCGGTAGACAGTGCCAGCCCACAGTTTTTGTTTTACTGTGCTTGTACTTTTCTTTTCTTTAAAAAAAAATTTTTTTTTAACGTTTATTTATTTTTAAGACAGAGAGAGACAGAGTATGAACGGGGGAGGGTCAGAGAGAGAGGGAGACCCAGAATCTGAAGCAGGCTCCAGGCTCTGAGCAGTCAGCATAGAGCGCGACCCGGGGGCTTGAACCCAAGCACCGTGAGATCATGACCTGAGCTGAAGTTGGATGCCTAATCGACGCCCTGTACTTTTCTTCGTTGCTCTGAACTTCGATCCAAGAACACGTCCCGTTCAGTTAGCTGTGAAGATGATGGCTGTGTTGAAGGCTGCATGGGAAGAGTCTCTGATGAAAACACTGAATAAGTTTATTGATTGATCTCATTCCACGGGCGGATACTCTTCCTTTCCCACTCTCTTCGCACTCTCTTTATGGTAGTTTCTTTCCAAGGAATTATTGTCTGCTTAGAAACTGGTTTGACCACAGGACGTTTCATCAGGCACCCTGCCCTGAGACACAGCAGGAGGCCCTGTTTGCCCAGCTTTGTCCTGGTGGGAAGTCTACCTTCCTGGCCCTGTAGGCTCCCCGAGTCTGTCTTCCTGTCTGCGTCCTCATTGTTCTGCAGCGTTTCGTCTTCTAGTTTTTGCTCTTTTGTTCTTTTAGGATGATATTTGGATGAAAATGATGTCCACTGTTCACTATTGCATTCCCTTTAAAAATAAGTAGTTTCTATTTTTGATGAAATTGGTTAAGACCCCATCTGGCACAGTTTTCCGGATTCCCGCCACGGCAGAGTCCCCTGAAGGGCGGGGGGGAGGCTCTGTGTAGAGGGGAAGCAGGGCAGGTTTGCACAGGACTATGGTCGACTCATATTTTACACTCCCCAGACTTCCTGAGCTGCGGGAAACCATCTACGGGTAGCTATTCCTTCATCTGATGAGTTAATGACTGAACCAAACATGTTACTTCCTCTGTGTACCTTTTTGACATCACAATGGCATTTGGGTTTTGAGGCTTCTCTGTGTCATTGATGGATCGTGGGTTTTGGGGGGGCATCTGGAACTGGAGGCAGGGGGAGTATTATCAATTCTGTGGCTCTAAAACTCAGAAGGTAAATAAACATCTAGGTTGGTAGCTGCCTTGCATCTCCATGACCCCCAAAACTAGTTGGAATGACTTTTTTCCTAACAGATCAATTTCTAAAAAATAATTGATGAGACTGTCTTATTATGAGAAAAACTCTCTTAAAGGGTGATTTATAATCATTAGTAAAAAAGAAGTGGTTATGACCTCTGGACCAAGAATTGATGTTAAAGAACATTCTTACAGAGGTTTGATAGCAAAGAGCGACAGCTGAGACGACTTATCAGTTCTGTTAGTTTCTCTGGCTCCCAGCAGAGAGGCCAGTGTGGTGCAGGCGGTGCCACAGAGGATGCAGGAGAGAGGGGAGTCGGGGAAAGGGATGTTCAAGGGTGCAGAGTGGAGTCCCAAGAGTCAGTTCTCACAGTTGGGCCAGAAAGGAAATTACACGTGTCTGGAAACAGACACGTGTCTGTTTCCTCCTCCTAACTTTGGAAGGTTGAATTGGATGACCCTGGGGGGTGGGGGTCAGACCTCTAAGACTTTGGTTATGGTTGTGTGAAGAAATGGACAAATTGTACCCACTCCGGACTCAGTGGTAACTCACAAAGGAGGCTGTGCAATGATAAAAGCGGTAATTCACACGCATAAACAACAATGGCTTATAGAGTGTAAGTGTTGTGTAACTTCATTATGAACGTCCGGAGAATAGGGGGAAGAGTGATTTGTTGTAACATCCCAGGAAAGTCCTCTGTCAACTGTTAGTGTGGTCATCTGTCCTACCCGCTGCTTAATATTAAGCTCTTTTCTTGCCCATTTCCTCCAGTTTTTGTTATTTTCTGTCTGATCGTCAGGTTTCTGAAGTCACTGCTATTTAGTTGTCTGAAATGCAATGCAAAGGAATTTCAAAGTGGCATTGAAATTCTGCCAATGGCAGGATTTCATGGAGTCACTGAGAGTGACGCTGGGGCCAGCCTCACGCGTGTGCTAAGCCGTTGAAAATAGGGTTAGACTTTCATCAGAAGAAAGAAAATCAACAAGGATTATCCAATGTGCCTGCTACTGTGTATTTTATCCCATTTTATTCTGTTTGTCAGACATCTTCGGATTTAGCACTGGGCCTGTGCTAAGTGCTGGCCATACAGGGTCGTTGAGAATGGGCATGACCCTGGGGTTAGGGTCAGGGTCATCACTGGGCGATGAGATGTTTAAGTCCTAGGACAAAATGCTCTCTGAAGTTTTCTTATTTTGCTCACTTTTTTTTTTTTATGGCCTGCCTGTCTCTCCCTAGGAAAATGTGTTTTTCATAAAGGTAGAAGGTTTTGTTTGTTTGCTTGCTTGTTTGTTTGTTTTTTACAGTGTACTTCTAGAAGATAGAATAAAGCCTGGCAACATTCAGTGCTCTGAAATATTTGCTGAATGAATGTGTAGATGAATGATTGCACTCCCTTTTTAATGGAACTTTTCTGCGGATGTAGGATGCACAAAATGTATTACAGAAAGAGGCGAAGGAGGACTTTTAGGGGAGCCCCTAGATGGACTCCGTGCCCTCAGCTCTCCCTTGAGGCTCCTCGCAGGCACAGGTGGTGAAATCCTAAGAGGAGGAAGTACGGAGCAAGGGGTTTTCAGGAAGGTTCTGGAACCGCACACGGACTTGAGGGACAGTCACGGGGAGAGGGGTGGGACCCACAGCCTTGGACTTGGCTCCTGCATCACCCGTTCCTCCAGATAATGAGGCCAAGGCCAGGTGAGATCCTACGCCCCAGAGCCGAGAGCCTGCTGGCCCAGCCAAAATAGGAACTAGCCCGGAGATGGAATTCCTCATTCTTGCACAGTGAGACGGGTGGGGTCTCTTTCTCTAAGAGGGCAGGACACGAGATGGTGCATCAAACAGGACAGCCACCCCTACCCCGGCCCCTTCTCCCAGCAGGAAATCACCAGCACTGCTTTGGTTCTCTAGTAGAATTAGGCACAAACACTCTCCTTTGGCTTGAAGGTCGATCCCACTGGTGTCCTAAAGGAGACCCAGGGAGATCATGGAGGAGCCCGTGGTTTGTCAACTCACAATAGCGACGCACAGGGAGGCCTTAATATCCCTCCCTCATTCCTGCGTTCACCTCATTCCTGCCTTCCGGGTACCGCACCTTGCCGCTAAGAGGACAAGTACCTGCCAAGAGTGCTTACGAAGCTTCCTCTTCTGAGGGCTCCTTTCTCCGCTCGGTGTCTCTCTGTGGCAACTTGAAGCATCCGTGGATCCCCTCGGAGTTTCTGTCTCCTCCGCGAGGCCAGGGCCATCTCCCCCAGTGGTGGCACCTTCCCCTCCTGAGTCTGGAGCTCCGGTGGGGTCCCAGGCGCCACCCACGTCCCGTGTGGCTTGGGGACCGGTTCAGTAGCGTTCAGATGCTTCTTCCTTCCATTGGCCTGAAAGATTCTAGAGAAGAGGGAAACGCTTCATACACACGGTGCAGTCAGTAGAGTGATAAGTTATCACTTGGCAAATATGTACGCACGGGGGGCCGGGGGGGCAACGCGAAGAAACAAAACCTTACGAATGTGCACTGATGAGCTGGTCTGCACGAATTACTAGTGATGGTCTATACACGGCGTGGGAAAGCAATTTCAAAATTGCCGTAAACCTTTATAACGTTACTTAAGAATTAATTAAAAATGTAATAGGCTGAATCAAGTAGTGCGCTGGAGGTGATAGAAACTATCAGAACTTGTTTTGCTTCGATGACTTCTTTACGAGGCAGATAATACATAGGCAAGCATGCTTAAGTTTTGTCAAGAAATGTTGTCGTGTTACCGAAGAAGGGAATTGACCGGATAGCCAAGAGGAGGGATTACGATAAAGAACAAGCACCTTGCATGGAGAACCGGGGTGCTATGTTTGCAAATAAGCAATGCCGAGTCATTCCACACGCATGCGGGCATTCCTGGCAATGATGGGTCTTCTCCCCACCCCGTCATCAGCCTGTCCTCTGCCCTCACCCAGTGTTTCTCAGATGGTGGGTAGTAACCTACTTGGGAGTCATGAAACCTGTTTTTAGTGAATCCCAACCAGATTTGTAAAAACAATGGAATGGGGGAGAGGGCAAGGGAGAGGAGGGGGGGCAGAAGGGGATGGGGAAGTGGGGAAAAGGAAGGGGAGGGGAGGAGAGGGGGAGGAGGGGGAGGGGAGGGAGGGGAAGGGAAGGACAAGGAGAGCTAGAGGGTCCAGCAGAATGGGCAGGTATTATTTAGTGGCCTGTGTGTATATTTGGTCTATTGTAAAAATCCGTTTCCTCCTAGGAGTTGAAAAAGGAACAAAATCCCGGTCTAGACCGTATTTGGCAGCTCTCTTGGTGACAGCGGTCCCACAGCTCCAGAATTGTTGTGGCCTCTTGGTGAAAAACAGTAAATTAAAGCAAGTCTCTTTGGACGAAGGGTTGTGACCCGGAGGGCCCTGTGCTTTGGGAACGCGTTAACGGGGCGGCTCCTACGAGGCCTCTGCCCCCCCTGGTCTGTCACATCCCTGACCCAGGCAGCCCTGCCCCGAGCCACTTCCAGGGCGGCTCCGAGATCGTGCATCGAAGGTTTCCGTGTGAGGCCGTGGCTCCCCAGCTAGATTGAAAAGAATGTATATATTAAGAGCCCGATCAACTCATCATTCCTGCTTTTCTTCCAGGGATGGGCACAGAGCAGGTAGACGGCGAATCACTTTACGTTAACGTCTGAGACAGGAACCCACGCGTTGGAACCCAGCATGGGGAGAGGGAGGAGGAAAGGAACCAGGAAGACAGATGAGAAGGTCCAGGGCGGATCGGAGCAGTCGGTGTGAACCCTTCCCCCCCAGGCAGGTGTCAGTCCCCACCGAGCCAGAGTCCTCCATTCCCCGAGGAGCAAAAACAGCTTCACCGTCCACCGCGGAGCGAAAGGCGCACTGTCCTCTCTAAAACCGTTTCTGTGCTCTTGAAAACTTGTCACATCTGGTTCTCAATCTGTATGTGCTTGGGGAGTATTTACCTTTTATTTTTTTCAAGTGAGAGTCCTTTAGGCTTCCACTGATACAGAGCGTAGGTTTTCACCCCCTCAAACCCCAGGAGGCTGGACTTTAGCCCCCGGTATTTATGCCATGGGTACATTTTCAGGGATCACTTGTTATTTCATGCTTTAAAATGTTTCAAGTTAAATGCAGTGGGTACATACAGTTCTTTACTTTTCCACTTCAAGTGCCGAAATCTGGCTAGTCTAGGTTTGATAGGTAAAGAGGTAAAATAATGAAATAAATAAAAGCTTTGTGGCTGCCCACACACGCCAATCTGCAGAAATTAATGCCAAATAATCTTTGGAAATGTGTGGAACAGCCGTGGTTGTCAGAACCCGGGTCTGATGATTGAGACTTTCTAGCTCTCTTTTTAAAACTTAGAGGCAGTACATTACTGGTGTTTTACTCCCTTTCCACCCCACTTGGTTCTTAACTGATGAGGCCCCAGTAACAATCTGGGTGTGAGTTCGGATCGAGAGAGGGAAAAGAGAACGAGTTCACTGTCACACAGTCTCATGCCTCCTGTGCACAAAGTACCACGCCCCCCTGGCTACTGGTGGCCAGGGGAGCATTTTTCCCAGCCCTTAAGGAATTTTCAGTCTTTACAGGAAGATAAGAATGTGTAACACCAGCCCTTAAGCGAGCAGTCTCATGGAAGCCATCCAAAGGGTTATAGAGTCTTCTAGAAGGGAGCATTCCATTTCTCGAAGGCTTGGTTGAGTTGAGTCATCTTGACATGTTCAGGAGGCAGTGAGGAGCCGTGGCTCATGTACCAGCATTTGGATTTAACAGCCAGAGTCCAATCCCGTGCAACTTTTCCCCTTTATTTAGAAGAGATGTTTTCAGACCAGCCCTCCCTGAAGCCGGGCCCACTGAAAATTCTTGTTCCGGCCATATTTGCTTCCACATGCTATCTTTGTTGCTGTAATTTTTAAATTTTTTTTTTATTTTTTAAAATATTTATTTATTTTTTAGGGGGAGAGAGAGAGAGAGAGAGAGCGAGAGAGAGAGAGAGCATGAGCCAGGGGAGGGGCAGAGAGAGACACACACACAGAATCCGAAGCAGGCTCCAGGCTCCGAGCTGTCAGCACAGAGCCCCCTGTGGGGCTCCAACCCACGAACTGTGAAATCATGACCTGAGCCAAAGTCAGACGCTTCACCGACTGAGACATCCAGGCGCCCCTAAAATTTGCTGTTGAATAAAAAGTAAATGTAATTTGTAAAAATTGGAAAGACACAAAAGGTATATAATTTAAAATGTCTGCTTTTTTGGCAGCTAGTAGTATTTCCCACTTTGCTTCCTATAGATCCTGCCTGCTTCCTCTAAATTTATTCTTAAGTATGCTCTTATAAATGGAATTATTTTTCCCATTAATTTTTTTAGACTAGTTTCTTGTGTGTGGCGAATGCTATTTTTATAAACTGCTTTTGATGTTTTTCAATGTTTATTTATTTATTTTGAGAGAAAGAGTGTGTGCGCGCGCATGAGAGCAGGGCAGGGGCAGAGAGAGACAGAGAGAGAGAATCCCAAGCAGGTCCTCGGGATCAGCACAGAGCCCAACTCGGGGCTCGATCCCAGGAACTTTGAGTCCATGATCTGAGCCGAAATCAAGAGTCTGACGCTTAGCCGACTGAGTCACCCGGGTGCCCCTATAAACTGCTTTTTAAATCTTGACACGATCTCAAACTTACAGAAAAGTTGAAGTACAGTAGAAAGGCTTTCTTTAACCGGAACCATCATCCTGACCATTTTAGTGTGCACTTTCTACAAACCAGGGCTTGCTTTTACACGAATGCGATACAACCATCAAAGACTAGAACCAAACATTGGTCTCTCATTGCCATCTAACCTCCAGACCCCGCTCACGTTTTCCAGCAGTTCTAATAATATGCTTAATAGCAAAGGGTCAGGTCCAGACCTACCTGTGCATTTGTCTTTTCTTTAGTCTCCTTCAGTCTGGAGCTGTTGGAAAGACTTTTATCGCTTTGGTGTTTAAAATTTTCTTTTTTATGTTTATTTAGTTTTTGAGAGAGACAGACAGAGCACGAGTGGTGGAGGGACAGAGAGAGAGGGAGACACAGAATAGGAAGCAGGCTCCAGGCTCTGAGCTGTCAGCACAGAGCCCGACGTGGGGCTCGAACTCGCGAACCAGGAGATCATGAGCTGAGCTGAACTCAGACGCTCAACGGACTGAGCCACCCAGGCGCCCTGCCTTGGTGTTTTTAAAGATAACGAGTAAGGTGTTTTGCAGAATGTCTCTTGGTTTGAGTTCGTTCTGATGTGTGCTCATGGTAGATCCGGGCTCCGCCCTGCCAGGAGGAATATCACAGAAACTATGCTGTGCTCCTCTTACTGTGTTTTGACAGGTGGCCCCGGAATTTGATTTACCCTGTAACTGACGACGTCCACCTTGACCGCTCGATCTCTTGTTTTAGGGTAGCGTGTTCCAGTTTTCTCCGTCGGAAAGTTACGCATTCCCCCCTCCCCTCCATTCTGAGCAGTAAGGAATTGTGGGAAGCTCCTTCGATCCTGCAAATACTCTTTTCCTTTTCAAACTCTTTCCTTTTCCACTCATTCACTTGTTGATATACATGAGTTTGAAGTCTTGGTCTCTTACAGGTTATCATGCATTACAGCCATTATTATTTTGAAGCTCATGTCGTCCTAGATTTGGCTAGCGCAGGCTGCTTCAAGGTCACCTCTGTGCCTTTGGGCACACACACGTCCACCTCACGTCTTGATCTCTTTCTCTGTATCTCGCTATGTAGAGAGACTGAGACATACACACATGTATAAACACGTTCGCATCTGTAGTCTTTCCTATGTTTATCTGTATTCAGAACCGGGAGTTCTTACCAACACTTCCGTTCCAAACCACTGTTTCAGGGCTCATTCTCGAGTTTTCCTTTCCCGCTCTCTTCTCTGATAGCGAGACACCCGGCTGGCTGTATCTACACCCATGCTAGCTGATGAATTTTCTCCCCTCACTGCTGCCCTCGCTTCCCCGTGGGGACACGCGCCACACATCCTGGCTGCACCTCGAAGATCCAGTCCAGCACAGCGCTGCCCTTGGCCTTGGCCGAGCTGCCTGTCTGGCCCCGTCGAACAGCCTGAGGACTGAATTATTCAGGAGTGAGAAAAGGAAGAAGAGAAAGGCGGAGAGGGACGAAGGATATTTGCTGATTTTGTGCCCCGCTACCTTGCTGACTCTTGTGTTGTTTATATTTGTTCTTCAGATTATTTTGTCGAGCGTCCCAGGTAGTCAGTTACAAATAATGGTGATTTGAGCTTCCCTTCCCACGTGTGATACCTTTATCTTCCTCATCTGACTGCGCTGCCTGATTCTTCCAGAATGTCATTAAAAAATGCTGATAAAGACTCTGTGGGGAGGCGTCTTTTGTTTTCGCACAGACCCGGTTGCTGGCCTTTGGGTAGAGACAGGGAAACCTCATCGGGGTGATTATTCCTAAATGCAAACCCGATCACATCACACACCTGTATCCAACCGTGAGCGGGATTCCCACGGGCCGGGCCGTAAAACTCCCTTCACACCCTGGGCTTCACCTCCTTCCCCAGCTTCGCCTCAGGGCTTCTGTTAACAGTTTCATCGAGAGTGGACGTTGGAGGTAGACTTTTTGTCAAGTGACTTTCTACTTCCGATGCATATATTCAGATGAGTTTTTACTTTTGGTCTTTCAATCGCTTCAAAACACTTAAAAATGTTTTTTAACGTTTATTTATTTTTGAGACAGAGAGAGACAGAGCATGAGCGAGGGTGGGGCAGAGAGAGAGGGGGGCACAAAATCAAAAGCAGGTGCCAGGCTCTGAGCCATCAGCACAGAGCCCGATGCGTGGCTTGAACGCACGAACCGTGAGATTATGAAGTCGGGCGCTCAACTGACTGAGCCCCCCAGGTGCCCCCTTGCTTCAAAACGTTTTAAAGCTCCTCGTTCACAAGGAAGCCCCCGATTAGGTATGACTGAGGTTTCCCACGCCACCTGGTCAGGCCAGGTGACCTGGACAATCCCTGCGACTCGGTCCCTCTCTCCCTGTCTGCCACGACACCTCACCACGGTGGACACCTTGGCGCGGCGCGTCTGATTCTGCTCTTCCTTGGCCAAAAAGTTATCGGTATCTTTGACCCATTTTCTGCAGAGGTCTTTGGGTAGGAAACGGCCACCGTGGCAGAGGGTCATGTGACAGATCTTGCTGTCGTCTGGGCGTGTTAATAAGGCTTTCTGCGTACCCTTCATCACGGGGAATGACTCCGTCCCACGTGCCCGGATTGGCTTGGATCTGGATGTTTTATAAAATACGAGTGTGCATTTGTTTTATGGAAGCCTGGCTTTCATGCTCGTACACCCTGTAAATCCCCCCGTGACTGTCACGCCTCCTGGTGAGTCATCTTTGCCTTGCGTGTGTCTCTGATGCCTTCTTCAGAGCACACGTCTGCTGCTCCTTCTCCGTCATTTCCGTCGGATGAGGGACATTGGCACAGATCAGCCCACTTTGTTTCGGTCGTTCTGTGCTACTTTCCCATAGCTTTTGGGTGACTGCTGTTCTTTTTTCCCACAGGGTCCTCTGACCTGGGATTTCCGTGTTGGGTGCCCGGACCGCTAAGCGTCTGTGCCCGGATTCCCCTTGGCGTGTTTGACACTCACATACACGTTACATATTTGGGGGAGGTGAGCAGAGCAGGATTTCGGGGAATGCTATCGTGACACCTAGGAGGGGACAGACTTTGTGGAGAAAAGAGCCACCCACCCGTTTGCCCATTTGAGGAAACCCAGGGATCCTTCATCATTTCACCTGTGCACAAGTGCGTACCAGCTGATCAGAGAGCGGGATCTCTGGGCTTTCTCCCGGGCAGAGCTGGAGCCCGGGCCCGACCCTTAAAACAGAGGCGTCGTTTCTCGGGGAAAACGCCCCTGACGTTTCTCTTTCTTCTGCCTCTCGTGTCTCTGCGATGTCACGGAGTGCGCAACCCCAGAGGAAAGTTGGGCTCCAGACCAGGGAGCCGCCCCGCCTCCGTTTTGATACACCTGCGGGAGCTGCCTCCAGAGCGCCACACAGCGCCGCGCTCCCACGTTCGGTCCCCTACACCTGCACCCGTCTTTGTGCCGCGCACTCCGCCGTTTACCTTGTGTCTGCCCAGAGCAGCTGCCCCCCCCCCCCACGCCATTCACCGAGCCGCCCAGCCCGGAAACCTCGGGTCGTCCCTCTTCGCGACGATCGTGTGAGTTCTGCCTCCTCGGCACCTCCCTCCTCTGGGCACTTACACCGTCCCCGCTGCTGCCGCCCTGGTTCTGTCCCTCATCCTCTCTCACCCGGAAGACTCGGGTCCCAGCCCGGGTGCACCCGCTTCTTGTCCGCACTCTGCACGGCCGGACAGGGCGTTCTCAAATAAAGGCCGTCCGTAGGGTGCCCTCGTGAACCCTGCGGTGGCCGGTCTCCGGGGTCGAGTTCGGCAAACGGGTCCTTCACCCGCCCCCCTCCCCCACCTCCTCGCTGACCGCCTGCGTCCCAGTCACACGTCCCAGACCCCCCAGGCGCTGGCGCCACGTCTCTGTCCCGCCGCCTCTGTCTCTCCCGCAAAACAGCCTCCCCTTTACAAAGTGTTCCCTCTGTTTCCCAGTCCTTCCTACGTCTTACCAGCGTTCCTAATACATTCCTCTGCTGATTGCGTGTGTTGATCTGCGTGTCCAGAACAAAACAGATGCCGAAGAAATACTTGAGCTGTTATTTCATTCGCACATCTGTCTAGTGATTATTTGCGTACAAGGCCGCCCCCCTTCCGAACTGGGCACCGCTTGATAATAGGGACCGTGTCTTACACAGTTGTGGATCCCTCGTGCCCAGCATGGCTGGCACCTAAGTGTGCTGTGCGTCTTTGGTGACGAGAGGGAGGGGTCACCGCTAGTCTCGTGGTAAATCCTGGTGTCACTCCAGTAGAGCTGGCTTGACGTTTTTTTAGTTGTGAATATTTTAGATGCATTATGCCCAGATTTTCTCCCTATGTTTTATTATTTTGTAGGAGTTTATTTATGTTGAGAGAGAGAGAGAGAGAGAGAAAGCAGGGGAAGGGGCAGAGAGAGAGAGAGAGAGAGAGAGAATGCCAAGCAGGCTCTGTGCTATCAGGACAGAGCCCGATGTGGGGCTCAATCCCACGAACCGTGAGATCACGACCTGATGCTTAACTGACGGAGCCACCCAGGTGCACCTGCAGGTTTAAGAACGAGGAAGCGAGTTCAATTTTACAGGGAAGGTTTATAGATAACATGAATAATTTCTTGGCAATAGCAGAGAGAAAAGAGTGAGACAGCTGACTAAGAGAAGTCTCCGTGTCTGTGGATTTCAAACCAAGAGGTCACTGTCTTTGCGTGCGTGCGTCTTCACCTGCCAGGAAACCAGGTAACTCTATGTAGCTGACACGTCTTGGCTGTATGGTTCCTGCTCTTCCCTGACGACCCGCTGTGACCTGGGGGGGGGGGTGTGAATCTGGCCCTCAGAGCCCAGCCAGGCGAGATGCCTGCCCCAAGGGGCCAGGGAAGTGAGGCCTGGAGTTCCCACGTTAAAAAACTGGGGGAGGGGATCTACGTGGTCACCTGCCGGTCACGGGTGCGCCTGTGGGTTTCCAATGCTCCTCAGCAGCAGGCTTTGGGTCGTTTACCTTCCGGGCCCTTTTCTTTAGTGGTAAAGCCATTTGTGTATTTTTCTGCTTGATGCTTCCAATAAAGTTTCCACCACAGTCCTCTGAGCCATACTTTGTCCTCCCACTTGAGAAAATTTTGACCCAGAGATTTAAATAACCTGTGCTGTCACGCAGCTCGCAGCTGGGATTTGAACCAGGAATTGTGCCGCTCATGTTGTCTTTTAAAATACGAAGACATCCAGGGGCGCCTGGGGGGCTCAGTCCGTTAAATGTCCGACTTCGGCTCAGGTCGTGATCTCGCGATTGGTGAGTTCGAGCCCCGCGTCGGGCTCCGTGCTGATGGCTCAGAGCCTGGAGCCTGCTTCGGATTCTGTGTCTCCCTCTCTCCCTGACCGTCCTGTGCTTGTGCTCTGTCTTTCTCTGTCTCAGAAATAAGTAAACATTAAAAAAAAAGTTTTGAAATACCAAGTCACCCCCTAAGAAAGTGAAGGAAGCACACGCCAGGCCCGTGGGAGCGTCGGACGAGATGGTGTCCCGGGTGCTGTTCTAGAGACTGATGCGCTGTCCAGACAGGGAACAAGACAGGCCTGTTTTACAGCCGCAGACTTCCAGCTGCCCCGGGTCAGCATTAGAGACGTTGTTGGTCCTTCCTTGTGTAAAAGTGTGTGTGAGAAGGTGGGAGACGGGGCGGGGGGGGGGCAGGAAACCAACATAGCTCTTGATCAATTACTCGAAAACTTGCCTTTCAGGGGACCGAAAGGTTGGTTGCATTTTTGTCAACATCTGAAAAATTATCGTTGCTGGTGCATGACCTCATGTCTAGGATCAGGTCGTCCGAGCAGTTACAACCCAGGGAGTGTGGCCGGGGTCTTGATTGTCCTTGCCTGGGGCCCCTCGCTGGCATCTGCATCTGGGTGCCTAAAGATGTGGACAGAGACAGCTGACCTGACCTGGCTCTCGCAGGACCGGATATGACATCACCCACGGCCCATCCGGGAGCTCAAGTTGTGACGAGCGTCATCCAGACGCTTTAACCAACGTATAGAGCACGCGAGGCCCGTCTTCTGCGTCAGGCGGTTAGAGTCTGGAAAGACAGACCCCGGACCCGATCACATCCTTTCTCAGGGTCCACGGGAAAGCACGTTGCTCCACGAATCTGTCCGAACGTGCATCCCACCTGACTTGTGTGGCCGGGCAACGCTGAACCGGGGCCCAGACCTCACACAAGTCGCTGCCAGCTTCCGAGCCTCGGGCCGCTTACGCCCTGAGCCTCGGTCTGCCCGTCTGTCCGTGTCTCTGTGCTGTTGTCGGAATAATACTGGGCCACGGGGTGAGGTGAGGATTTGAAATCCCGCGTGTAAGGTGTCCAGTGCGGAGCTTCGAGGGCAAGACCCTGGGAGCGGCAGTCGTGCTGACTAGAGGGCCCGGGGTGCTGTATGGTGTGTGGTGTGCAGGCAGGGGTGCTGCTTGCCCTCTGGAGCTGGTGCCCCCTGCCCTGCCCCCAGACCGCCTCGTCAGCACGCGTCGTGCCCGGACAGAGAAGAGGTGCATCGAGGCCATGGAGACCTTCGGGGATTTCTGGAAAGGAGAACTCACGACGGGCTCCCTGGGCTTCCCTCCGAGGACGGCGAGCCTCCCCTGGGACCACGCTTCTTCCGGCCGCTCGGCCGTGCATTCCGGGCCTCGCCGTCCAGCCCAGGGAACGTCCGCACAGCCTGTGGTGGCAAACTGGGGGGCGCTGGGTGCACAGGGTGGCAGACCCCCTTCTCGTAGTTTCCCAAGCCTTGGGGGGCCCGTCCAAGCAGACACGGGCGGGGACAGGCGGGCGGCCTGGCCACTGTCCGTGGGTAAAGCTCCAGTCCCGTGAGAAGCCGGCAGTGTCCCTGGCGCCCGGCCCCACTTGCTTGCTGTGACAGTGTGTGCCTCCCGTTAAGGGACGCGCAGCGTTTCCATGCGACCATTGTAGGTGGCCGTTGCCCCCTGGTCAAGTAGGACGGGACCCCGTTTGGCCGGCGTGGAGTCAGTTGTCATGCGATCTCGTCCCAGGACCCGAGGCCGGGCCGGAATCCCGGGTCCTGACTCTGTCTTCATCCCGGGGTGGGGGGCGCGGGGCGCGGGGGCACAAGCACCTCTGTGATGAGGACTGAGTACCCAACTGTGGGCGCTGTGCACCTGCGCCCGTGGGGCCCCTGCCTGCTGCCTTCTGTTAAACATCTTGCTGGATGTCTGGCTCTTCCCTGCCCCGTCTTTTCGCGACATCCAGCCCGTCCTGGTCACCAGTGCTCTGAAATTGGACGAGGACGCGTCTAGGTGTGGCTTCAGCATTGTATCCCGTTTGCAGTCAGCAGACCTCGGACTTGACGCTTTCCCTCCACTGCAAACAGCGTGCCGCCGTGGGTTGAGATGTGGCCTCTTCCCCTTGCCCCGTGCCCTGGCGGGGGTGCTCTGCGCCACGGGTCCCCCCCACCGCACACGTTGGGTCTTTCTTCTTATTTTTTTAAATGTTTATTTTTGAGACACAGAGAGAGAGAGAGAGAGAGAGCACGAATGAGGAGGCCAGAGAGACCGAGAGAGAATCAATCCCAAGCGGGCTCCACGCTGCCAGCTCAGAGCCCGACGTGGGGCCCGAACTCACCAACCGTGAGATCATGACCTGAGCTGAAACCAAGAGTCAGACGCTTGATCAACGGAGCCCCCCAGGCGCCTACTGCTCGGGTCTTTGTACGCTGGCCAGCCGTTATTAATTCTCTTTTCACCTTGACAATTCGATTTTTCTCCCGTGTGGCCGTCACTGATTCTTGTCAGTCTCACCTCCTCTCTTGCTCCCCACCCTCCTCTCCTGGCCTTCCAGGGCGGCACATCCCTAAGTGAGCTCCTCGTATGTGCAGGAAGCCCCGGGTTCTGGGCTTGTCACTCTTCCGTCTCAGGGCCCCCCTTCCTTGCCGCACCCTACCCTGCCTTTGCACGTGGCGGGCGTGTGCCCCGCTGACTACGGTGCAAGTGGAGAAGGGCAGGGTGTGCTCTTTGGCCGCTGAGCGTGTGGGGCCGGCCGCTTCTGCCCATCCCCGGGCCTGGCCGCTCGGCCAGGAGGCGGACACCCGAGGGGGCAGCAGGCGGAGGGGCCGGGACGTGTCCTGAGCTGTCCGGCCCGTCCCTGGGAGCCAAGCTTGAGCCCTCCTTGCCCAAAGTATTCAACTACCCTCTTCATGTTCTTTTCCCCAAAAACTAGAGGCTCTTGGGGCGCCTGGGTGGCTCAGTCGGTTAAGCGTCCAACTTCAACTCAGGTCACGATCTTGTGGTCCGTGAGTTCGAGCCCCGCGTCGGGCTCTGGGCTGATGGCTCAGAGCCTGGAGCCTGCTTCCGATTCTGTGTCTCCCTCTCTCTCTGCCCCTGCCCCGTTCATGCTCTGTCTCTCTCTGTCTCAAAAATAAATAAAATGTTAAAAAAAAAAAATTAAAAAAAAAGAAAACAAACTAGAGGCTCTGGATGGAATCTTTTTCAGGGAATCCACTTTCTAGGCCGCCTTCCACAGACGCCCCGCGGATCGCCAATCTCCCCCAACGAATGCAACGTCTCGCCAGTTAGCGTGTTTCTCTGACTTAATCCACACAGAATGCTGTGTAACATTTTTCACGAGGAGGACGTGGTTCATTATAAAGGGCTCATTATACGTTTATGGCGGGAACACTGAAACTTTTTCTTCTGTCTTCACCAAATCATTCCAGACGGAGATAAAAGCCAAGGGCTTGGACATGACCTTTTGTTTCCTCCCAGCCCTGTCCTGTGCTGTCCTGTCCTGTCCCTGGCTCCTCCTGTCCCCACCCCACCCAGCTCTGGACGAGGCAGCTCCTCGCACGCCAATCTGGAAACCATTGGGTGGAAACGGGGAGCCGAACATTCTTTAGGAATGGCCTCACCTTGGCGTCTAAGTCTGCCGAGCATATTGCAGACTTCTCGCTCTGTTATGTATGTATTGCCGTTTGCCAAGAACAGCCGGAGGCAGAGGTGTTGAGCCTGAAATCCTGTCGCGTTCAGAAGTGAAGCGCAGCACGCCCTCGCCGTGCACACCGCCCGAGCCCAGCCGGTGTCCCTCTCCACGCCTGGTCTGAGGGCCCTGCTGGCCGGGACCCGCACTTCCTCTGTTCGCGGCAGCCTCCGGCGTTTCCAGTACGGCTGGAACTTTGAAAGGGAAGACGAAACACTGTGGAACAAGGCCCTGTGGATTTTGGGAGGACGCGAGACTTTCTTTTAGAACCAGGCCAGGGGCGCCTGGGTGGCTCAGTCCGTGGGGCGTCCGACTTTGGCTCGGGTCACGATCTCGCAGTTCGTGAGTTCGAGCCCCGCGTCGGGCTCTGTGCTGGCAGCTCGGAGCCTGGAGCCTGCTGCGGATTCTGGGTCTCCCTCTGTCTCTGCCCCTCCTCCGTTCACGCATTGTCTCTGAAAAATAAACATTGAAGAAAAATTTTCTTAATAAAAAAAAAATAAATAAAACTAGGCCAAAGGGTAATTATTTGTCGTGCCTTGTTCCTGTAGAAGAAGAGTTTCTTTCGGCTTTCTCTTGCATCGTGGGCCTTTTTGTACTTTGCTCGTGTGCACGTGAGCTGAGAAAGACCTTTTTGTGCCTTGGGATCCGGTCGCTGCCCACCCCCCGCCCCCCACCTGGCATCTCTACCTTCCAGCCCCAGCAGCGCAGAGATGAGAGAAAGAGCTAGATTTTTTTTTTTTAATGTTTATTTTTGAGAGAGAGAAAGAGCATGAACAGGGGAGGGGCAGAGAGAGAGGGAGACACAGAATCCGAAGCAGGCTCCAGGCTGTTAGCACAGAGCCCGATGTGGGGCTCGAACTCATGAACTGTGAGATCATGACCTGAGCCGAAGTCGGATGCACCACCCAGGCGCCCCGAGAAAGAACTAGATTTTAAGCCAGGGTATCCAGGGTGGCACGGGCCTAATTCGGATCCCCGTCGAACAGTACTTCTAAGGAAGACAGAACAAATCTGTTTTAAAGACGGTTGCTGCTAGCTTTTGTATTATTGTTTGTCTCCGAACAAGCTTTCCTGCTTCAAAAGCTTTTAAGCTCTTAGAGGCCAGGGGCTGTATTTCCTGTAGGTCACTCATTTTATCCTCACAAAGGCCCAGCCACAGCGCCCTGGGCGGCAAGTCCTTAATTAGGAGGGAGGTCCCGGAGCAAAGTGGTGTCGCGCTGGACCCTGCTGGGCACTGCAGTCAAATTGCCTTAAAGAGAATAATTCATGTGAAGAGCTTAGCACATTGACCAGCAGAGGAGCCACGGGTGAATGTCAGTTGTGATTGTTAGTAATAATACATGCTTCTTTTTTTTTTAAATTTTTTTCATGTTTATTTATTTTTGAGAGAGACAGAGACAGAATGCGAGTGGGTTAGGGACAGAGAGAGAGGGAGACACAGAAGCAGAAGCAGGCTCCAGGCTTCAGCCTCCGAGCCATCAGCACAGAGCCCGACGCGGGGCTCGAACCCACGAGCCGTGCGATCATGACCCGAGCCGAAGTCAGACGCTCAACCGACGGGGCCCCCCAGGCGCCCCATCACGCAGTAATCAGTTAAGGGGAAGATACATTTGGGAATGTGCCACCCCTTGGGTACAGCGGTCTTAAGACCCCAGGCTTCCTTTCGTTCTGTGACGTGACTGAGCCCTGTACCGCCGCAGACACACCTTCCCTTGTGCTCCGTGGACACGGAAATGTGTGTGGTGAAAAATCCCTGTAATTCGCTACTTCCTTGTATGAATAGTTGTTTCTAAAAGTCAAGTGAGACTCGTAAGAAGAGGCAGAATCTGGTGAATGGTGCCACAAGTAGTTAAGAAAGATCTAAAGTATTCCTCGCATTTGGTGGGGCGGATGTCTGTCTGCTCACGGGCACTAGAAAGGTCCTGTGAGTAAGTATCACGGGGTGGTGCGAGCGGGCCAGGCTGAAATCCCTCAAGAATTGCTTTCCTTGTGCGACTTCCATCATTCTTGTTAGGTTTCTGGACACCAGTACCGTTTGGAGCTGGGTAGAACCCCTCGAAGCAATTTCATGAGACGCCACAGAATGGAGTCACCCGAATAAGGGTTTTGGAAAAGGACTAAGTGAGGTGGAGAGCAGTTCCTTCTCTTGGACTCTTAAAAACTGTGGTGAAGGGGCGCCTGGGTGGCTCAGGCGGTGGGGTGTCCAACTTCGGCTCCGGTCATGATCTCGCGGGCCGTGAGTTCAAGCCCCGTGCCGGGCTCTGTGCTGATGGCTCGGAGCCTGGAGCCTGCTGTGGATTCTGTGTCTCCCTCTCTCTCTGCCCCACCCCTGCTCAAGCTCTGTCTCTGTCTCTGTCTCTGTCTCTCTTTTTTTTTAACGTTTATTTATTTTTGAGACAGAGAGAGAGCATGAACGGGGGAGGGTCACTGTCTCTCTCTGTAAATTTAAATAAACTTGGGGCGCCTGGGTGGCTCAGTCGGTTGAGCCTCCGACTTCGGCTCAGGTCACGATCTCGCGGTCTGTGGGTTCGAGCCCCACGTCGGGCTCTGTGCTGACAGCTCGGAACCTGGAGACCGTTTCGGGTCTTGTGTCTCCCTCTTTGCCCCTCCCCGACTCATGCTCTGTCTCTCTCTGTCTCAAAAATAAAATAAACATTAAAAATTTTTTGTAAATGAGAAATGCAGAATTTCTTCGTGCTGCTGTGCTTCCCCCTCCTCCAGACTCTGGATTCCCACATGTGTTAGTCACATGTTTACGTGAGTTAGGGAGAGATTGTTGGAAATGCAATGCTGCCATTATTAAGTAATTTAGTAACTTTTAAAACATTCTTTTATTTTTCTTCTAAATATCTAACAGTGTTGAATGTTTTAAAGCTGGAAGGACCCCCCAGTGAGGTTCCCACTCTGTCCGCCTGTCTTGTGTCCAGGTTATGAATATGCCCATTTTACTGATGTGACAGTTGAGGCCCAGAAGACTAAGGAATTGCTAAAAAATTGTAGCAAAACAGAATGCATACTACGCCCTTCTCCATGTAGCTTTAGAGATTTTCATATATGTGAAAGTATATAATGTTGTTAGTAGGTTACCAAAGCACAGTCTTTAAATTCTCTGGTTTTATATCATTCGTCTTCCTTGAATAATTCCTTTGGTGGGGAGAGAGGATTACAAATAATTTTTATTGGGTTTAGCTGTATTCTATTTTTTTAATGTTTCAAGTTTTTATTTAAATTCTAGTTAATTAATATATAGCATAGTATTAGTTTCAGTCCTTCAAATAGCCCTTAAATTTTTAAAAAAATGTTTATTTACTTTTGGGAGAAGGGCAGAGAGAGGGGAGGGGGACAGAGGATCCAAAGCAGGCCCCGCGCTGACAGCAGTGAGCCCGATGTGGGGCTCGAACTCACAAACCGTGAGATCAGGACCTGAGCTGAAGTCGGACGCTTCACCGACGGAGCCCCCCAGGCACTCCAGTGCTTAAAATAATCCTTAAAGCACATCTATACTATGAAATAACTTCCAGAGGTGCCTGGGGGGCTCAGTTGGTTGAGCATCTGACCTTGGCTCAGCTTGTGATCTCACAGCTTGTGCGTTCTAGCCCTGCATCCGGCTCTCAGCTCTCAGTGCAGAGCCCGCTTCGGTTCCCGTCTCCCTGTTTCTCTGCCCTTCCCCAGCTCCTGCTTTCTATCTTAAAAATATATAGAAACATCAAAAAAATTTTTAAGTGTACAATGTTGATGTACTTACAAAATAACTTTTGTACTCACATCTCAAACGCTTTAATATATATGGCATACTAGAGCTGTCTAATTGGATTAGTGCCTGGCTTTCCTTGGTTTGTGCATGGAAATAGTGCATTTTTGTAAGAAGGGCGCATTACAGACAGAGGGAACAGCACGAGCAGAAGCTCAGAGGCAGGGCCTGTGGTCAGACTGGGGATAGTGAGACGGCAGGCAGGTGGCGGGGAATGTAGCGTGTCAGACTAAGACATCGGGGTTCTGGGCGGCAGGCAGTGGGGAGGCAGCAAAGATTGGGGGGCAAGTAAGAGAGACGCTCTGCTGTGTTTCGGGGAGACTCAGCTGGAAATACAAGGGGGAACGGATGGAATACGGGCAGAGGGAACAGCTAAGAAGTTATCGCAAAGACCTCAGCGAGGGATAGCAAGGCCTGAGCGGAAACAAATGAGAAACGCCACTAAAACGAGCTTTGGCCTCTTCTCTCCTCCCTGTCCTTCCGACTCGGTGTTCAGGGCCCGAGCTTAAACGTCAGGGGACGGGCAGACTTGGGTCTGGTAGCATGCCAGGGGCCCCCCAGAAGACAAGATTGCCCAGGCGTGTTA
This sequence comes from Panthera tigris, assembly GCF_018350195.1. Taxonomy (NCBI): domain Eukaryota; kingdom Metazoa; phylum Chordata; class Mammalia; order Carnivora; family Felidae; genus Panthera; species Panthera tigris. The sequence goes on along the minus strand of NC_056664.1, from coordinate 147,799,046 downwards.
CACGCACACGCTGTTGGGCCGGGGGACAAGCGGCTGTGACGGCAGCCAGGAGGAGAGCTCTTGGAACCCGCGCCCCGTGTTCGCGTCTCTTGCCAGCCGGGTCTCAGCGAGGGCGGCAGGGAGATCCCGGGGGGTTGGAGGGCAGTGAGCACGGGCCGAGCTGGAGCCGTGCCGAGTCTGTTGATCGTGGTTGCTTGTTCCCTGTGGAGGCAAAACCTCCGGGTTGAGCTAGTCCGACACGTTCTCGGTGCCCTCTCCTTTGATCTCCTCTGCCACGGAACCGTGAGGGGCAAAAGGCTTGCCTCCCTGCCTCCCCCCCTGGCAGAGGGGGCACGGGACGCTGCCTGGCCAGTGAGGTGCAAACCAAAGAAGCCTTCACGGAGGCTCCCTGGTCACAGGCGTGCTGGCACCGGCCCTCCCGTCCGGCTCGAGGGCTGCGGCACCCACCGTGCAGCCAGGAGCCCACAGGGTAGAGGTGGCCAGCGTGGTGCGTGCGTGGACGGCGGGAGGAGGGGTGGGAGGACCGTGTGACTCGGCTGGCAGCATCAGCAGGTGCCTCCCGCGGGTCTCGCGGGAACAGATACATAAAATGATACCTCTGGACAACGGAATATTATTCAGCACCAAAAAGGAACGAGCCATCACGTCCTGGAAAGACATGAAGGAAACTTAAGTGCGTGTGGCTCATTGGAAGGAGCCAGTCTGAAAAGACCACGCAGCGTATGGCATGAACTATGGCATTCTGGAAAAGGCGAAACTCTGCAGACGTACAAAGATTAGCTGCGGTCAGGGGTTAAGTGGGGGGAGGGACGAACACAGGCCTTTTTAGGGCAGTGAGACGACTCTGGACGATACTGTCATGGTGGATACGTGACAGTTGGCAAAACCCATAGAATATACAGGGCCAGGCGTGACCCCTGATGTAAACTGTGGACTCCAGTTCATAGTAACGTATCAACATTGGTCCATCAGCTGTAACAAATACGCCACATCATTAACAAGGGAGCTGAGGGCAGGAGGGAAGGAGAATATGGGACCTCTTTACTTCCTGCTCAATTTTCTATAAACTTAACACTGCTCTAAAATATTAATACCTTTGATTTTCAATTTTTTTTTGTCTGAGTATAGTCGACACACAGTGGTATGTTAGTTTTACGTGTACAACATATTTCACTCCTATGTGAATCTGAAAAGCAGTAAATATTTTGGAAAGCAATATTTGGGGGCCCCTGGGCGGCTCAGTCGGTTCAGCGTCTGACTTTGGTTCAGGTTCGTGATCTGTGCTGACAGCTCAGAGCCTGGAGCCTGCTGTGGATTCTCACTCTCTCTCTGCCTGTACCCCACTCATGCTCTCGCTCTCTCTCTCTCTCTCTCTCAAAAATAAATACTTAAAACATTGAAAAAGGAAGAAAGTAATATTTCATCATTGAATATGGTAAAGGGAGAAGTAGGGAGTGATAAGAACTAAAGAGTCTAAAAGCATTTCTGGAAGAACAGAGAGGAGAAAGCCCCAAAGTCATAGCGTAAACCATAGAGCGAAATCTAATATGTAGACTTCAACTAGTAAGTTCCAGGCAACACAGAAAGGGTCATTCTGCAGCAAGCTCGAAAGACTGGGTCTTCATTTCTCAGGCCTGCCCTGTTTCGGTTCCTAATTTCCTCTAATGCTCGGTTTTAAATGCAATGTTCGGGCGGGCGGGAGAGGTTGCTCCCCAAAACGGGATGGAAAACCCACAGCTTTTGGGTAGGAATGCTCTGTGGCCACTTTTTGCTTTTATGAAACTAAAAAGTGGCTGAGGAAGCACACATTAAAGAACTCTCAGCAAAGCTAATGGAGCCAAGTGGGAAGGACAAGAAGAGGTCTTGAATCCCAGCGGCTAGAGCCTCTGTGGACTTGAGGGTGCGGGCGAGGGAGGGCTAGACGGGGCAAGGCAGCCTCGGCTGGTCTCCCAGCCCTTCCTCGGAGCAGGGAGTTGAGAGGTGTGGTTTCCTGCCTCTCCCAGATTTCTCAGGCTGCTAGTGAGTTTTCCCTATTTCTTTGAGAAGACAAAATTAACACCTAAGGGGAAAATGTCGGAAATTTTACTGCAATAGTAATATTGTAGGAAAATCTCAATACAGTAGGCAAGTTCCAGAACCGAGGTTGGAAGCAAACATAAGCCTGGGGGGCGTGTTCTTTTCTGGAATTTCCCTAAATACAGTAAAACCTTGGCTTGCGAACATAATTCGTTCCGGAAACCCGCTCGTAAACCAAAGCGCTTGTATATCAAGGCGAACTTCAAGAACCATGGGCTCAGTTGTGATCACGTGACATTCGGCCTCACGTACGGCTCGTATTGCGAGACATCGCTCGTTTATCGAGTTAAAACTTACTAGAAATCTTTGCCCGTCTCGCGGAACCCTCCCAGAGCAAGTTCCTCGAAATCCAAGGCTTTACTGCTGTAAAGCATCAGTTCACATCATAGGCACATCTCCTCGGCTCCCACATCTAATTCCGTCTGGATCTCTTCCTGGTTTTGTGAATCTGGTTTCCCTAGGAGCTGTAGGGTTATGGTCGCTGAGAGACTCGGAGTCGGCAAAGCTAAGTTGGGGACACAGGAGGAGCACAAGTGAAAACCTGACAACGTGGGAAAACAGTACGTGGCAGGAGCAGTAACAGCCACGGCCACCTGGTGGGACGCAGAGCAGGCTGGTGGCCGTGAGGGGCTTCTGGAGCCAGAACGCCAACTTTTATCCCGGCTGGGGAAATTATTTCATTTCTCTGTGCCTCGTTGGCTCGTTTGAGAAACTGAAGGGAACGTCAGCCCCTACTTTAGAAGGCCACTGGGAGGGTGCAAGAACGCACACGCTGGGAAGGACTCACATTGCCTGGTGCGGTAAATTGTCGATGAACGTCAACTGTTTATTATAAATCGTTACAGCGGGTGTTTGACGACATACCAGCCCAGCGCATTGACCCACTAGCTCTAGCAATGCCTCGCGCTCAGGAGGTCCTCAGCAAAAGCTTGCTGAATGAACACACGGGACAAGTACCCTTCCGTAAAGAAGGAAGAGACCGTAAAGAAGAAAGGAGAAAGGGGAAGGCCTGCCTCGGCCTGGAGTTGGAAGATTTTGCGTTGTGGACAGGAGCGTTGAAATTAAACAGCAAGCAGGGGATGCCGCTGAAGGACAGTGACTGACCTGTGGAAGAACGAGGTTTGGGAGGAGACCCAACTAGAAAGGAGATCGGAACCCGACTGAAAAGGATGTTGAATACGAGGGTCGGGCGTTTAAATTTCCCATCATGCTCGTGTGTGTGTGTGTGTGTGTGTGTGTGTGTGTGTGTGCGCGCGCGCGCGCAGGGGGGGGGGTTCAAGGAAGAATAATCTAGCATCACGCACGAGATCAGTTGCAAGGGCAACCACCTGTTGGTAGGGAAGCAGAAAAGCTGCTGGGTATAAACTGGGCGGTCTGCCAATAATTCCAGAATGTTCTGAAGAACGGACCTCGGGGTGGGCAGAACCAATTTTGAAAGAGATTCCACCTCAGTTGAAGTTCTGCGAAGCTTTAGAAGGAAACAGAGTACAACACCCCAGGAGAAGACATAAAATACTTTCGGAAGTGGGGTTCACATACTGACCATTGTTATCTTGCCCGTGATGCGATCTGTCACTTTAGAGAGGTGCTGAATCCAGCGTGACGCTTGGTCGGCTCAGAAGGTGGTTTTCCAGATCCCTCCCTGCCGACAGGACACCCCTATCCAGCGATAAAGGCTGACGGGACACCCGTAACCAGTGATAAAGGCCTCTAGGGCCTGGCCTGCTCCATAAACCCACTTTGCAGAGCTTGAAGGGATGTACAACGATATGACGTGTAGGAGCCACAGGGAATCCACATTCTAGATCATTCCAGCCTCTATGAGAGCGGAATGTCCAAAGAAGTCAGTACCTTTCCGGAAAGGGCGCGGACACCTTATTGAATCGGTACAGGAGCCCAGATGTCCACACTTGTTCTCTAGGTTTACATGACTTCAGTGAATTTTTTGCCATCAGTTTTTCTCTTTTACATGGAGTCCTGAAGTGTGAAGGTTCAGTCAGATCGGGCTTTGAATCGTCCTTTATTCCATCCTTCGCTACAGATTCCACCCCTCCCCCCCTTTTTGGTGCTTTGGACTTTAAGGTTTGGCTGAAGGCCGGCATAGTTTTTGTTCTCACGATCCACAGGGCCCTGCTTCCAGGCTCGCTGCTTTCTTCCTCCTGGGAAAGGGCCCTCCCTTTCTGCCTCCCAGATGGACCTGTTCGTCCTAAGCACTGGGAGGTTCCCATGAATGCCCACTTGCAGAAAGAGCTCTGTGCACAACAGAAGTTTCTGAGGAGAAAGAACCCCCTGTGGGGAAGGCCTTTAGGAAAGGGAGCTCTTGACAAGTGTTCCATCCGGGGCAGTGACAAACGGAAAACAGGTAGAGGTTGCTCCCAGCTTAAGATAGTGTTGAAAGGAAGGAAGCTCCTCTCTCGTCCTTGTGATGGAAATCATAAGCTGAAAACTTCAGAAGTGCTCAGAACGCGAGCAGAAAATGGTATAAGAAACTACGAACCTGTTACTGTGAGCGAATTATGCCGGATCCAGAACCTGTCGCCAGCAAACTGCATAAGCCTATTGCAACCCCGGCGAAAACTGTACTGTTGTAGACGTAGGATGATTAAGTATTGTTTTAGCATTTTCTGGGCCCTCCCAGTGAGATCACAGAGGATATTCTGTTTCATGTGTAATTTTGGAAATTTGAAATATGTAAAAGAAATAGGGCGTATTTGCAAGTCAACGTAAGTTCACTTTTTAAGGAAGATAACGGAACAACACAGAAATCCACCATAACAAGATAAAGGGAAAAGAAGAGATTGGACTAAATTCGTGCAAAATAATGCTGATTTTTTAAGAAGTCTGTTAGATCAGGGGCGCCCGGGGGGCTCAGTGGGTTGAGTGTCCGACTTCGGCTCAGGTCACCATCTCACGGTTCGTGGGTTCGAGCCCTGTGTCAGGCTCTGTGCTGACAGCTCGGAGCCTGGAGCCTGCTTCGGATTGTGTGTCTCCCTCTCTCTCTGCCCCTCCCCCAGTTGCATGGGACTGTTCTCTTTCCCTCTCTCTCTCTCTCAAAATAAAAAAATAAACTTAAAAAAATAAAAAAGCCCAGTGTTATTAAAAACAAATCTCTTAGCTCAATATTCTTGTTCTTCCTCATATTTTAGCCCACATTATTATGATATAATTGTACAATATTTTACATTTTCAGTCTCCCAGTTTTTCCCTAGGTCATTTTTTTTAATGTTTATTTTTGAGAGAGAGAGAGACAGAGTGTGAGTGGAGGAGGGGCAGGGAGAGAGGGAGACACAGAATCCGAAGCAGGCTCCGGGCTCCGAGCTATTAGCACAGAGTCTGAGGCGGGGCTTGAACTCCCGAACTGCAAGATCATGATCCGAGCTGAAGTCAGACACTTAACCGACTGAGCCCCCCAGGCGCCCCTCCCTAGGTCATTTTTATTCTCTATCAAAAACAATAATGGCCAGAGTTATTTTGGAACTCAAAAGATAGCTACCAATGATAAAGTTTTATGACATCGGAATTTCTCAGGATTCGCATGGGGTCATTTTGGTAAAAGTCCTTTTCATCAATTTTCCGAAGGACTGTTCATCATCTTTTGGTATTCAGATCATTTTGTTTGAAGAACCCACCCCATCCACACCCTTGTTGGTTCTGTCTTCCTCGTACCTGGTCTTACTGCCAGATCCCCCTCTGTCAGCGGGTCGTGGGGATAGAGCGGTCCTTCCAAGTCACTCTCGTAGACTTCCCGGAATCTTCAGTTTTATTTTACCGTAAAGGGATGCAGTTTTACTTTACGATAGATTGGCAGTGAAACGTGTCCTGACGTGTCTACACTGTGAAGGCAGCAAAGACTGACAAGCACAGGCATCGATCGGATGGTCTGGAACAGACATCCCTCGTAAGTGGGAGAGGTTCGAATGGGGACCCAGATTCCTTAGATACTCAATACCTTAGGGAAAATGTGTTTCAGTGACTTTGTTTTCCTACCCGACCCTGTAACCAGCGGGATCAGATCCTGAATTCTCAGAGCATTTTCGCTGGAAGGAACTTGAAAACAGTAAATGTCAACATCGTGACGTCAGCAGTGAATGAGTTACTGTTACTTTACCAGAGGACAGTTCGGCCCAGGATCCTTCTGCCAGGTCAGAGGGCCCATAACCCAGGAGCTCTAGGGAATCCTTCCTCCAAGGGCAGGCTGGGGTGGGCCGGGGGTGGGCCGGCGAGCCCACATTTGAGCCTAACCCCAGGGGTTCTGTTTCTCTTCCCGTTTAATGATCTCTTCGTACTCCCTTCTGTCCTGGGTCCTTCTCTGTGTATTTGCGTGCCGGACGAGTGCTTGTCTCGAATTCCTGTGTCCAGGAGTCACCTGGGGATTGTTGCCTGCCGGTTCTGGTTCAGCAGGTGTGGGTGGGCCCTCGGGTCTGCATTTCCGACCAGCAGGCGCTGGCTGGGGGGGGGGGGGGGGTGGTCACACCTGCAGAAGCCATGCTGCAGAGCCCATCCTGTGTGGCGTGACCTGAGGGGGAGGCAGGCAGTGCACGTGTCCTCTGCGCGCAAAACACTCAAGGCTTAGAGAGGGTCACGGACCAGCTCAGGGTCGCATAGCACAGAAGCTGAAGACCCGAAGAGCTGGGAAGTAAACCCAGATGGGAACAACTCTAAAGCCGGCTCAGCCATGGCCGGGGGAGGGGGGGGCACTTCCTACCCTCTGAAGCTAGGGAGACAGTGGGGGCCACTGCTCCCCCTTCTGGAAGGAAGGAAACGCAGCTGGGCCTTCCCGTGGGTGGACCCCGCAGTGTGGGGCTCCAGGATGAGGTTCTGGCAGGTGTCCCCGTCACCCCTCCCGCGGTGATGAGCAGGAGGACAGGGGGAGGGGGCCTGGCCCTCACACAAAGGAAGGCCGTAGGCCGGCTCTCATCCTGGGCACTGGTTCTCGGAGTCTGTACCAGCCGCACGTGGACGTTATCTGGGAATGTTAGTGACATAAATTCTCGAGTCCCACCCTGGCGGAGTGAGGCTACCAACGTGACGTCACCGACGCAGAGTTGGGAACAGATACCCACGATGGGCTCTTGTGAGCGAGAGGCGGTGGAGGGAGGGGGCACCCAAGTTACTTCTGTCCTGACACAACATCCTGAAAGTCAGCACGTCAGGCAAAACCGTGTGGCAAAGAACCCACAGGGCCCGTGGGAACACGGGACTGGGGCCGCCCTGCTCAGACACCGCCCCGGTGACACATCAGAGGACAGCGACCCAGTAAACACGGCAATTTGTACGTGTTCCCTGGATAAATACTGCAAGCAGCACGTCGCGTGGAGAAGGTCGCCTTGAGGAAGACCTGAGGTTTGCTCTGGAGTTGGTACGTGCATTTGTGTGGCCCCCCTGTTTGCAGGAAGAGGAGAACAAGGCGGGGTGGGGGGTGGCGAGCCAAGAGGGAGGCAGCGGGAGAAAAGGAACAGAAAACAACAGAAAACAAACCGACCAGCTGGGGAGGAGAAGGGGGAGTCCCGGTGGGGGGGTAGGGCAGGCAGGAGGGTCGTCTGCGTCCCAAAGCCGTGTCCCCAGATGTGGGTGGGACGGCGAAACCAGAGTGTGTGGTTTGTGATTCCTGCTGTCTTCACCTGGCTTTTCCGAGATGGAATGGCGCACGTGCAGGCTGAAAGGCACATTCTGCTCACATCGTTCGGTGTGTGCAATCCCGTTGGAGCAAATCCTCATGTTCAAAACGGGCTTTTAGCGGAACTGGGGGAATTTACACCATGGAAATCGGCAAAGTCTCGACGTCGGGGCTTTCCCTCCCTGCGGGGCCAGCCAAGTACCTGCCAGCGCACCTGCTGATCGTACAGCACTGCATGTAGTGGTTGGTATACAGTAAGTGCCTAATAAGTGGTCGGAATGAGTAGCACTTTTCCCAGGAGGAAGTCAAGTGGGATTTGAAGGGAACAAGCCGCAAGTAAAGTGGACAAGGCCACGGCGGGTGAGCAGAGGGGCCGGCACAGGCGAGCACCCGTGGCTGGGACCTCAGGCAGACAGAGAGAGGCGTAGAAACTTCTGGAACCTTCTCCCCCTCCCAGCCCCTGGGGGTGCGAAGAGACACCAAATGCGTCACACATTCTTAGCATCTTCTGCAATTATTTTCAAGGTAGAAACAAAACAGAAAGCCAGTAAGTTCCAGGGAGACTTTTAATTATTCTGTGAAGGTGTTTTTTTCATCCAGAGTTGTCATTTTCAACTGTCCTGCCAACCCCAGTGCCTGCACAGCTCACTACGGCGTGCTTATTGGCAAGCCTGAATGGGGTATTTCATAAATGAGGCAGTAGCAGATGTTTACTGAACGAAGTTTTGATGAGGAAAACCGAAATGTGCAAGTTTTTAGGGTTCTTGCCATTGAGCACAAGGGGTGAAACTTACTCCTAAACCGTTGTGCAAACTGCGTGCTAAGAGGAAGGCTGAGTGAGTGGAGACAAGGGCAAAGGCCAGGTGAGACCCCTCTGCCTGGAGTCTCAGAGAAGGCATCACTGATGATGGGAAGGTGAGGCCGGCCTTGAGCCAGCGTGGAAATTGCAGGAGATGGGTGTGCAGACAGCACTGCAGGTGGAAAACAGACTCCAAGCATAAGGGCGGTGAAGCACGGAGCATGTTCTAAGGACTGGAAGAAGTTTGCTTTGGGCAGACAGTTTATTTTTATTTTTATTATTTTATTTTTGAGAGAGAGAGTGCCAGCAGGGGAGGGACAGGGGGAGAGGGAGACAGAGAATCCCAAGCAAGCTCCGTGCTGACAGCCAAGAGCCCTATGCGGGGCTCCAGCTCACAAACCGTGAGATCGTGACCCGAGCCAAAGTCGGACGCTTCACCGACTGAGCCACCCGGGCGCCCCAGGCAGACAGTTTACCAAGGGGCATCTCTGTATCTCTTGCGGGACAGTGCCTTGGTGGCAGTAGCAATGGGGAGATTTGTGCTGGTTTCGCACAGGCTCACGTCAATGTCCTTATTCGAGGTTCACTGTTAATGAGTTACTAAAGCTCTCACTTGTTGGTCAGAGATGGAAGTGATCAGCCTCTCATTTAATCCTTACAGAGATCTAGGGAGCCGGGGATACTGCCGTTCCCCTTCGACATGAGGGAACTGAGACGGGAAGAGGGTAAGGAGCTTGTGTAAGGTCACGGGGCTGCTGAGTTGCGGAGTTGGGTTCACGTCCCAGTCTGACATGGCGGCTAAGCTCCTGACTTCTGCCACTGCCTCTTCGTGGCTCCACACCAACAGGTGCTGGAATGTGCCTGCAGGCCGTCCTGAAGCTTCGGGCGGACCATGGGTCCCGAAAAGACTATGAAGATAAAACGTTGTCAGCTCTGCGTTCTTTATAGAAAAACAAAAGGATAGGGTTGCATCAGAATCTGGAGAAGATTACCTTTACTCCCGTATTTCATCCAGGAAAGAGGTTACGGAACCGCGCATGTCATTAGTTAATTCCCAATGACCGATCACATTTCACTTTATGAGAGACCTCGCAAGAGGTGGGGCTCCGGGCCGAGGGTGGAATCGGTGGGCGCTCTGGGGAGAACCTCCCAGAGGCACAGGAGAGACTAGGTCCCCAAGAAGGCGGATCAGCCCCCAGAAAGGGGTGCTCAGCGGGGCGTGTGGAAAGTCTGCCGAAGGTGACGACGTGAGTTCGGACACTGAACACCCAGGTGGATCGGGGCTGAAGGGAGAAAGCCAGCGTGGTCAGCAGGGCGCCGGGCCACTGGTCCTACAGATTCATCGTGATGCAGAACTACACCGGGGCCTCAGCTGAACATTCCGTGAGCACATGTGTAAGAGGGGGGCTGTTGTTCCCAGCACGTTCCCCCTTCCAATAGGAAATGGTTCGGGTCGATTTTCCCTGATTACACCTTCTCCTTGGCCTAGTGGCTGGCTGGCTGCTGACGGTGTATCTGTGGGCTTCCTCCGTTAGTTTCCACGGTGTGTGTTTTAATACAGGCTTCCGTTTTCCGCATTGATTCAGGCCAACCCTGCCCGCAAAGACTCAGTCTGATAAAATTTGAGTCCCGGTGCCACAGATTGGAATGCACTAACGACCCTACAACATGTTGCTCAAAGAGTCTTTATTCTGAGTGTAGAGGAGACACTTAATAAATGTTCTTGGACAACAAAACACCTGGGACTCGTGTCTTGAGGTTCTCCAAATGAAACCTGGATGTTGTCGCCTGGGTGTTGTCGACGTCTAGGGTTTACCAGTTGCCTCCCCTGCATGGATGTGGGATTGCTGAGCACTGAGAATCCTATGACGTCCTCAGCCAATCCCAGGGCCCAGGAACTCAGGGGTGGGTGGTGAGTGCAGTCATCAAAGCGTTTAGTGGCAAAGAGCGTGTCCATTGTTGGAGCTGAGTCTGTGTGATTTCCCACGCGGGTCTGATGTGACAGAATCAGACAAGGGTTTCAGGAGGCTCGTGAGTAGTCCGTATGATTTGGGAGTTGGGCGGCCTCGGGCGACAGGTCCGGTCCTGCTGGCTATGGGGTTACATAAGCCAAGCGTCTTAACCTCAGCGGGAACCATTTTCCTCACCTGCATCTCCTTCTGAAGGTCATTACAAGGACAAGGCAGTACCTACAATGTGCCAGACATCGGCTCATACCCAGTGTAGATACTGTTTACAGGGGTAGAAATACCGGAAGAAACCGAACGATACAAGTTAAAACAATTTACCTGTTTCATTTCTTCCTTTTAGAAATTGTGAGTAGAATTTTATTACATGGATTTACATAAATACTTTTATAAATGTGGAGATCTTTTAGAAAAGTGGAATAATGCTGTTTATTGACGTACACATATAATTATATAACTATATGACTAACTAACTCTCTATATATACACACACGTACATATACACACACGTATACAGATGCCTATGCAGGTGTCTTTCACTATAATGAAATCTCATTATCTGAACTTGTTATTCAAACTCAAGAACAACAGGGCTGGAGAGAAAGCACATGTGGCTTCTGTGTTATTGTTTGCTTTACAAAATAAGGACATTATACATATTTTCGATACCTTGGCTCAATGAGCCGTGCTACCTAGAAATCTCACTGAGTCAACTGGCGTATATTCTACCTAATTCTTCATGCTGGCTGAATAATATTGTGTGGTGTAGATGAGCGATATTTTACTCATTCCCGTATCAAAGGGCATTTATTTTCTTTCTAGTTTTCTGAGGCTATAAAGAATGCTGCCATAAATATTCTTGTACAGACATCCAAAGGACTCAAGACTTGACTTCCCTAAATAAATATCATTTGCACTCTCTAAATAGAATTTCATTTTCCTTTTCGTTTAATCCACTTTTACACACACACACACACACACACACACACACACACACACACACCCCAGGTAACCTAGTTATTTATAGTAAGTATTTTATTGTTGTTTTTGTTGGTATAGCCTGAATACTTCTGGACTTCTTTATGTCTATGTCTTGAGGAAATACTTAACAAGGGACTCAGGAACTAGTGTGTTCACTAGTTCAGGAACTTTCTCCAGCGAGAAAACCCTAGGTGGGTTCTCTGGGGCCCTGAACTTGTCCGGTGAGCAGTACAAAGCTGCATACCCTCACATAAAACTCTCACAAGCTCAGTAGCATTTTAGCCAAAAGTCAGCTTTGTGGCATTATTTCATTAAAAAAAACATACTGCATTGCAATAAAATTGGTAAACTATATGCCCAGTAGCGACTTAAATGAACTCTTCAAAAGATATGAGCTGGTGATGTCCCCTTCTTCAAGTAGGAAACTTAATCATATTTCTACAGTGTGTCCAGGGATGCCCGTCACTGTCAATGAATTCTATACTACAGTTTTACGAAAGCTTTTTTAAAATTGGAGTATAGTGGACGTACAACGTTGCATTAGTTTCAGGCGCACGACAGGGACTAGACAAGTTTATATGTCACGCTGTGTTCACCACAGTGTAACTGCCATCTGTCACCACGCAAACTGTTCCGGGACCTTTGCCTTACTCCTGTGTTGTACCTTTCATCCCTGTGACCTCTTCATTCCGTCACTGTGAGCCCGTATCTCCCTCTTCCCATCACCCATTTTGGCCCATCCTCCCGCCCCTCCCACCCCCACAGGCCACCACCAGGTGGTTCTCTGTATTTATGGGTCTGTTTCTGCTTTCTGTTGTTTATTCATTTGTGTGTGTGTGTGTGTTTAAGATTCCACATATAAGTAAAATCATAAATTTGCCTTTGACTTATTTCACTTCGTGCAGTACCCTCTGGGTCCGTCCATGTTGTGGCCCATGACAAGACCTCATTCTTTTTCATGGCTGTGTAATATTCCGCTGCATATGTCACGTCTTCCTCATTCCTGCATCTGAATGTTCAGTGGACACTTAGGTTGCTTCTGTATCTTGGCTTTTGTAAATAACGCTGCGGTAAACATAGGAGTGCATTTATCTTTTTGAGTTAATGATTTCGTTTTCTTTGGGTAAATACCCAGTATTGACATTGCTGGAGCATGGGGTAGTTCTATTTTTAATTTTTTTGAGGAACCTCCATACTGTTTTCCACAGTGGCCGCACCAGTCTGCATTCCCAACGCCAGTGCACGAGGGTTCTCTTTATTTTCCACATCCTCACCAACACTTGTTATTTCTTGTCTTTTTGATTCTAGCCGTCCTGACGGTTGTAAGGTGATATCTCATTGTGGTTTTGATTTCCTGACGGTGAGAGATGTGGAGCATTTTTTCGTGCGTCTGTTGGCCATCTGGATGTTTTTTTTTTTTTCTGTTCAGGTCCTCTGCCCATTTTTAAATCAGACTTTCTGTTTTTGTTTTTGTTTTGGCATTGCTCGTAGAAGTTATATATTTTGGATGTTAACTCCTTATTTAGTATATCAGTTGCAAAAATTTTCTCCCATTCATTAGGTCATCTTTTTGTTTCGTTGGTGGTTTCTTTCACTGTGCAAAGGCTTTTTATTTTGGTGTAGTCCCAATAGTTTATTTTTGCTTTTATTTCCCTTGCCTGAGGAGACCCATCTAGAAAAATGTTGCTACAGCCAGTGTGAAAGAAATTACTGCCTGTGTTTTCTTCTGGGAGTTTTATGATTTCAAGCCTCACATTTAGGTCTTTAATCCATTTTGAGTTTATTTCTGTATATGGTGCAAGAAAAAAAAAACCCACCAGTGTTAGCTTTTGGTGGCACAGCTGTTCTGTTCGTGTCATCAGGCCGTTCTGATTTTGAGCTGGTTTCATCGGGGTGTTTCACTCCGAGTCGCTGCTGTGTTCACGGTTGTGGTTCAAGAGAGCCAAAGCCCATCACGCCGTTTACAAGGGCTCTTGACTTGGTGGGGAGGGGAGCACGTCATTTACTGAGACTTTGGACATTTACAATCCGATTTTTTTTGCTTCTGAAGTCTTTATGGAGAGAGAAGCCTGGGGACAGACCAACATGCGACCCTTCCCTGGCGTGGGGTTTCTGCAGACGTCTGGATTTTTAAACACTTATGCCGCTGTATTTTCTACATCAGGAGCTGGTGTGTAGGGCCCCGAATTTAAGCTTTGACAGGTAAGAATGCCTGAGCTTAGCAAGACTCTTTTGATTAGCACTCATTAAAAGGCCAGTTTGGCTTAGAGCAAGTCAATTCTTAATTATATCCTGTTTATAGGACTTGAGTAATGTTTTTTTGTTTCCAGTTGTGATTTGCCGCTCTTGATGGTAGGCTTTGTGTAACAGACAGAAGCTCACTTCTTAGCCTGGTTTTGTGTGTTTGCCAAAATAACTGGCCAGTGTCCTTTCACGGAATGATCACTGTTGGTTCTTCATTCTTCCAACAAATATTTATTGAGTCCTACTGTGTGCCAAACACTGGAGAGCCTCTAACGATGTCTAGACATGTACTGGGCCCACTCTTCTGATAAATATTTCTTTCGTAAGTTGTGAAAAAGTGTTATTCAGAGACATTAAGAAAGAAGGGATCTAGTAAGGTCAGGTATTTTTTTTTTTTTAACACGTAAGCTTATTTTGGGTGCATAGGAGAGCGAATTCCAACGCAAAGTTGTTTTTGGAGAATGTGAACATCTCATTTGAATGACTTGGGAGAAAAGTTGGTTCGCGGATTCACAGAAGTAGGTCGCAGATGAAAAGAGAGCTCACAGAATATGGTTGTTAGCTGATGTCTCCTTATCTTGTACTTGGGCAAATAATAATAATAATAATAATAATAATAAAAGGCAGGTCGAAGCCTCGCGAGATCTCAAGAGGGTGCCACGTGGAACCACGCGGAGGATGGACCAATGTCACGGGCAGCTTGTGGGGGAGGACCTCTGGGATGCCGTAAGGGGACTCGTGCAGGCCAAGGAGATCGCGGTCGCCCCCTCGCTATGTAGGACTTCGGTCCAGTGTCGGTAAGCGGTCCTCTGAAATTTGTACAGACCTTTCCCTGACATCGCGGTCTGACTCTCCCATCACAGCCAGGGTCTTTCTCCCCCGTTTGTCCCTCCTCAGTCCTGGCAGGAGAGGACTGAAGAAACACACCTGGGGAGAGGAGGGCTGGTAGCGTTGCTGGCTTGAAAGGGAGGACGCTGGGGAGGATGCCCTGTGGCCCATCTCTACCCTTTGGCCCCTCTTCCTCAGTTTCCCCGCACATTCCTCATTCCTCTAGAATTGCCCCCCAACCAAATGCCTACTCCCTCCTCCTCTGCCCTCCCTGACCCATCCGTCTTTTTTCTCCTCATATTAAAAGTATTACTGTTCTAGGGGCGCCTGGGGGGGGGGTCAGTCGGCTGAGCGTCCGACTTCGGCTCAGGTCGTGATCTCACAGCTTGTGAGTTCGAGCCCCGCGTCGGGCTCTGTGCTGACAGCTCGGAGCCTGGAGCCTGCTTTGGATTCTGTCTCCCTCTCTCTCTGCCCCTCCCCTGCTCACACTCTGTCTCTGTCTGTCTCTCAAAAATAAATAAACATTAAAAAAAATGTTTAAAGTATTACCATTCTCCAACATGTATGAGCTGACGATCTGGAATCCTTCCTGCTTTCTTGCCCTCACTCATTACCTATATCCAACTAACCACCGGACCGTTATTTTTCTGCCATACAAGGGTCTCTCAAACACACCCCCGTCCCCACCATCCCTGCCTTAATTTAGATCATGCTCATTTCCTGCCTGGGTGTCTTGCCAACAGTCAGTCGTTCCAAGTTCATGTTTGATCTGTGTCTTTCTCCCGGTTGAACCTATCAGTGGCTGCCCATTGACTATCAGATAAAGTCAGAAGAGTGCCATTTGTCACCGACCCCCCTGCTTTCCAGCGGTCTCCGACCCGCCGTCACATGCGCACACACCTTCAGGGCTTTGCTGTTTCCGGACGTTTGCACACGCCTTTTCTCCCTCTGGAACCACCTGCCCTCATACCTCCCCTCTTCCCTACTCGACCTGAGGTCTCACTCTTCAAAGCAGCAGCCCAGTGGGGTGCCTGGGGGGGCTCAGTCAGTCAAACATTCGACTTCAGCTCGGGTCATGATCTCGCAGTTCACAGGTTCGGGCCCCGCGTCGGGCTCTGTGCTGACGGCTCGGAGCCTGGAGCCTGCTTTGGATTCTGTCTCCCTCTCTCTCTGCCCCTCCCCCACTCATGCTCTGCTCTCTCCCTGTCTCAAAAATAAATAAATATTCAGCAACAACAACAACAACAACAACAACAAAAAGCAAAGCAAAGAAGCAACCCAAACATGGCCTTGTGTACACAGCCTTCCCCAGTCCTCTCTCGCCGGTGATAAACTTCTTTCCTTGAGCAACCTGCTGTGTGTCTCGGGGTGGGGGGCCCTTCACATACTGCTTTGGGCTTCTTGATGTACGCGTCCCCGTTCGCCACTAGATGGTGAGAGCTTCCTCAGGGAAGAAGTTGCACGTTACCCATCGCTGGAGCTTTCCGAGAGCCGTGCCTGACACGGAAAGTTCCTGCCTTCTCAGATGCTTCACGTTGGGGGCGCCCCTTGCTTACGTGTTTCCCACTCCAGTGGCCTGGAGAGAATACTGCCTGTCATCTGCCTTGCGGGATGTGCGACTCTAACACGTGGCGGTGTATGTGACAGCACTTCCCAAACTGAAGTCCATAGCCAAAAGCACGACAGCGTTGTTGTTGTTGTTGTTGTTTTCGCCTACCAGCCCGCTTTGGTGTTGGATCCAGAGCCATGTTGTGAGGCAGACGTGTCATCGTGGAGGCTGGTGGGGGAGGAAGGGGGGAGTGAGAGCCCTGCGTGGGGGTCCTGTGCTCCTGTGAGCTGGCTGAGCCACCAGGAAAGCCGGATTCCTCTAGAGTCTGTTTTCCTGGCTTCTAAATAAGCACGTTTCAGTGGCCACTCTTTGTGGCTGTTCGGAGAGGTGTGCAATGATCAGCTAGATGTCAGAACGGTAAACGCAGAATTCATGAGAAAAGTGGGGCAAAGAAAAAAATAACGATGATTGAGAAAGATGCATCCAGAGTCGGTCTTTGGTCACCAGGTTCGGGAAAAGTTGATGGTGTGGACAAGGTGGGGGGTAAAGCCACGGTTTCGGGCCGAGAAGCACATTCAGACTCAAAGCGGTGGATGCCCAGCAGCTGGGGACCCGGGAACGGTCCGGTGGTGAGAATTATTCAGAGAAGCCAGTTGGTGTTTCCGCACGAAAAACAGCCACGCGGGGCTCTGCCTGTGTCCCAGAGTTCGCGATCGTAGGCCGTGTGCCAGGCTGTCGATGTCCTGCGAGCTCTGCGAAGCCACCGTCCTGCTTGGGCTTCTGCCTGCGGCACCGGGGACGGAAGCTGAGGTCTCGCCCTGCGTGCTTAGTCTAGAGTGTCTCACTGAGTTTTTGAATGTGGGTTGAAAATAAATGTTTCCTATGGAAATACTGGGCTAAAAATATTGTGTCAAAAAATCTGTACATCCCATGAAGCCTGGGCTATAAAAACAAAGAAGCAGTCTGTTGACAGTTCTTTAACCCGAGAGGTCTTCCTTGGGTTCATGTCTTTATATTTAAAAAAAAAATTTATGTTTATTTATTTTTGAGACAGAGCGAAACAGAGCATGAGTTGGGGTAGGGACGGAGCGAGAGGGAGACACAGAATCGGAAGCAGGCTCCAGGCTCCGAGCTGTCAGCACAGAGCCCCACGCGGGGCTTGAACCCATGAGCCATGAGATCATGACCTGAGTCGCAGTCGGCCGCTCAACTGACTGAGCCCCCCAGGCGCCCCAAGTTTATTTAAATTTAAAGAGAGAGAGAGAGAGAGAGAGAGAGAGAGAGAGAGGCAGAGAGAAGGAGACACAGAATCCGAAGCAGGATCCAGACTCCGAGCTGTCAGCACAGAGCCCGACATGGGGCTCGAACCCACCAACCGTGAGATCATGACCTGAGCCAATGTCGGAGGCTTAACCCACTGAGCCACCCACACGCCCCTTGAAATTTTTTTTATCGTGTCTTTATATTTTTAAATGACATTCCAGTCTCTGCATCCCATTTGAGTTTGGATAAATGTACATAACACATGGACACTGATGCTTTCTTTTTGAGTATGTTCTCTTAGAAGTGGACCCATGTATTTTTGGGAAGTAATATCAGAGATGTACTTGCTCTAAGTTCCTTTGTCCCCACCATGTCTAGAATGCTGACGTGAGAAAAACCGGGGTTCCCTGGTAATATCCACATTTATTAAACAATGGCTCTGTGCCACATGTTGGATACTCTGTAAGGTGCTTAAAAAGACAAGCACGATTTAGTTTCTGTTTTAAAGGAACTCAAAGTCTGGTATGAGACAGACCCGAAGTGTGGGATTATAACACAGCATAAGGAAGATTTTAATAAACGTGTGTCAGGGTCCGTGAGCAGAGAGGAAGACAGCTAACTTTCCACGAGGAATCTGGGAAGGCGTCAGAAAAGAGTTTGAACTGAAAATGCAAATTGGAATTGAAAGCATTTGATGCGAATGTTCAGGGGTTGGTAGGAAGGAAGAGGGATTTCGGACGAGGATGAACTTGAGAAGTCAGAGCTGGAGGTGTGAAACTGACAGAGACAGACAGAGGGCCCTCACAGCTGGAGTAAAGACGAAGTTTCTGGGGGAGGCAGGAGTGAAATTGGCCTTCCCATGGGATCCATACAAGTCATACTCTCTGACATGACACTTTTCTCTAACATGACACTTACCACACTGCTTGTTTATTTATTGGAATCGCCCACCATGCCCTTCAAAAATACCCGTCAACATGCCCAGCGCCAAGTAGGTGTTCAACAAATACCTGACAAATCTTTAGCAGACGGCTGCAGACCCCAGGCGCTGCTCGGAGTCTAGACGTGTTCCACTTGTTACCGGCAAGGGGACGCTGACATTAATGTGCTTTACGGGAGGGAGGTGACGCGATCAGACTTCCATTTACAAATCGTCTGGGTGCTTATGATCACTTAGTAGTCTCAGATGTTCTTGCCTCGGTATCAGTATGGACTCAATTCCACCTTCTAGAGTGTATTCAGACAGTAATTACAGAACACTTACAATATAGCGGACACCTTCTCTGGGGAACAAGACAGAGTGTCAGCTTTCACACGACGTGGAGACTGTACCAGCAGATGGGAATGAGAAGGGACAGACAGTGAACAAGTAAAACAGGTAAATAAATAAGGTCATTTCGGGTAGTGATGACTCTTATAATATGATGGAGCACTTTTTAAAATTGGGTTGTTACGGGGCGCCTGGGTGGCTCAGTCGGTTGAGCGTCCGACTTTGGCTCAGATCGTGATCTCACGGTTCCTGAGTTTGAGCCCCTGAGTTGGGCTCTGTGCTGACAGCTCAGAGCCTGGAGCCTCCTTCAGATTCTGTGTCTCCCTCTCTCTCTGCCCCTCCCCTGCTTGCACTCTGCCTCTAAATAAATAAACACTAAAAATTCTAAAAATGAAATAAAAATAAAATTGGGTTGTTATATTGGCCTCTGAGAGAGGTGACAATTTTTTTTCCCTGAGAACTGAATGATAAGAGGGAATCGTAACTGGCTTAGAGCATTCCACTTACTTAGGGCTGATTTGTGTCCCAGTATATGGAGAACGTTCCATGTGCACTGGAGAAGAATGTATATTCTGCTGCAGGATGAAACGTTCTGAATGTATCTGTTAAGTCCATCTGGTCCAGTGTGTCATTCAAAGCCATTGTTTCCTTGTTGATTTTTTGATTCGATGATCTGTCCATTGCTGTGGGTGGGGTGTTGAAGTCTCCTACTATTATGGTATTGCTATCGATGAGTTTCTTTACGTTTGTGATTAATTAATTTATGTATGTGGGTGCTCGCACATTTGGCGCATAAATGTTTACAATTGTTAGGTCTTCTTGGTGGCTAGACCCCTTGATTAGGATACAATGCCCTTCTGCATCTCTTGATAGTCTTTATTTTAAAGTCTAGGTTGTTCGATATAAGTATGGCTACTCTGGCTTTCTTTTGTTGACCATTAGCATGATAGATGGTTCTCCATCCCTTTATTTGCAATCTGAAGGTGTCTTTAGGTCTCAAGTGGGTCTCTTGTAAACAGCATATAGATGAATCTTGTTTTCTTATCCATTCTGTTACCCTATGTCTTTTGATTGGATCATTGAGTCCATTGACGTTTAGAGTGAGTACTGAAAGATACGAATTTATTGCCATTATGATGCTTGTAGAGTTGGAGTTTCTGGTGGTGTTCTCTGGTCCTTTCTAATCTTTGTTGCTTTTGGTATTTATTTATTTATTTATTTATTTATTTATTTATTTATGTATTTATGTATATCTTCATCTTTTCTCCCCTCAGAGAGTCCCCCTTCAAATTTCTTGCAGGGCTGGTTGGTCACAAACTCCTTTAATTTTTGTTTGTCTGGGAAACTTTTTAACTCTCCTTCTCTTTTGAATGACAGCCTTGCTGGATAAAGAATTCTTGGCTGCATATTTTTTCTGATTCAGCACACTGGATATGTCCCGCCACTCCTTTCTGGCCTGCCAAGTTTCTGTGGATAGGTCTGCTGCAAACCTGATCTGTCTTCCCTGGTAGGTTAGGGCCTTTTTTTCCCTTGCTGCTTTCATGAGTCTCTCCTTGCCTGAGTATTTTGTGAATTTGACTGTGATATGCCTTGCTGATGGTCGGTTTTTGTTGAATCTAATGGGGGTCCTCTGTGCTTCCTGGATTTCGATGTCTGTGTCCTTCCCCAGGTTAGGAAAGTTTTCCGCTATGATTTGCCCACATAACCCTTCTACTCCTGTTTCTCTCTCTTCCTCTTCTGGGACTGCTATGATTCTGATGTTGTTCCTTTTTAATGAGTCACTGATTTCTCTAATTCCTAAATGATGCTCTTTTGCCTTCATCTCCCTCTTTTTTTCTGCTTCCTTATTCTCTGTAAGTTTGTCCTCTATATGGCTGATCCTCTGTTCTGCCTCATCCATCCTTGCCACCGCTGCATCCATCCGTGATTGCAGCTCAGTTAGAGCATTTTTAATTTCATTCTGGCTATTTTTTACTTCTTTTATCTCTGCAGAAAGGGATGTTCCTCTATTTTCGACTCCAGCTAGTATTCTTATTATCGTGATTCTAAATTCTGGTTCAGACATCTTGCTTGTATCTGTGTTGGTTAAATTCCTGGCCGTCGTTTCTTCGTGCTCTTTCTTTTGGGGTGCATTCCTTCATTTTGTCATTTTGAAGGGAGAAAAGGAATTAATGAGGTAGAAGAATTGAAATAAAATTAAAGTTAAGAAAATACTAAAATTAAAAATTACACACACACACACACACACACACACACAAATCGAATATATGATGCTAGATCCTAAGTGTGTTTTGGTCTAGGTGTTGAAAGTGGTTTGACAGATTAGAGAAAAAAAGGGGGGGAAGAAAAAAAAGGAAACCGTTTGGGAATTGGAAAAAATGAATTCACTGAAGTAGACTAAAATGAGTTGATGGGGGTAAAATAGAATTTGAAAAAATATACACAAAAGTAAAGAATATAGTAGAAAAAAATCAAAGAAAAATATTTTTAATAAAAACTAAAAATAAATATGAATTTTTTCTTTTTCTGTACTCAAGAAAAAAAATGAAAAAGAGAAAAAAGATTTAACAAAAGTAAGAAAAAAAGGAAATCGTTTGAAAATTTAAAAAAGTGAATACACTGCAGTAGACTAAAATAAAATGATGGAAGTAAAATAGAATTTGAAAAAAATTACATAAAAGCAAAAAATATAGTGAAAAATTAAAGAAAAATATTTTAATAGAAATTGAAAGTAAAAATGAAGGTTTTCATTTTCTGCATTCAAGAAAAAGAAAAGAAACGAAAAAGAAAAAAAGAAAAAGAAAAAAAAGGAGATCATTTGAACATTTGAAGAGGTGAATACACTGACGTAGACTAAAATAAAATGATGGCAGTAAAATAGTATTTGAAAAAATTTACACAAAAGTAAAAAATATAGGAATAAAAATTAAAGAAAAATATCTTTAATAAAAATTGAACATAAAAATGAATTTTTTCTCTATCTGTATTCAAGAAAAAAGAAGTGTAAAAGAGAAAAAATAAAAATAAATAAAAAAATAAAATTGAACAGATGGACCTGCTAACAGATTGAAATTGGACTGAAATTACTTCGTTTTCCCCTAGAGGTCAGACTATGTAGTGCCTCATAGTCCATAAACTAAGCCGGCGGTGAGACTCGTGTTCTTCAAGAGCGAAGTTGGTCCAGTTGGGCCGGGCTCAGTGTAACGGCTCCGCTGTCCACTAGATGGCGCTGCTAGCCTCCTGGGGTGGAGTGTGGCGGCGCTCGTAGGTGCGTATGCGCATGCGCGGGAGCGGAACATGGCGTCAGCCAGCCACCCGGTCTGTTCTCCCAGATCAGCAGTCGCACACCCGTCCTCTGTCTTCAGCTCTCGTCCACTCCCCGCTTTTTCACTCTCCGCGACCAGGCCCCAGGCAGTACCTCTCTCCCGAGTTTTGTCTCAGATGCGGCTGTTTTCCCCGGCCCCTTACTCCCGAAGGGCCGCGGCTTTGACCCGTTCCGCCCCTCCGCGGGAGCGTCTCACCGAGCACTGGCCCAACGAGCAACGGCCGAATGTCCGCTGCACCCAGGAACTGCCGCTGGACCCTGCTGCTGCCGGTGCCCCGAGACTGCGGCCAGGTGCCGGCCCGCCCCAGAAAAAGTTCGCGAGCCGGTGTAGCAGCAGCGTTTCAGGGATGGTGGGAAATCACAACGCGTACCTGGCACCGGGCTTCACCCTTGAGGACCTTGTTCCAGCACCAGCGAAGGTGGCTGCCTTCTGGGGTCTGCTGGGACCAGGTGGCTTCAACAGTCTCCACCAAATGTCCTTCCAGCAGTGGGACCGCTTCTCCCCGTGTGGCCCGAGCACCTCCCGGACCCCACTCCGTTCCTGGGGATTCGCCCTTCCCAGCAGAGCACCGCCAGGTAGGGAGCTGCGGAGTTGCAGCCTTTGCACTCCCCTTGTTTACAGTCTTAATGGAAGTGAAACCCTCTCCTTTCGCCTTTCTCAGTTGAGTCCCTGCGGCTGTTTCCAATCTTCCACTTTCTCTCCAGCTGCTTTTGGGGGGGGGTGCTTTTCCTGTCTTCTCTACCCCCCCACCCCTGCCTCTGTCCTCTCTCCGCCTGCAAAAGCACCTCCCTTCCTGCGACTTCGCGCTCCCCGAGTTCGCTGCGCCGCGTACCTGCTGAATTCTGTGGTTCAGGTTGTGCGGATTGTTGCATTACTCCTCCAGTCAGTTTTCTAGGCGTGCAGCATGGCTTCGCCTTGGTCTGGCTGTATTTCGTGGACGCGAGACCCACAAAAAGCTTCCATGCCGTTCCGCCACCTTGGCTGCCCCCAATCTTTGTTCAGGGGTTGGAACAGCTTGATTTTGCTCATGAACGTCCCTGGGACTTCCGTTGTTTCTTTGTCTCTTTCCTCTTAGTCTAAATCTCAGTCATTACTTCCACCGGGTTTTCAGATCCTTTCTTTCTCTTCTCTTTCTTGTTTTTTTATTTTCTTCTCTGTTTGCTGGTGCGACTCTTTCTGGCCAGACACAGGTCAGAGCTCTGGTGGCTTGAAGTCGAGATGCCGCGGCTCCATCCGGCCGCCTCAGTCTGGCGTAGAGCATTCCAGGCACAGTTTTGCAGACACCCTACACTGTCCAGCGAATTCCGTTTTCTCTTTCTTCCGCGATGCAAAGCCAGGCGTCTCCCAGTGCCCTGTGGGAGCAGGTGTGGCCCGGGGACTGGGTGCTTGCCCCTAGAAAGGGAGCCACCTCTAGGTCTGACCCAGGAAGCCGTTCACCGCAGCCCCTGATGCTCCTTCCTCCTCAGCTGGGGCTGCAGAGACCCAGGGCATGACAGCCACGTGAGGGAAGGTTCTGGGTCCCTGAGCGACCGCGTGGCAGAGTGCATTTTCCTTCGGTCTAAGCAGGGAAGCAGCTCTCACTTTGTCTCACTCTGTTCCCGAGACACTCTCTTTCTTTTGAATCTGGGAATGTCCATTCTTAACTGTGTTGGACCAACTTTTCCCGTAGCGAAGTCACGGGGATGGTGTTGGGACCTTGAACTTACATCTGTTTATCCGAACCTGGTAGTAATGGATCCTGCTAAACAAGGATGCTTTGACTTCATGATTTTCTAGTAGCAAATTCAAGGCATCTACCCCCTTCCTGCTCACGGGGGTGGGGGTGGAGGGGCCGCCACACTGGAGGTGTCAAGGTTGCCCCGGTGCTTGGAGCGGGATGGCTGAACGCGCGTTATCGGAATGTTTCTGGCAGCGCTTTAAAGAACCCGAGGGTATTATGCTAAGTGAAGTAAGTCAGTCAGAGAAAGACAGATACCATACGCTTTCACTCCTCTGTGGATCCTGAGAAACTTACCAGAAGACCTTGGGGGAGGGGAAGGGGAAAAAGAAAAGTTACAGAGAGGGAGGGAGGCAAACCGCAAGAGACTCTTAAAAACTGAGAATAAACTGAGGGTGGATGGGGGGTGGGAGGGAGGGGAAAGTGGGTGAGGGGCACTGAGGAGGGCCCTTGTTGGGATGAGCACTGGGTGTGGTATGGAAGCCAATTTGACAATAAATTATATAGCAAGGAAGGAAGGGAGGGAGGGAGGAAGGAAGGACGGTCTGCATAATTCTGTGGGAAAAATTGGAACTTATCCAGAACCCCAGGGCAAGAAAAAAAATCTTCCTCGGATCGATATCCACTCTGTCCTTCCCAGAAGCAGACACACCGATGTGAGGAGGGGGGAAGGTGTGCGTCCCATCCCGAATCCTTCCCCGTTTCCAGACCCTTCCGGTGCTGTCACCAGATCTAGTCTACAGGTGAGGAAGCTGCTTGGTGCTTTGCAGATGTCTCGCTTTCTTTCATTTTGTTTTGTGCACCAGCCCCTTTTCTGATGGTTATTGAATGTCTACAGCGAGGAAGGCCACAGATGGAATTGGTTCCTTGGTCAACGACTACCGCGTGCCAGAGTTGACACACAGAATTTGATGTGGTCCTGGCAGCAGCCTTGTGTGAGGGTGGGATTATTCCCCTGATAGATGGAGACTCGGAAGCTCAAGGAGGCCGGTTCCCTTGATTAAGGACACACAACCTTCAGGGGAAGAGCCCGGGCTGGAAACCAGAACAGGCCCCTGCTCCATATTGAATTCTTCTGTTGCACCAACGGGACGGGGCCGGCAGGTCCCCAGCGACGGGGTCCCTCGCGTCCACTCCTCCTCCTCCATTCCCCTGAGTACGTTTTGGGGCACCATCTGAGTGACCTCTGGCTGAGGAAAATCTGCAACGTCTTGGGGGTCCCAGGGCCTACCGTCGTTCCTAACGCTTAGAAGAGGCTGCCCCACGAGTATCTACTGAGAGCGAATTCAAGAGAGCCAGCGATGGCCTGAACCCCCATGACCAACACCACAGGGTGCTGGCACCGCAGGCTTTCAGAGATGAAGACAGGTTTGTCCTCTTTCCGCGCAGAGTGAATGCCAGGCAAGAGGGGTCCCCACTTGTCCCGCCTGTCGTTCTGAAAACATTTCCATTCTTTAGTTCTAGCAGGATGACAAGGTTTCAGGGGTGCCCGGTACATCAAGGGTGAGGGGTTGAGCTTTACTGCTCTAAGTGGATTTACTGCAGCCACTTAGAGGGTGGGTGTCCAAGCACTTGCTGGCCTGAGGGCCCACTCGGATTCTGCCAGGTGGCTTCCGGAAGATTCTGTGGCAACTATGTATGGCCCATTCTTCTCTTGGGCTCTGTTAATTTCCTTGAGCCCCATTTAATCTGATCCTCCAAGAAATCTGCATATGGTACAAATAAGAATGATTCTCATGCAGAGTACCTTTGGATCTCATTTCTGACTTAAAAGAAGACCCCATTCAAGCGTCTGTAAGAATGCCCATGTGCGTCCTACGCTTCCCTCTAGCACCTGCGTCTGAGTAAGATGTAGACAGAGCCTCGACGTACTGACTTTTCGTATATAATATACGTCGTATATTTAATGGTGTATAAATAGTAACTAGATATTTTAAATACTGTGTTATAAATTATGTATAATTTAGGTATAAATATATAATCTATGCAAATGCATAATTTATACATAAACTATAAGTAATGAATATATTGTCCTCCTTAATAATTGGAATGAAAGAAACTGAGAAAAGACAGACAAAACTAGGTGAAAATACAAGGCCTCCTGAATTCTACTCATAGACCACTATACGGAATATCTTTGTGTTTGTGCTTCAAACCTTCTGCGTAAAGTCATTTATACATTTATGTTTTTTCTAAAAATAATGGTTTACTGTAGTTTATAAAACATTTTATGCTGTCATTTTAATATATAACCGTCGATAACTCATACAATCAATCTTTTGTTGTTGACTTTTAGCTATTTTTCTTAATTTATTTTTAATGTTTACTTATTTTTGAAAGAGAGAGAGTGTGAGCAGGGGAGGGCAGAGAGAGCGAGGGAGACACAGAATCCTAAGCAGGCTCCAGGCTCCGAGCTGTCAGCACAAAGACTGCCACGGAGCTCGAACTCGTGAACAGCGAGATCATGACCTGAGCTGAAGTGAGACATTTAACCGAATGAGCCACCCAGGTACCCCAACTCTTAGCTATTTCTAACAATAGTGTAACAGAAATCCTTACAGCTAAATCTTTAATGGCATCCTTAATTATGTTCTTATGCTGAATTCTCGATCATTTAATGGCTGGCCCATACTTTTTGAAGGGTCTTAGCATACTTCTAGTAAATTTGTTCGATAGCTAATAGTTGGAGAAAAATCCAGCAACCTTTGTTCTGCCCTGAGCAAGCCTATATATGCAACTATAAAATCTGTCGAACTGCAACCTAGTTCTGTTAGACAATTAAATCGTCTTTGGTGTTAAGTAAAGCATCTTGATTAGAAAAGAGAATTATTTTCAGTAGCTCTGATGTTGGAAGATCTCTGCAATGACCAATGGAGTCATTCGAGGATAAGGAGAGCCGAATCTGCCCGACACGCTGTGGATGTTCAGCACGGGGTGGGATTGTGGGGAAAGTCTGATTCTTCTCGCCTTCGATGCTGTGCTCTAATGGCCAGGGGCTGGGAGCCCGGCTTGTTTTTTAACTGTCTCTGGTGCAGGGACCTGCAGGGAGAGTGTGTCCAAGCTCACAGCCAAGGTTTCCAAATTAACTGCAAACTCTCGAGTTTTTTAGAGGTCCGACTTTTTTGTTTGATTTTTCCATTTCAAATGGAACTTTTGTGTCTAAGAAGGATTTAGACAGGGACACAAATGCTGCGGAAGAAGTCAAAATAGGATTGCTTTCTCAACGCTCAACGACACACGCACATTTAATTCTAGATTACTGTGGCTGATGGGTTATCTTTTGCAAGATAAGAAGGGATGCACTTAGCTCCGAGCAAGAGCTACGTGACTGGCTCTTCAGTCACACTCTTTGGTCCTGCCTTGGC
This sequence comes from Panthera tigris, assembly GCF_018350195.1. NCBI lineage: Eukaryota > Metazoa > Chordata > Mammalia > Carnivora > Felidae > Panthera > Panthera tigris. The sequence continues at coordinate 147,772,044 of NC_056664.1, read as the reverse complement.
TCCCAGCCTCCCCTGAGGATGAGATCGAGAACTGCACACGGGCACGTGTCTCTGGTTCCTCACTTCACTGTCGGGGGTTCTCCAGAGGCTTGTGGGAAGCTAATGTCCCAGCAGCATCACAACCAGAGGGTTGACATTCATAGAGTGCCTCCACTTTACTCAGATGTCACAGCGTCACGTGCACGCATCTGTGCACGCACACGTGTGTGCGTGCGGTTTTCTCACACTTGTACAGTTGTTTGGCCACCATCGTAACCAGTGTGTGGAGCGGCTCTGTCACCGAGACCCCCGGAGAGCCCGGCGCCTACCTTCTGGCTCATCGCCGCCTGACAACGACTACCTGTTCTCCATCTCTACTGGTTTGTTGTTTTGCGAACACTATGGTGATGGAATCTTCTAGGTGCAGCCTTTGAGACTGGCTCTTCCAGCCCGGTTCTCTGGAGAGTCACCCACAGTGTGAGCTGATAGCTGAGGAGCAGCCCAAGGTGAGGAGGGAGCCACAGTTCAACCAGTCCCCCAAATGCTGTGGGCGTTTGCACGCAGGTGCCGATGTGAACCCGTCTTCTCTTCCCCCAGAGTGCAATTCCTGGGTCCCGTGGCAAGGGCACCTTTAGTGTTGAAAGATGCAGGCACACGTTTCTAGAGGGGCTGTGCCATTTCACATCCTTACCGGCCACGGGGGAACGATCCAGTCTCTCTGCGTCCTTGCCAGCATTTGGTGTTATCGCTAGTTTTTACGGGCTCGGCCATCTGATAGGTGGGTACGGACAACTCACCGTGACTTTCATATGCACTTCCCTAAGGGTTAATAATGTCGACCACCTTTTCCTGGGCAGAAAATTGCCATCTGTGTATCCTCTCGAATGAAACGTCTGCTCCTACCTTTTGTCCATTTTCTAATTCGATAATTTGTCTTTCTGTCGAATGTTGAGAATTCCTTATATATTCGAGATACCAGACCCTTGTTTATGTGGTTTTGCCAATATTTCCTCCAGTCTGTGGCTTCACCTTTTCAACCTCTCCACAGGGGCTTCTGCTCAGCACGAGTTTTGAATTTTGGTGAAGCCCATTTTATTGATTTTCCTTTTTACGGGTTACGCTTTTGTCAAGCTGAAGAAGTCTTTGCCTCTCCCCAGGTCCTAAAGCTTTTCTCCTGTTGTCTCCTAAAAGCCCTTTTTTAAAAAAAAAAATTTTTAATGTTTATTTTTGAGAGAGAAAGAGGAGGGGGCAGAGAGAGACACAGAATCTGAAGGACCTCCAGGCTCCGAGCTGTCAGCACAGAGCCCGACGTGGGGCTCGAACTCATAAACTGTGAGATCATGACTTGGGCCAAAGTCAGACGCTTAACCGACGGAGCCACCCGGGCACCCCTATGTCTTACGTTTAAGTTTGTGGTTCATTTTGAGTGAATTTTTGTATAAAGTGTGAGCTTTGGGTCCAGGTTCCCTTTTTTTCTTTCTTTTTCCTTTTTTTTCCTTTGGCTTATGACTACTCAAGATACGGTTTTGTATCAGGGGCGTCTCTGCCCCCACTCCAGGGCTCTGGTTCCCCCCGTCCCCACCACCCGCCCACATCTCCCAAACCGTGAAATAGGAATTCAGGTGTCCGTCGTGCCTCCCTAAAGACAGATTCTGAAGAGCGAATTATGTCACAGATGTGAGAAGGGCAAAACGACTACATCTACTACAACTATCACAGTCCATCTCGGGTCACCTGCGTCCAGGTAACCTAGTCCTTGTACCGACTGAGGTGGTGTGTTTTGGGTTTCGGAACCTTCCCTCCAGCCCGTTGGAGAAGCCTCGGAGGCCCAGCTTGCACGCGCCCCCCCACAACCATTCGTACACAGTCAGAGTGGGTAACCCTGAGAGTATGAGCACGTCTGAATATATAGAGCGGCAGACCGGGTCCCCTGTGATTTGAGCAAAGGGAAGGAGCCGTGCACCCATGACCCGGTGGGTTTCTCCCGACAGCACCCGCGCCCCACGACTGGGAAGGCAGGGATGTGTCAAGAATGCTGTGTCTGAGCCACAGCCCGTGGCATATGGATACCTTGGTATTTCTGACATCCTAAACTTTCTCTTGAGCCCGCTTTCCCGCCACCTCCTGGACTATTTATTTTCTTTTTGCAGGAAACCCCTTTAATGGCTCATTTGTGCTCACAAGCCCGAGTCTCTCTCTTCTGTGCTTCCCTCTGGGGTTTCCCTCCAGTCAGACCCCCACCCGCCTTTCTCCACAGAAACTGCCTTGTCAGAGTCACCGATGACCTCTGTGTGGCCGAATCCAGCGGTTAGCTCCTGGCCCTCTTCCGTCTGGCTCTGTGAACACACTGGACAGTTGACCAGCCGTCCGTGCTCCCCCTCTTTAACACACAGCCCCTTCTTCACGTGGTCCCAAGACATCACATTCTGCTCGGCCTTCCCCAGACTCACTCCTCTCCTCGGCTCGTGGCTGCTGTTCCTCTACCCCAGGCTCCCTAATGTGGAAATGCCCCAGAGCTCACTCGTCCGTCTTCTTCTCAACCTGTTCTCCCCTCCTTGGATGATCTAACCCAGACTCCTGGCATTAGATGACATCTACACACCATCAATTTCCAGACTGATTTCTCTCGTCCAGACTTCTGGCCTCCCCTCCAGACTTGTGTATCTGCTCGGCATCTGCATCTGGATGTCTAGGCGATACCTCACACTCGTATATCTGAATCTGAGTCCCTGATCCGTCCCCACCCCAAACTCTCTTACCCTTCAGCCTCCCTCATCTCCGCTGATGACAATTCAGGTCTTTCTGTTGCTCAGGCCAAAAATCTTGTAGTCATCGTGCAACCCTTTCTTTCTCTCACATCCCCTGCCTGATCCATTGAGTAAATCCTATTCACTTGACCTTCAACATACATGTAGACTCCTACTACTTCTCATTATTTCCATTGCCACTACCCTGACCCAGCCACCGGCATCCTGCACTGGTCTCCCTGCCTCTACTCTTGCTCCCCTATAGTCCAGTCTCAACACGATGGCAGGAGCAAGCCTGTTACAATGTAAGTCGTATCTTGCTTCTCAGCTCAAAGTTTGTCAATCCTCCCTACTTCACCGAGAGTGAAAGCTAAAGTCCTTCAAAGGGCCAACATGGCCCCACGTGGCCTGCCCCTGCCTCCCTGAACTAGCTTCCTACTGCTCACCCCTTGGTTCACTCTGTTGTGGCCAACTGGTCTCCCTACTGTTCTGTGAGCACAGCAAGGCCTCCCTTGTCTTAGGGACGTTACACTGGGTATTCCCTTTGCCTGAAATACCCTTTCCCCGGGAGTCTCCGTGTATCATTCCCTCACCTCTTTAAAACCTGGGCTCAAGTGTGATCTTTCTTAACGAGAACTATTACACGATTTAAACTAGAGCACTATTCAGATTTCAACTCGTGCCCCCCAAATTCCTCTTCCTGTTCTTCCTTATCCTAGTCTTTTATCCAAAGCATTATCACCTTCTAATATACTGAGTGACTTTTTTATTATTGTCTTAGGGAGAGAGAGAGAGAGAGAGAGAGAGAGAGAGAGAAGGAGAAGGGGAAGAGAGAGAGAGAGTCCCAATCAGGCTTCATGCTCAGTGCAGAGCCCAATGCGGGGCTTGATCTCACTACTATGAGATCATGACTTGAGCCAAAATCAAGAGTCGAACACTCAAGGGACTGAGCCACCCAAGCACTCCTATACCCGGTGATTTTTAAGTTTATTGTGTTGTTCTTATTATTTGACTTCACCTTCAGCTTCTAGAATATTCAGTTCCCTGAAGGCAGCAATCATTGTCATTTTTGTTCCTTGCTGTATCCTATGTGTTCAATATATATGATCCTCCTTAATAATATAAATGAAAGAAAAATGAGAAAAGACGGGCATAAATTGGCAAAAATAAGGCCTCTTGAATTCCACCCCCAGACCAACAGAATACCTTTGTGATGTGTTTGCTGGATAAATAAATCACCACCAACAACAGGTTGTTCTTTTTGTGCTTTCTAATCTGACCACGTAGGACTAAATGCCTCCAAATTTAAGTCCGTTCCTATCCATGTATCTGCACCTGAGATCCACTTACCTTGGCTCTTACCTCTTAGCTGTTGGAGATATTCCAGAATAGTGACAAGCCATGTGAGCAGGAGCTGGGGAACACCAACAGAGGAAATCTGTGACCCGGAGTCATTCTCGTGGAGAGATGGCTGTCCGTACGGCACACCTCGGAGCCAGCAGGCCCGCACTTGGCTTTTCTATCCCCAAGACTTGGTTGGTAGGGCCTGACAGCACATATCAGAAGGCACAGACCTGCACTCAAGGCCAGGAGCAACAACAAAGTCCACCTTCAGATTATTCTGTGAGCGTGTAAGTTCCCTTCTCCCTTCTCAAAGAAGATTTTGATCACGTAGAGGTTGGAGAAGGGGCTCTTGGTGTCTTGAGAATGTATGTATTTAATATTAACTGAGCACTGACTGTGGTCGCAAATGATGGGGCTGTGGTGGTGTAAGATAAAAATCCCTGACCCATGGGATATATTCTGGTATATTATCCTGTGTAGAACAAGTAAATTAACAAATATACAAATAAATACGTTTCAGATAACGATAGACATAGTGAGATGGGAAACTATTCATGAGTAGTTATGAGCACAGAAAGAAAGTGTGGAAACATCAAAAACAATTTCTTACCAACTTTAAAATATAAACAAAGTTGATCGTACCTGTTGCTGACTTTGATCTTTGTTCTGGAGTCTGTGGCAAGCAGGTGTGTGTGTGTGTGTGTGTGTGTGTGCGCGTGTGTGCACGTGTGTGCACGCATACACGTACACACCTGAGAACCCAACCATGGAAGGATAAGCATTTTGATAGTTGCTCAATACAATTATACCAGGATCGGAAGACCAAGGGCCTTGTTCTTAAAGGTAGGGGTTCTTTTTCTGTAACACGTCCTCCCTCCAGACTAACAATGTCCTGTACGCAGAAGACTGTCAGTGAGAATTTTTGATGGAAAGAATGAGTGTGAGCGTGCGTGCAGGAGGACAGGTAGGTAACCAAGTAGAAAATACATAAAGAAATAGCCTTGATCCTGCTTTGTACTTTAGAGTGGGGGTCAGGAAACTCTTCCTGTAAAGGGCTAGCAGTAAATATTTCAGGCTTTGTGGGCCACGTGGTCTCTATTGCAACTCCTCAGCTCTGCGACTGCGGTAAGAAAGCCACCACAGACGACACGCATCCACACGAGTGTGACTGCATCCCGAAAACGGTTCACCAGACGGGCAGAGAGCGGACGGTAGCGGCCGACCACTTGAGATGAGTGCCATTTTGTATGGCGATTGAAGAGAGGCTAATGATGTGTAAGGACACAAGCCAAACCTATAAAGACATCGGAGCCTCTGAGGCACGTAGAGAGTGCATCACCAGGGGAGTAACCTCATTGCCACGAGGCTTCTGAAAGCCACCAACAGCGAGGTCTCCGGCCTGGCTGGACTTTTACTAGGACGTTACGTTGCGCTCCTCTGCACAATAAAGTTCAAGGAATGTTGAATAGATAGGATTGAAGGACCACGGAATGATTGTTGTTCTGAAGTAGGCTTGTCAAGATAGCTCAAGATGGTTTGCCTGGGTTGGCCGACCGCAGATGGCAGGCCAGTCAACCTGGGGCCCGTTTCTGTACGGGCGGTCAACAGAATGGTTTCTCAAAGGGTTGTAAAAGAGGAGGAGGAGGAGGGGAAGAAGGGCGGGGATGAGGACAGAGGACAGAGGGTCACAGAGATCACAATGTGACCCCCAGAGCCTACACTATGATCCGGCACTTGCAGAAGTTTGCCGACCCCCGGCTGCAGAACGGAAAGACCATGGTGACAGAAGAAACCGGGTCTGTAGAATGACGAGGCGCTCACTCTCAACAACGTGAATAGGCCAGGCCATTCTAGGAGGGTGTAGGCCCGGGCAACGCCTTCGCAGTTGTGCCACCTGTCACCTACGGTGTCTTCACGTCCCGTGTCCCAGTGTGGGGCCTAGTACGTCTGCACGGGCTGCCCTGTCCCAGGGCACGGTGTGTGCGGTCCCATCCCAGGAGGCAGTGACGAGGCTCTGGGTCTCTGTTTCCTGTCTAAAGAAGCTGGTCAATTCAGAGAAATCCGTGTTTTTTTCCAGAATAGAGTTTTGTGAACCTTGGCCATTTGCCACTGCCGTGGGTACAAAGAAAGCGCTTCCCCGAAGAATATGATTTGCGTCCACACTTTGCGTTTGGTAGGAGTAGATTTTCTGTCGTCCGTCATTGAAAACAGCTCTCTGTAGGGGCGCCTGGGTGGCGCAGTCGGTTAAGCGTCCGACTTCAGCCAGGTCACGATCTCGCGGTCCGTGAGTTCGAGCCCCGCGTCAGGCTCTGGGCTGATGGCTCGGAGCCTGGAGCCTGTTTCCGATTCTGTGTCTCCCTCTCTCTCTGCCCCTCCCCCGTTCATGCTCTGTCTCTCTCTGTCCCCCCAAAAAACAAACAAACAAACAAACAAACAAACAAACAAAACGTTGAAAACAGCTCTCTGTAACTGAGCACAAGGTTGCAAACACATCCGGACAGAGAATGTGAGACTCTGTGACTCATCAGTGTCATTAATTTCCAAGGTGCCCTCACTGGCTCCCCCTGCAGGCGGGGCTTCAGATGCAGAGAAATGGTTGCAGATAGGCGTGTTTGTAGGAAATGTTCTAATATCTGACACCATAGTAAATTTGTTTTAAAAATACAAACTAAGGGGCGCATGCGTGGTTCAGTCAGTTAAGCGTCCAAGTTTGGCTTAGGTCATGATCTCATGGCTCGTGAGTTTGAACCCCATGTCAGGCTCTGTGCTGACGGCTCGGAGCCCGGAGCCTGCTTTGGATTCTGTGTCTCCCTCTCTCTCTGCCCCTCCCTGCTCATACACTCTCTCTCTCAAAAATAAATAAACATGAAAAAAAAATAAATATTTTTATTTATTTAATATATTAATTTATACATTAATTAATACATTATTTGTTTATTTTAAAAATTATTTATTTATTTATTTAAATACATTCTGCTTGATTTTGTCAGAACCTAAAACTGCCCTGAAAAAAAAGACCACTAAAAACAGTACATCCATGTTTGAGCCCACCTTCCAGAGAATTCTATACATGATGAGACCACTGTGGTTAAAAAATGCCCACAGCTTCTAATATGTGGCGTTTGAATGTTCACTCTGTATTGTCCTGCACCACCCTGGTGTTGTTGGATTACACAGTTATTTCCCCTTTTGAAGCATAAGTGAATTAATTCCTGTGGGCTTCCTGTACTTACTGAGCAATGTCTGGGGGATGAGGAGAAAGAGGTGTGACACCAAGAGGGGTCAGAGGCCTGGTCTCTCTCTCAGGAGCAGCTGGGAAGAAATACAAGTCAAAAGGGACGGCTGGATGGAACCGACATCATGAAATCACAAACCCCAGTGCACATGTGGACTTCGGGTCTTGGGATCCTGAGGCTGGAGCAAAGCTAAGGGCTGGAGCACTGCCGGGGGGCGGGGCGGGGGGGGCGTCTGATGGCGGTGTGTGGGGGTCTGATGGCGGTGTGTGGGGGTCTGATGGCGGTGTATAGTGGTCTGATGGTAGTGTGTGTGGGTCTGATGGTGGTGTGGAGGGTCTGATGGCAGTATAGGGGGTCTGATGGCAGTGTGGGGGGCCTGATGGCAGTGTGTGGGGTCTGATGGCAGTATGGAGGGTCTGATGGCAGTGTGGGGGGATCTAATGGTGTGGGGGTCTGATGACGGTGTGTGAGGGTCTAATGGTGGTGTAGGGGATCTGATGGCAGTGTGGGGGGGTCTGATGGCAGTGTGTGGGGGTCTGATGGTGGTGTGGGGGTTATGATGGCAGTGTGGGGGGAATCTAATGGTGTGGGGGGTCTGATGACGGTGTGTGAGGGTCTAATGGTGGTGTAGGGGATCTGATGGCAGTGTGCGGGGGTCTGATGGCGGTGTGTGGGGGTCTGATGGTGGTGTGGGGGATATGATGGCAGTGTGGGGGGAATCTAATGGTGTGGGGGGTCTGATGACGGTGTGTGAGGGTCTAATGGTGGTGTAGGGGATCTGATGGCAGTGTGCGGGGGTCTGATGGCAGTGTGTGGGGGTCTGATGGTGGTGTGGGGGATATGATGGCAGTGTGGGGGGAATCTAATGGTGTGGGGGGTCTGATGACGGTGTGTGAGGGTCTAATGGTGGTGTAGGGGATCTGATGGCAGTGTGCGGGGGTCTGATGGTGGTGTGGGGGGTCTGATGGCAGTGTGTGGGGGTCTGATGGGTTGTGTGGGGGTCTGGTGGCGGTGTGCAGGGGTCTGATGGCAGTGTTGGGGGTCTGATGGCAGTGTGGGGGGTCTGATGGCAGTGTGTGGGGGTCTGATGGGTTGTGTGGGGGGTCTGATGATGGTGTGTGGGGGTCTGATGGCGGTGTGTGGGGGTCTGATGGCGGTGTGTGGGGGTCTGATGGCGGTGTGTGGGGTCTGATGGCGGTGTGTGGGGTCTGATGGCGGTGTGTGGGGGTCTGATGGCGGTGTGGGAGGTCTGATGGCAGTGTATAGTGGTCTGATGGTAGTGTGTGTGGGTCTGATGGTGGTGTGGAGGGTCTGATGGCAGTATAGGGGGTCTGATGGCAGTGTGTGGGGTCTGATGGCAGTGTGTGGGGTCTGATGGCAGTGTGTGGGGTCTGATGGCAGTATGGGGGGTCTGATGGCAGTGTGGGGGGATCTAATGGTGTGGGGGTCTGATGACGGTATGTGAGGGTCTAATGGTGGTGTAGGGGATCTGATGGCAGTGTGGGGGGTCTGATGGCAGTGTGGGGGGATCTAATGGTGTGGGGGTCTGATGACGGTGTGTGAGGGTCTAATGGTGGTGTAGGGGATCTGATGGCAGTGTGGGGGGTCTGATGGCAGTGTGTGGGGATCTGATGGTAGTGTGGGGGAATCTAATGGTGTGGGGGGTCTGATGACGGTGTGTGAGGGTCTAATGGTGGTGTAGGGGATCTGATGGCAGTGTGCGGGGGTGTGATGGCGGTGTGGGGGGTCTGATGTCAGTGTGTGGGGGTCTGATGGCGGTGTGGGGGGGTCTGATGGTGGTATGTGGGGGTCTGATGGCGGTGTGTGGGTCTGATGGCGGTGTGGGGGGGTGTGATGGCAGTATGGGGGGTCTGATGGCAGTGTGTGGGGGGTCTGATGGCGGTGTGAGGGGTCTGATGGCGGTGTGTGTGGGTCTGATGGTGGTGTGGGGGGTTCTGAAGGTGGTTTGGGGGGGTCTGATGGCAGCAAGGCCTGGGAGGGAGGGAGGCTTGCTGGGGGCACTGGCTGCACCTGCACTCGCCCTGCTCCAGCTCCCTACGTGCCCCGCCGAAAGAACATCTTTCTGGCTCTTCTCTGTTTCTTTTCTTTAGTTGATCTGCCCTTTGTATGGCTCATAGATGTACTCTTGTGGAGGCCAAGCCCTTATTCTCGATCTGCCTGACCTGACTTGGGACACTCACCATCTCCTTTGTGCGGGATTAGCGGGCACGTTCACAGCCAGTCTTTCTCTGTGCTTCTGTGTCGCTGGCAGGATCCCAGCTGTGCCCTTGTCTTCACCTCCATGTATCCTGGGACGGATCTAAGCCCGTGGTGGGTTAGCGATAGCCCAGCATGTGCCCTGCACCCCAGCCCCAGGCTCTGAGTCAGGAGACAGCTGCTGGGAAAAAATGCATATTTGGGGTGCGAGCATGACCCTTTTCCTTCCTGGGCTGAGCGCAGTGCTGGGACTTAGTGTCACTGTCTTGAAACCATGAAGGAAATCCAAAGGCATTTCAGCAAAGCCAACCAGGGGCCCTGATTGAGCTGTGAGCTGTTGAGTTACCGACCTTGGAACCACCCAGCCCCAGGCTTCTTATGTGAAATACCAAATCCCAGCTTTTTGAACTCTTTTTCACCAGATCTTCTGTTGCCTGTAACTGAGAATATCCCACCAACACATAACTTGAACAACAGAGGTGACTGATTGAAGATCCCCCATGTGGTAGAGACAGAACTGGGCAGTGTCGTTTAACAGAGGACATTCGTGGGGCGCCTGGGTGGCTCAGTTGGTTAAGTGTCCAACTTTGGCTCAGGTCACAATCTCCCCCGCCATGGTTTGTGGGTTCTAACCCCACGTCGGGCTCTGTGCTGACAGCTCAGAGCCTGGAGCCTGCTTCAGATTCTGTCTCCCTCTCTCTCTGCCTCTCCCCTGCTCATGCTCTGTCTCTCTCTGTCTCAAAAAAAAAAAAAAAAAATTAAAAAAACAACAACAGGACATTCGTGTTTTAATGTACTATAATGACAGCATGGTTGGTCCACATCCCACAGAGCGAGTGAAAATTCCAGTTGTTTGACAGCTACAAAACAGGCAGAAATGTTGGTAATTGCTGAAGACCAAAAGAAGTCAGTTTTTTGTTTTATTTGTTTTTACCGTCTCTTAACTCAGAGCCTTGCAACAGGACACTTGCTGTACCTGAAAGTTCGGTATATGCCTGTGAATCTGGCATGAGGGGGACAGACAGGTGGTGGAAGGAAAGGCGTGTTTTCTTTTCTCCTTTGTCATTAGCTTGGGCTGCTGTGGTCATGTCAGCTGTAGCCGGCAATAAGGCTCGACCTTACGTTCCTGGTTTGAATCTGAGTACTCACTGACCCAGTTTGGGCAGAACAGAACACGTGGAAATCAAACTTGGAATTAGGTCACGAGTATCATGACGCTGACAGACGTCTTACCTTTTTGATACGGGCCGATCTCGCAGAAACATGTTTGCGTCATCGGACCGCAAATTCAGAACTGGCATTAGGTCCGACAATGGCTGACGACAGTTTTGCTTAGCATATTTAAAGCGGAATCATTATACATTCTGAAATTAATATTTCCATGGCAATGTCAGCATAGCCACCTCATGCAAAAGTCATCACTCATGGATTGTTGCTGTTTGCATCTTAATTTAAAGACCGACGTGTGGACCTAACAATAGGGCCGGATTAAGCATTTTTAGGATTACCTTCGTATCAAAATACCTTTCTCTGGTGGATTCATGTATTTTAATGCCAGGGTTATCTCAGGCTTTCATTTGTTTCAGAAGGCCGACCAAAAATAGGATTTAAAAAGAGTGATCATCAAAATGGCAATGATGCACCCGTCTTTGCACCCCCGTGTTTGAGCACACCGAGGGGTGCGTTGAAAGGAACGGGGAGGCGGAAGAAGCTTTGAAGTATGCACATGGCCATGATCTAGCTGGTAGCGGTCATCTTAGCTTTTAGGAAGGCAAAGGGGAGAGCTCATCAGACCACGGTTCCAATGCCACAGCGGGTGTTTATGTGCAGCAGCTTGTAGGGCCAGGTCACCCGAATCAGAAAGCTGGGAAGAGAAAGGAGGGCTCTGAACTAGGCGGTTCTTCCCGTCCTGTTGTGCGGCTGCTTCTCCGGTGTAGAGAAAACGTGGGCTGACCCGTGACAGGTGATGGCAGGTGTGGAAAGGCCCCCCTCTGACCTCAGCCCTCTGGGATCTCTTTTTTTTATTTTTTATTAAAAACAGTTTTTTAACGTTTATCCATTTTTGAGAGACAGAGAGACAGAGACAGAGCATGCATGGGGGAGGGGCAGAGAGAGAGGGAGACACAGCATCCGAAGCAGGCTCCAGGCTCCCTGGCTGTCAGCACAGAGCCCGACACGGAGGTCAAACCCACGAACCGTGAGATCATGACCTGAGCCGAAGTCAGACGCTTAACGCACTGAGCCACTCAGGCGCCCCAACCCTCTGGGATTTCTCACTATGCATTCTAGCCTTCTCATGGAATGTGTGGTCTGAATCAAATTTTGGGATTTCATTGTATTTTCTTGTCTTATTCTCAAATTATTTCTCATTTTATTATTATATAATTTTTAAAGCTGCTGGTTAATTTTTTAAAAAATTATTACAGTGTGGGAGAAGAGGCCCTGTTTTGTCCTCTTTGAGGCTGAGGGCAGCCTCAGCACGTACCTGTATTTGGGCACCGATTGGCCAGGCTTCCATCCGAGCTTCTAGCTGAATACAAGCACTTCTAACAGGCAGTTAGATGACATATTTTCCTGTTGCAAAAGGAAATTGGTTTTGGACACACTCTGTAATTGTGCGTTTTTCAAGTTAGAACTCCATGCTGTTTGTTAAAAGCCCCCTTTGGGTTAATTACCAAGCGCCTAAATGATATTTGATTATTTTGGAAGCAAAATAGGCATTAGGAGAATGCTTCTGTGCCTGGAGACCAGTTGAGCGACGTTCTGTTCTCTCATTTCGCTTTTGCGCTCGACACATCCTGAACCACATCTGCCTTCAAACAAACCATCACTGCGATACGGCAGAGAGCAGCACGGAACCCCCTTCCCAAGGCCAGACTTTAGGTCTTCGATGTACTTAAGACAGCGACACTCACATAACTCGCTTCTGCCCCTTTGTCCCGTCTCTGATACCTTCCCCCACGCGCTCGCACGCTGGAGATAGTGACAGAATGGAACAGAGGTGGGTGTGCCTTTCTACATGTGGGCTGTCCCGTGGCTTGAGGGGGAGAGCGTGTCATGTGGCTCCTGCTTCTCCTCGCCTTTTTCCAGAGTGGCTCCTGCCGCCCGCGTTGGCGAAATCACCGGACACTTTCCATTTTGCCCCCTCCCTCTACGCCTGTGCACAGCTGTTGCCCATTTCCCCCCGAGCTGCCGTGTCTCCGTTTTGACCTGTGTTCTGCAGCCGGGAGAAATCTGCAGGGGCAACTCGGTGAGTGCTGCGAACCCCTTGAGAATGAAAGATGCCGTAGCAGCGAAATCCTGGAATTCAGTTTATGAAATGGCCTGAAGACTCTCCGTGACACTGGGCCCAGGACGTCTGCCCTCTAAGCCTCGGAGGCAGATGGAGATGTGGGGACACCCAGGAGGAAACGTCCGCTTGTTTTCCGAGTTAGTGTAGCTCACTGATGACGTCGTAAGATCGCTATCACCTAGGCGATGGAACATGTTGCTATGGGAACCTCAGATCTGTCTGATAACTGTGCTTCAAAATGTTGACAGTTGGAAAAGCCTCCTTTTTCTGTACAGCAAGCCAATAGGGGCGTGTGCACAGAGGGTGGGTTTGTTTAAAAAGTTAGCACTTAAAGTTTACTAATACAAACTACTTGGAGACACATTTGTGAAACTGAAAACATTTAGAATATTGACATTTCTTGGAGAAGTATTACCATCTAGCTGCACTGAAGGAAGCCCTCGTGTGCGAGACTCTCATGGGCCTAGTGAAGTCAGAGTTGTTATAAGAAAGATATAAAATCTCCTCGCAAGGTGAAGAGCACAGACATCTCACATGTCACATCTCGTTGGAGTCCTGTGTTGAACTTTGGCCACGGACGAGTGTTTTACGCACAGACTCTTAATGTGTTTCTCTGCCCTCACATTTTCCATCTCCTGAGAATGTTGGTTTCACACTATAAGTGATATTGAATCAGGACAGCGTTGTCTCATGAAACCATGACCTCAGCCCTATGTCATATCCCCCCCGCATGCTGACATAGTCGCACATATATGTGTGTGAATGTCAATACATACATTTGTAAACACACATGAAGTCACACAAACACCAAACTGGCAAACGCTGGGCCATGGCTCCTAGCAGAAATGCAGGGTTAGTTTCCCACGAACCTGTCTTCACAGTTTTGTCCACTGATAAGTGTAAAACCTTATTTTATGTGTGTTTCTGATTAAAAACACCTTACTTTTTAAAAACATTTTACTGTTTATTTTATTTTTGAGAGAGACAGAGATAGAGCGTGAGCGGGGGAGCGGCAGAGAGAGGGGGAGACACAGAATCCGAAGCGGGCTCCAGACTCCGAGCTGTCAGCACAGAGCCTGACGCGGGGCTCGAACCCACGAACTGCAAGATCATGGCCTGAGCTGAAGTCAGACGCTTAACCAACTGAGCCCCCCAGGTGCCACCAAAACACCTTACTTACTACATAGTGTTGATTCAGTAACATTGAACTCATGGCCAACGGCAAGTTAGCTCATGCCTGAACAAAGCTTATCTAACACATGTATTTTCTCTATAAGGCGCTAGACGGCGAGCGCTCCAGCACACCCCACCCATACAGCCTAAAAATGTACAGAATGTGGCATTAAGTAGACCACATAAGGACACTTGTTTACGGTATGAGAGCTCAAACAAGAAGGCAAAGCGTTGCCCCGTTCGGCCTCCTTGGGGACACGTACATAAAGAAGCTCAAAGTTTTCGTTTCTCTGCACGTGTTGGGAAACGAGCGGAAACACTTGAAGTGCTGATTCGAGGTTTACAAATAAATTTTAGCAAGTAGGCAAATTCCCGAGTATGGAATCCGTGACTAATGAGGATCGACTGTAAGCGTGTATCTAGAATCTTCGCACCCACCGGAAGATGCGGTGGTGAACCATTTGCAAGTATAAGGACGTGCCCCTCCCCCCAGAGAGAAAACATGCACCGCCTTGTCCCTCGAAGGCCCCTGTCACGGCCCCTTGAGAATGAGCTCTCCTCTCCCGGGCTCTCCAAGCACCGGCCTTATCCCACTCACAACACAGTCACCATGCCCGTCTGGTGGTCTGGTGTTACACGTTCTCCGGGTATGTTGTCCCTTCTGGGTTGTGTAGATGTGGAGGGTGAGACGAGTGTCCCGGACCCAGTGACCGTGTTCTGCACCCAGGGGGTGAGCCACACATGGGGAACGACCGTGATACAGAAACACACATGTCAGGGGACTGAAGGTGAAAAGGCCTCATTCGAAAGGATGCTAGTGGCTTGCGTCTCGCTTTTCCAAGGTTCATTTGTCTGGTTTTTACCCGGCCATAGTGTCACTGACAGTAAGGGATTGGAAGCCTGGCGACCATGGCACATCTTGTCTCTACGACCAGATGGGAGATGGCCATCGAGTCCCTGTCTATAGAGCAAGATCATTTATTTCGGGGAATTCTTTGGTTTTAAAGTTCTTTTTAGGAAAAAAAAAAAAATTCAGTATGGAGTGCTAAGAAACGGATAGAGTTGTGTGACCGGGTCTTCGGATGTCATGTTGGGAGCTGTGCTCTCCTGAAAGTGTTCAGGGAACAGGGCAGATATACTTTTTGTTCTCCATCAAGAGGTAGATGTGTTTTCACCAAAAACACTGATGGGTTTTTCACCAAAAGCACAGTTTTGGGGAAGGTTTGTTGATGGCTTATGTAGATGCCATACATAACATAATGGGTTGTTAGAAGTTGTAAGATTGAGCTGTAAAAGCACCGTGATTCTACACAATGTTTTCATAATGTCACGATTGGTCCGTTTGGCTGTTGTTTTTTTTTTAACTGAAAAGACACAGACTGTTAGTCACTTCGGAGCTTGAACCATGAGCTGAGTGCCCTTATAGCTACTATAATTACAGCCATTCTAATCCAAAGCCCTACAAGGTTCCCATTTTTCAGATGGTGAAACCAAGGCTCAGAATAGCGACGGTGACTGATCAGCAATTCAAATCCAGCTCTGATTCCAAAACCTGCACTCTTTGTGGCTTTAAACTAATTTCTGTTAGATTTTATTCACATCATTTAGAAAAGATTTTTTTTTTTTTACAGTCTTTAGCTCCAGTACCGTTATAGGATCCTCTAGTATAAGGGAACAAAGAAATTGAGGAAGCAAATTCATTGTGCTAGGAACCAAAGCTTCATCCCCTTTGCAGAACCAAATTAGACTTCCAGAAAAAAAAAAAAACAAAAAAACACAACCCACCCTCAAGATGTTATTAAAAGAAACTTTCAAATATAGTTTTTACAGTGGCAGTATTGCGTCTAAGCTGGTGCACACTGTGTGTGTCAGATGCCTTGTGACTCTTCTGAACAGAAAGCACTGTACTTAGCAAATTTGTCAGCACTTTGTTTAGACGCAGTTTGACTCTCTGATGAGCAATCAAAACATTTCCATCTGTTCGTCGGGGAGATCTGAATGTAAACTTGCCCTGCAGCTCAGCGCGCCCAGGTTCCGGCTTCCTGCGCCTCCGGCCAGCTTGGCCAGCTCACCAGCCTTGTCGCCAGCGTCTTGCGCACTGAGGCTTCAGCACTTTCCAGAGCCTCCCCTGCCGCCACACTGGCTGTGTCTCCACGCCCCCCAGTCCAAGAGAGGATGGTTCTGTCTTATCACATCTCATCATTCACTCGGCATGTCTTGGTTAAGCATCTAATTCATGCCAGACTCCCCTGAAGACATTGAGGACAGAGCGAAGAAAACACTAGAGTAAAACCCCTGCCCGGGGCTTGAACTATAGTGGAGAAAAGAGAAAATAAGCAAGAAAACTACATTTTTAAAGCAGTGGGAAGTGCTAAGAAAAAATAAGGCAGGGAAAGGAGGTGCGGAAGGAAAGGGAGTGGGGACAAGAGTCCAGAGTCGGGCCACGCAGGAGCAAGCCCTGTGACACCCCTTTGAGGAACATGGCAGGGAGAAGGAGAGGTGAGTGAAGGCAGTGTCGTTGCACAGGAGCCTGGGGGCCTCCGGGGCCGTCCTAAGACCCTGGGCTTGATACAGAGCAAAGTGGGAAGCCAGTCAGGGTTTGAGCTGAATGCGTTTTCACCCTGCTTGCTGTGCCACGGGACAGCAGAGTGACAAGGGCCCAAAGCAGGGGACCTCTTGGGGCCATCCGTGTGAGGGGTGGGGCTTCCATCAGAGCACTGTAGATGCAGGAGAAGGGGTTGGATGCTGGGTCTACGAAAAGCTAAAGGCAGCAGGATGTGCTGGGGGCCGCAAGGGGTGTGAGAGAGGCATGCGTCAGAGGACTCCAAGATCAAAGTCCTGAGCAGCGAGGAGAAAGGGTTCCCGGGGACAGGAAGCCTGGAGAAGGGATTTTGGGGAGCAGGTGAACACAGCAGGGCCTGCAGGGGGATGTCTGTGTCTGCGGCTCGGCCTGAAATATGACGTAGGGTCACCTGTACTGTTGTTGTTTGATGTCATGGGATGGGGAGGGGGTGTAGACAGGAAAGGAAAGAGGCTGGGAGGCGCCCCCCCCCCGTTTGAAGGTCTGGTGGGGGGGGCAGCAGGAAGGAGATTGGGAAAAGGGGGAGCGCATGGAGGAGACGTAGCAGGGGGGTACGCGACCCTGACCGGGCATGCAGGCAACGTGCTGAGCCCCGCTCACTGCTGCTGGCCACCGGGTGCCATTGCCCATCTCCGGCGTGCAGCCTTGCAAAGGAGGGGTGGGAGGGAAGAGCGTGGAGGGCACAGGAAGCCAAAAGGCCAGCGGGGGAGCCGTGGGGACAGTGTGGTGGAGAAGGAGGGTCACAGGATGGCCTCGAGGCAGGGCCAAGGGAGAAGCAGGGAGTAGGGCAGAGGTGACACGGGGGCGAGTGAAAGGTGGTGCAGGCAATGGTGGTGGTGACCACAGCAGGCTGGACTGCAGGGACTGGAGTGAAGCCCCGACATGTCTGGGGCAACCAACCAGGAGCAGACGGTGGGTGGTGTGGAGAGTGAGTGGGGATGTGGCCAGGAGGCGGTGACACGGAGGAGACACAGAGGAGGCAGGTGACATGGAGGAGACACAGAGGAGGCAGGTGACACGGAGGAGACACGGAGGAGGCAGGTGACACGGAGGAGACACGGGGGAGGCAGGTGACACGGAGGAGACACGGAGGAGGCAGGTGACACGGAGGAGACACGGGGGAGGCAGGTGACACGGAGGAGGCAGGTGACACGGAGGAGACACGGAGGAGGCAGGTGACACGGAGGAGACACGGAGGAGGCAGGTGACACGGAGGAGACACGGAGGAGGCAGGTGACACGGAGGAGACACGGAGGAGGCAGGTGACATGGAGGAGGCAGGTGACACGGAGGAGACACGGAGGAGACAGGTGACAAGGAGGCAGGTGACACGGAGGAGACACGGAGGAGGCAGGTGACACGGAGGAGGCAAGATGACCAGAGGAGGGATCACCGGGGAAGCCGTAATGACAGGCCCGAGGTCACGCAGCGCAGGCACGAGGGGCCTCCTGGGGTCTTGCAGCTGGACCAGACAGGTTGGATTGAAGCCGTTATTCCGGAGAGGCAGGGGCAGAGCCATAGTTCTCTTCACCGTTATTGTGCTGCTAACCGCCTACTTTCTGGGCGCTTCTCGTGCACCAGGCACCGCAGGAAGGCCTCTGCCCCTCACAGCCAGCTGTGAAGACAGCCCTGGGGGTCTCAGGCCCGCTTTGCCGGAAGGGAGACCCCAAACGTTGAACTACCCGGCCAAGTTCAGACTGCGCGTGTGCAAGGCGCTGCCGGGAAGGGCGGGCCGTCTGGCTCCGGGCTCCGCCCACTCAGCTGGGTTACTATGATCGACGGGGAGACGATAATCACGGCAAGGTCTCCGTCCCCCTCCTCTGTGTCTAGAACCCCATATTCGAATCCGCCCCAGGTGACCACAGTTGCTAGAATGTGCAGATTTAGCGGTCCTGACTCTTCATCCTGCATCCTTCCCACGTGGGGTCCCCAGGCATGAGCCGGAAGGATGCCAAGAGCAGTCACAGTGGGGGGACCCTTGGGACAAACCCCGGGGCTGAGAGGAGATCTGGAGAAGCCATCCCTTCTGGATTGTTCCCTTGGGGCAGGGCAGGGCAGAACTCCGGAGCTGGCCGGGGGTGGGGGGCACACAGAGTAGGGGGCAGAGGGAGGGGACACCCCTGAGGAGAAGGGCCTCTGCCCACTAGCACTTTCGAGAGCATCGGGACGTCCCTCTCAGAGATGCCATGGTGGTGGGGGGTGGGCAGCTCCAGGTTCCCGCTTGGCCCCTTCCCATTAACCCTGGGTGGCTTACTGGCCAGGCCGGTGGGCGGTCTTGGGCTTTGCCGTCTGTCCCAGGCGAGGTCTTCGCATTAGCAGGGGAGCCACACAGCTCCCGGGGCTGACGCCTGCACCTTCCGAGCCTTGTGTGAGCCCAGGAAAACAGTCTGTGGCCTCGTGGGCCAGCCTGTACCAGTTTCCCCCCGGGAGCAAGGAGGTGACCGGTTAGAAACGTCTTTTGAATGTGGCTCCCAGACCTCTGTAAAGCATCAGGCCGTTGCTTCGGTTGACTTTTATCCTGAAGCCATAATACACACAGCCAGGGACCCATTTTCTATCTCGTTTCCCATTTGCCTGAAGCTGTGGTGTCCATGTCTCATGGGCAGCAACTGACGTAGCTTTGGAAAATTTCCCACCCGGCTCTCGCCCACCGTCAACTCAAGACCTACTGGCAGGATAATTCAAACTCTGGAATCACTGAAAGGCATCTTCCCCACGCCCTTCCTTTCTCTCTCTGGCACTGCCCTTACCGGAGGGCCCAGGGACTGCGTGTCCTGCAAAAACCAGGCTTTCGGAACCGGCGGCGACATTCAGGTTCCCCTGAACGGATGCGGCTCCTTCCGCGGCGTCCAGGTTGGACTGAGCCAACTCTGAGAGTGTGTGTTCCGTCGTGTCAACGTTCCACGGAACTGTCAGGACAAGGCTTTTTATGGAGATAGAGTGGCGGCTTTGCCCGGAACCCTAATTCCCACCCGGGAGGCCCTTGCCATCCAAGGAAACTTGAAACCTGGGAGAGGTGCCCTAAAGAGATTCTCCGGGAATCGGGGGCTAAAATCCTACTGTAAATGGGGAAAATTCTGAGTGCGATTTTATTTTGAAAAAGTAAATCGTTATATGTTGTAGTCTAAAGAATTAGGTGTTTGTTTCAATTACCAGTTAATTCTGGAAGTTTTCCTTACTCTTGGCCAATGACCTCCCCTTGTTGATTACTGCAGCAATAGAACAGAATTCATCACAGAGACTTCCTGGTCTTTTTGCCAACTTGCACAATCCATACCCAGAGGGGGCCCTCCGTCCTCTTCTGTTACGACAGATGAGATCCCCCTGCCCCTCCACTGGGGTTCAGGAGCCTGTCCCCTCTCTTGAGTCAAGGGTTTTGTCTCACAGTTACTTTCCCCTGTGCCACCAATTGTCTTCTGTACTTGATCATTTGCCTCCACATGAAGCATTGCTCTTGTGTTTTTCTTTAACAAAACAACCCTCCGAAATCCCGCAATCCTCTCCAGTAGCTGCCCTGCCTCTCTGCTCCCCTTGGAAGCAGACATCTCCATCCCTGCATCCTCAGCCTCAGATTCTGTCCACGGCCTTCTGTCTCTACACCCAGCAAAAGCTCCCCGGTGTCTCTGTCTTCCAGACCCAGGGGTCACTTCTCTTCTCAATTCCTCAACAGCAGCTCAACATAGCGCTCACTTCCTCCTCCTTGAAAAGTCCCCTTCTTTTGGGCCCTGTGACATCTCCCCTCCTGTTTGCCCCTCTTTCCTAGTGTTCTCCATCCCACCGCTCTGTTTGCTCCGCGTTGGGGAACCCAGCCCTCGTCTGTGGCCGCACTTTCTCCCCAGGCGATCTCATCCAAGATGATGGTTTTAAATACCGTCTCTACAAAAGCGATTTCCAGAGTTTGACCTCTGCCTTTCATATTTTCAGTGAGCACCAGACTGTGGTATACAGCAGTTTTCTGGACCTCTCCAACACCGATGTCTCGTTGAAATCTCAAACATCCTACGTCCAAAGGAAAACTCCTGCTTTGGCCTCTAATTGCTTTTCGCTCTCCAGTTTTGTGCACTGACCTCTGACCCAAACTGGCCATCGCCTCTGATCTCTCTCCCTTCTATACCAATGGCATCCAAACCTTAAAGAAATGCTGTTGCCTTTACTCTCAAAATCAATCTGCTCTCTGTCTCCACGCCTGCCAGCCTGTTCACCTTCCACTTCAAATCAGCTTTCCTCCTGGTGTCTGTCTCCTTGTCTTCCTGCAGTGTGGTCAGAGCAGAGACAACTTTTTAAAAAATGGAAACCACATGGGCCGCCTGGGTGGCTCAGTCGGTTAAGCGTCCGACTCTTGATTTCGGCTCAGGTCATGATCTTGTGGCTCATGAGTTCGAGCCCCACATCAGGCTTGGCACTGACACTGTGGGGCCTGCTTGGGATTCTCTCCCTCCCTCTCCCTCTGCCTCCTGCCTCAAAATAAATAAATAAACTGAAAGAAAAAAACAGAAACCACATGAAACTCCATTGATCAATATTCTTCAGTGGGCTCTCAATGCATGAGAACAAAAATTCCAGCTCTTTACCTGACTGTTCCTTATAGAATTCTACAGGAGCTGGAACGCACCCTGTTCGTTCCTTCACCCTGCCTCAGCTGTGCTAGGAAGTCCGGCAACGGGACTTGGTAACGAATTACATACAGGACGCGAGGAAAGCAGTGTCGAGAATGGCCTGTGCGTCTTCACTGCTCCATCGGATAAGGTATCAGCGACAGTCACACTTGTCCTCGTAACAGATAGTTTGCAAAAAAGAGGCTCAAATACAATAGAGGTTTAGTTCTGCTTCACGTGCCGGTATGAGATGTGTGTTTCTGGTCCGGTCAGATTTCCCCCATTCGGAGACTCGGGCCCAGGCGCCGTCCATCAGACGGATGTTCTGTGCGTCCAGACTGTGGAAGGAGAACGAGTGTGTGGCAGTCATATCTGCTTGTGAGTCTTGGTCCAGAGGTGACACCTGACTCTTTCGCTTGTATCCTGCTGTCAAGGGGCAGCCAGGAGGCCACATCTAGATGCAAAGTGAGGCTGGGAAATATCGTCCCTGGGGCAAAGCCACTTTCTCCAACCCTTTTCTGTGGTTGGGGAACACAAATCCTGGTGGTCGTCTAGCCAGCTCTGTCACAGATAACCACTCTCTGATGTGGGGACCCAGAGCCAGTTTTGTGAAGGGACATAGGAGTTCACAAGGCATCCATCCAGGGAGAAGAAGAAGAGAATGTTTCAGGGTGAGCAGTCTATACATATGATCCCAAAGACCGTCACTCCGTCTAGATGGGAATCGATTAGTCAACTGATAATTTGAGACTTTGAAGCCAGAAACACAAATCAAAGGAAAATGCTCATTTCTCAGAAACCATCCAAACACTGCATGAACTCAGCCACCGAGGGGCAGATCCAAATCCCGGTGCCCATTTTGTGGCTCTCCGAGAAACCAGGGCGGTGGTCAGAAAGACGGGCACGTGATAAGATGGGTGGGCTTCCTTGAACACGGATTCTGGAAAGACCATGAGCTTCTAAGACAGAGTGTAATCTGTATATACAGTCAATGCAGGCTCCAAAAAAGACTTGTCTTCATGTTATTCAATTCGGAAATAGTTATTGATCGCCACTTCCTACAGCTCCCATAAACGATGTAAGAAGAAGGCGATCCATTGTTGATAACAGGCAGACTGTTTGGAAAGCAACTTTGACAATGGAGCATATGTATAAGTAGCTCTAGATATTCGGTCCTCAACACCGACTATCAGGTCAGCTAACATTTTGGACTTTTATGTGACAGGACTGTGCTTAGCGGTGGCGAAAAAGAAAATTAAAAAAAAAAAAAAAAGCCTGCTCTCTAGGGCAGACGTCACACCATATGGTAGAGACCTGGGAATAAAAATGGATCATTGCAGTGCCCTTGGATGAGGTCTAAGTAGGACGGCCTGCTCAGGGTGCCGTGGAAAAAAGAGGGGAGGCCGCCTGGCAGGGGGGGAGGACTAAGTTGAGTCTTAAAGCTCAGTATGTCAGAAGGGCGTTCCAGGCAGAGAAGACAATGAAAATTAAGACGCGGCTGCACAGGGAGCCTGGGTGGCTCAGTTGGTTAAACTACTTGATTTCGGCTCAGTTCATGATCTCACAGTGCGCAGCCTGCTTGGGGTTCTCTCTCCCTCTCTGTCTGCCCCTCCCCCGCCCTCTTTCTCTCTCAAAATAAATAAAAAATAAACTTATAAAAAAAAGACACAGCTGCACAAATCAGAAGGGCTGCTGAGGGAGCGCTAGGCCATTCCGTAGTGGCGGAGGGTAGACGGCGAGGGGCTGAGACACACGGGGCTCCCAAGCACACAGAATGAAGTCCAAGTTCTTTAGCAAAGCTGTGGGCCTCGCATGGCCTGGCTCTGCCTGCCTCCTGCCCCCACCAGCCCGAGCCTTGCTGTCCACCCCCTACCACTACAGAACGGCCCAGCGCGCCTTGACGTGCCACGCTGTCGTCTTACAGCAGAGGAGAGATGAGGCCCTTTGTTACACGTTACACGAAGTGCAGACTGAGTTTGAAGAGATGCCCGGAACAGAGTTGAGAATAACAGAGGAAAGAAAGCCCATCCTTTGCTGCTTGGTGTGGCCGTCCATTCATTTGTGCACGCGTGGTTCATTCAACTGGTATTTAGGGAACATCATTGTCGTGCGGGCTACTTGGCCCTGTGCTGGAGATGCGATTGAAGACGGGCCCTGTGCAGAAGGTGCTTCCATTTGGGCGAATGTTTCCCTGTGTAGTCATCCAAATCTGCTCATCCAGAATTAGGTTGAGAGTTCAATATGTATGCCAGCGTGGAAAATGATGGGCTTCTAGACTCTCGATCTCGTCCCTCGTAGGCTCTCCGCTTCTGTGGTTGACCACGCGAGGTGAGAGTGGCCGGCAACAGAATCTCTCTACCGAGTAAGAGAGGGCCCAAGTCTGGTTTCAGCCATGAACTTGCTCAGCACTTTCGTCGGATCCTGTTGTGAACATTTGGGTTAGTCCGGGAAATATCACATATTTTACTCTATGTGATGATCACTGTGTTATCCCATCGCCAACTGTAGGCGTGGAAAGTGTACTGAATAAAGGCAAGCTGATTGTTTGGCTTTATGGACCGGTGATGGCGTTTGGACTTAAGACTGGAGTTTGAGAAGGAGAGACTGATCTTCGCACTGATTTGTCCTATAACCTTATTTCCCTTACCATCCAATACCCTCTGAGTTGGAAGAAAGGTATTCACCTTTAGTCTCTAGTCCTTTCCAGTTAGGTAAGTGAGTGTGTGTGTGTGTGTGTGTGTGTGTGTGTGTGTGTGTGTGTGTGTGTTTGTGAGAGAGAGAGAGAGAGAGAGAGAGAGAGAGGGAGAGAGAGAGAGAGAGACTTGATGCCCATCGGCCAGATGGATGTCTTTACTCTTGAGTGACAACCAGAAAGACAACCCTTATGCCCTTTGTGCCCTTGAAGTCCTCCCTGTGATTTCCTTCAGCCTCTGCCTTTCCTATAAGGTTGGGCAGGAAGCCCCCAGATTCCGCCTGGGTCGTCGGCTCCAGCAGCGAGCCCGCACGGGTTCTGCTTCCCTCCCCCGTGGCGTCACGGTCGCCCTAGCTCTTGCCAGCATGACTTACCACATCGCTCTGACCAATCGGCCCTTCCAGACTAACTACGCAAAGGGCCAATGAAAAATTAGTGTATGAGGAGATTCAAAAAGGAAAAGGAAAAAACCAGGTTGCTCAGCAACCTGACTCCGTAAGCAGAGGAAGATGCTATTTTTACACTGAGAAGGTGGCTGCGGTTGATTTTGTAGCAAACTCCTGAGAGGGCAGAGTCCCGGCCTCAGCCAGCGGCACGACCTCCTGAAGATCCGGGAATGAGCCGCAGAGCTTGGCCAACACGCACATCCTCCGGGTCCGTGGGTGTCACGCCTCTGCGTACCTTGCTTTAGTTCTGCGGTTAAATGTGACCTGTTCAGAAAGGACTCCACGCTAATTATGTCCCTTAGAGTGCCCTGTGCGTTTTCTGCATAGCACATGCCAGAATTTGTAATTATCAAGGGACTTTTTTATGTTTGCAAAAATCTCCCCGGGCGCTAGACTGGAAGCTTGCCGAAGGTACGCACAAGTGCCTGTTTCTGCTTAGCCCATATGTCCCCAGCACGCCTTACGTCAGCTGGGACACAGCCAGTCTCAACCAGTCCTTGTGGAGGGAATTAACGGACAAGGTGACAGGGCACCTGGGTGGCTCATTGGGTTGAGCCTTGGGCTCCGGCTCAGGTCATGGTCTCGAGGTTCGTCAGTTTGAGCCCCACATCGGGCCGTCTACTGTCAGCACAGAGCCCGCTTCACATCCTCTGTCCCCCGCCTCAAAAAATAAAATAAACATTTAGTGGACAAGGTGAGAATGTGGCTACTAGTGGTTTGGATCTGATTGGCATTAAATGTCCTCTCTGGTCAAAACGTGGGAGGGCGTCGCGATCTCAATGGTGTTTCTTTAAGTCGCCAGCAGAAGTCTTTCTCGATAATAAAATACCTAGACTCCGGCAGCGCGTAATTGAGCATTGTTCCAAAAATTAGCCAACACGCTCGCGTTCGCCGCACACAAATTTGTTGATCGCTATTCTGTCAGGCATTCTTCTGGAGGTTGGGAATAAGCACATAAATTACCAAAGTCCCTGGCGGCCTGGAGCCCACGTGGGCGGGGACAGTCCCGGTGAGCACGGGCTTCTGGGGGCCGCCCTGTGGGGGAGCACAGCAGGTGGAGGCCTGGGCTGCCGGCCGGCTGAGAAGAGGCTGAGCCACGCTGACCGTGCTCTCCTTCTGGGGTCTCTCCACCCCGCACACCCCTTGTCCTTCTCCATCCTTCCCGCTGCCAAACACTGGAGGCCCCGCCTGCCCAGGCCGCTGATGGATTTTGCCTCTCTCTTCTTGGCTACGAACACCACGTCTTCTGGCTGGTGTCACCGCCTCTCGAAAACGTGTTTTTCAATACAACCCACACGTGAATGTCTCCCGAACTCACGTTGTCCTTCTGAAACTCTGCCTCTCAATTCCAGCTTGTAAACCAACTGCCAGAAGCCCCTGGCCGCACGTCAGCTATTTCTGCGTTAGGCTTCCAAACACGGAGGGTCCGGCCTTTTTCCGGACACCCCGAGTTGTGGGGAGCTTCATTCTGCTTTTCTGCTTCCCTTTCGAGTTCCGGAGCCACAAAAACACGCCCACGCTCTTGTCCAACTGATGCTCGTACTTCTCAAGATGGTTCCTCTAGCTCTTTTCGTTTGCGTGTGTGCGCGGCGTGGCACCAGGTGCTTTGGCTGCTACAAGGGTGGGCGCAAAGCCGGTCCTCAGGCGTCTCCCGGTTCAACAGGAGCGAGGAGGGTGGGCCTCTGTCAGCGGGGACTGGCTGCACCCGTGGGGCAGAGACCCCCCCCCCCAAAAGCCAGGGCCCCGAGGACACGAGTGCTTGTGCAGGGAGGCGCTGGGTCCGGCTGGGGGGTGCAGGGGGCTTGGGGGGAGGAGCGCACTTGAGCAGGAATGTGGAGGGCTGGCAGGATGCAGACACTTGGAGACAGGGAGGCTAAGAGAGCTCTGAGCGCAGGCCAGAAGCAGGGAGGCCCCAGGCGCCAGGCCAGGAAGAGTTCAGGTGTGTGGCTTGAGGACCAGATAAGGAGACTGTGTGATTCCCTGGGGCTGCTGTAGCCAGAGTCCCCCCCCCGACTGGGCTAAACTGCGAACTTTATTCTCTCCCAGGTTTGTAGGCTGGAAGTCCAAGATCAAGGTGTCAGCAGAGCTTTGCTTTCTCTGAAACTCCAGGGAAGGAGCCTTCCGCACATCCTCCCCCAGCTTCCGGTGGCCCCAGGTGCCCCTTGGCTTCCGGCAGCCTCCTGCCAGGCTCTGTCTTCACGTGACCCCCTTCCCTCTGCGTGTGGGTGTCTCCGCTTCTCTTCTTGTAGGGTCACCTGCCATATTGGACCGGGCCCCCCCCCCATGACTGCCCCCGCACTGGAGTATGACCTCATTTTAACTTGATTATTATATCTGCCAAGACCCTATTTCCCAATGAAGTGGGGTTCACAGGTACTTGAGGTCAGGACGTCAAACACATCTTCTGGGGGCACACAGTTCAACCTGCAGTGAGTGGGTTTTGGAAGTTACAGAGAGAGAGTGGTCTGGGGGCAAACCCATATTTCTCTGACAGCCGGGCTGTGGAGTTTAGACTTTGTCCCTTAGGCCAACGGTTCTAAATCCCCGCTGTTCATCGGAAACACTTGGAAATCTTTTAAAAAGGCAGACGCCCAGATTCTGCACCAAACCAGAATCACAGTCATCCCACATATGAAACTTGTAAAGCCCCCCTGGGGTTTCTGACACTGAACTAGGGCTCTGAGCCACTCATCCGGTTAATGAGAACCTATTAAAAGGTTTTCTCTTCGTATGATGTCAGTTTTAGGGAGCCTAGAGATCTTGAACAATGATATATGAGTGTTTTCCAGCGTTTCCATCCTAAATTGTGGCCCTCCAAATCGCACATAATCCTTAAGCTATTGCGTGGCCAGTCTGAGCACAGGGGGGCCATGACCAAGTTTGTTCTGTGTCTTTTTCTTCCATGAACGTGGCATAGGGTGGGGGTCCCTCTCACCGTAGTCGCATCTGCCCTGGGCCCCCTATTGAGTTTATGATCTTCCTCAAACTCCTCTGTGTCCTTTTCACACGAATGCCTGTAAATCCCGGTTTTCCAGCACTGATGCAATTGATTTTTGGATCCTAAAAGTAAGCCTTAACATACATCTCTGTTTCATTTCATCTTGGGTTTCAGTCAAGCGTTCTGGCCTGTTGAGGCCTTTGGCAGTTCAAGTCTATCATTTATCGTGTTAGCTACATCTCAGAAGTCTGTCGTCTGCAGATTTGGTAAACACGTCTCTTCCGGCTTCCCCCAAATCGCTGTGAAACTGGTTAAACATGTCACGGGGAGAGACATACAACATTCCTCCAGAGACTGACCTCCGTTGGCAAATACACTTTGGGTGCATGGTTCCTAAATCAGCTGTCCTATTGAACCGACTCTTATTGAAGCCATATTTTATTCTCAGAGAATTCTTTGAAACTTCAGTCATGCAGGAAGTGCCACAGAATTATCATCGGCCCTTAGAGTACATGATAAGAAGACCAAAGAGCGGCGTGTGAGGTTGACCAGGGCCGTGAGTGTATGAGTACATCAGCAACGAGACAACTCAGGCCACAAACAAGGAATTTGTATCGTCAGCGTTAAACCCAAAGCAAGCAGTGAGTCAACTAAGCACCAAGTGACCATATGCTGAGAAACAAATTTGAAAAGCCCACGTAGCGTGAGTTTTGGAACTAGAAGCTAGAGCGTGGTGTTAGCTGTGCTACAATCCAAGCCCGACTGAAGTTCCGTGTGATGCCTGGAATGTTCAGCTCCGTCGGAAAACCTTTCCTGAGCTCTGACGGCACATGTAGCCTGTGCTGGGTGCTCTGCAGTAGACTGA
The DNA here is from genome assembly GCF_018350195.1 of Panthera tigris. Taxonomy (NCBI): domain Eukaryota; kingdom Metazoa; phylum Chordata; class Mammalia; order Carnivora; family Felidae; genus Panthera; species Panthera tigris. The sequence continues at coordinate 147,743,940 of NC_056664.1, read as the reverse complement.
CACGTGGCCATCTGGGAAGAGGAGACTAAGGATCACAGATGGGCAAGCTGGCGATCTGGCGGCATAGCCGTGTGGCTGCACGAACCGAAGGGCGCAGTTGGATGGACAGATGGGACTCACGCACCCATGTGGCAGTTGATTGCCGCGGGACTGCCGTGGCGTCATTTAGGTTCTCTGAGCCTCATTCGAGCCGTCAGTTAAGTGTTGGCAACGATAGACGCTCACCTAACAAGATGGAGAGAGCGATGTGGAACGTGTGCAAAAGTGTAACCAGGAGTGAGCCCAGCACAGAGCCTGCGGGTCAAAAATCAGCTTTTTTTTTTGTTTAAGAGAGAGAGAGGGAGAGAGAATCTCAAGCAGGCTCCACACTGTCAGCATGGAGCCTCATGTGGGGTTCGAGCTCCCGAACTTTGAGATCATGACCTGAGCCCAAATCGAGAGTCGGATGCTTAACCCGCTGAGCCACATGGGCGCCCCTAAAAGTCAGCTTTTCTAAGAAGTTCTGACAACTAAATGTAATATGTCATCCTGAACCGGAAAATGGATGTTAGTAGGACAATTGGCAGAATTTGAGGAGCGACGACAACGCAGTTAGAATCAGCTGTCTAGATGTTACCTCCTGATTTTGTTCGTCTCACCACAGTTACCAAACGTGTGGAAAGGACACTGGAAACACCCTCCATTCTTCTTGCCGTCCTCCTGTAATCATCTCAGCATGAAGGACAGATGCGGGCATCAGCTCCTTTAGCATGTTGTCCGTCCCGCTCTCCAGGAGTCTCCAGCCTCAGCGGGGACACAGGCGTAGAATGAGGCAGTTCCAGAACCACACAGAGGAGGGAGGACTCTAAGCCAGAGTGTTCGTGGTGCAGGCGAAAAAGGCAAGAGACAACCAGAGATTGTGCATACAGCCTTTGGGGTCCCTCTTGTTAGCACCTGAACATTTTCAAGTTCATAGTCAGCCTTCCCTGGGCAGAGTCACTGCTGAGACCCTGCGGTGGGGACAACCAGCAGTTTGGACGTGACGTGGACACAGGGCCATTTGCCCGGGATTATTCCTAGAAGGATGCGGCCAGACACTCGTCAGACAAGAAGACAGTTACAGTGCTTGGGGACACGCCCTGGGAGCGGCTGGAGGTGACGGGCGCAGGGTGCAGGTACGGCTGCCCACGGGGGTCAGAGAAGCCAGAACACGGGGCTCTGGGACCCACAGGGGGCAGCGAGCGTCAGGAGTCCAAGAGGAACATGAACCCTGAGCTGTGGGGGAGGGGTTAGCAAGGCCAGTCACCAAGTGCTAGTATTTTCTCATCAAAAGGGCCACCAGGGGCTCGCATGACTATCTGGGCTCAGTTTCCCTGTGGCCTTTTTACGACAAAAGGTGTGGGGGGAGCAGCGCTGGGGAGGTTGTAAGCAGGGGCTCACTATTTCCTCTCGTCCATCAGACAGCACTGGGGGACTAGGGGGCTGGGGAGCAGGACCTCTCGTGGCCATTACCCGCCCGGCCTGACCACCCAGTCTCGCTCAGTGCACCACACTTGTCCTCTGCACCCGCAGCTTCTGTCGCCCGCCCCCCATTACTTTCCAGTTATTATAGAGAACTTGGAATTGGAATTTCAGGGGGGGAAGGGCCAGCAGCCTTTGTTCAGAACATATATAAACATTTTCCCTCCATTAGTTTTCTTCTTCAAACATTTTTTCCCAGATATTTCATGCCTGGAGCATGTGGGGTGAGGTTGGTAGGGGGAATTGTGTTGTGTAGGACTTTGGGTGCGTGAATATTGGCCGCTGCAAACCTTGTCATGTTAAAACAAAAAGAAAAAGAGTAAGAACAAGAGGAAAGAAGGAAAGAAAGAAAGAAAGAGAAAGAAAGAAAAAGAAAGAAAAAAGAGAAAAAGAAAAGGTGAAAAAGAGAGGAAGGAAGGATGTGAAAGAGGAAGAAAGAAAGAGAAAGAAGAAAAGAAAGAAAGAAAAGATGAGAGAGAAAGAGAGGAAGGAAGGAAGGGAGGAGGGAGGAAGGAAGGAGAGAAGGGAGGGAGGAAGGAAGGACGGGAAGAAAGGAAAGAAGGAAGGAAGGAAGGAAGGAAGGAAAGGAAGGAAGGAAGAGAAAGAAGAAAGAGAAAAGGTGAGAGAGAAAGAGGGAGGGAGGGAAGGAGGAAGGAAGGAAGGAAGGGGGGAGGGAGGAGCTCAAGGTGGGTTCTCTCTCTAGAACCACAGTAACCACTCTCCGAATCTCTGTAACTACTGGAATTGATCACGACGCTGCTAATAAGCACACATCTTACTCCCTTTGAGCGGCTGTAACCGAACGCCAGAGACCCAGTGGCTCCTGAACAACAGACATTCATTTGTCTCAGCTCCGAAGGCTGGCGGGTCCAGGGTGCCAGCAGGCTCCGGTTCCCGCCCTCTTCTGGGTTGCACGTGGCCGTCTTCTCGCCGTGTCCTCACCCGGTGGAAAGGGCAGGAGAGCTCGCTGGCGTCTTTTTTGTAAAGGCGCTTCCCGCGTTCGTGACCCGATCACCTCACCTCCTGAAGGCCCCACCTCCAGCCTGATCACGTGGGGAACGGAGCTGAGTGGCAGCCAGCACCTGGGTCCTGGTGGCACCTTTGAGCCCCACATCCACCCACACCTGCCGCTGGGACCATGAACTTACATTTGCATGAATGAATGCGTTCTCCAATACAGGAAATACAGGAAAAAATGCTCTAAACGTACAACCGCCATAACTTGAAGTGCCTTCAAATTTCTGCAAAAACCCTTTCAAATATCTTTAAAATGAGACCGAAAATCGTGACTCTTTATGGAACACAATGGATGGCGTGTTATTTATCAGACATTAAAAGGGTCTGAAAACACCAAGTTCAGCCTCAGCCCCTAGTCTCCCAACATGCTTATGCTTTGGCTATTTTAAAAAGATAGTCTATTAGAAAGAAAATGATGGGGGGGGGGTGCGGGTTCTGTTTTCTTGTAAAATTTGAAAGGGGGTGTGACAGTTTAGGATGAGGGGGTGAGGAGTGACCCTGAAATGTTTGGCCCACCTGCCTGGTACCATGCAGGGCGGGGATCCCTTCGGAAATGCACACATTAGACCCCTTATTTCCTTGACTTGAAAATAATGACACGTTTAGATGGAGTGCTATCAGAGTTGGAAGGTGCTAACACCATTATATGATGACCCACACCCCACGTATTGTTTAACTTCGTCACTCGGACCCCGTTCCATCGTTGGCCGCTGGTGCTTTCCTCGGTGAACAGCGGGAGGGCTCTGTGCGCACCAGGGACCTGCGGGAAGCGTGGGAGTACGACGGGGGATCTACCCGGCTGGAGGAAAAGGAGTAACCTGTAACTGTTTGTTTTTAAAATAATTAACAACTTGTGTATGTTAGAGCCGTTTTAAGCGCAAGCAGAATTGAGCAGAAGGTACAAAGAGCTCCATGGAACTCTTGTCCCCCTTCCGCCACCCCCACTGTCGACACCCCACCCCCGAGGTGCCTTTGTTACAGCCCTCGAGCCACACTGACCGCCCTTCAGTCATTCACGCTGGATTTGATGGTTTTGCCGTAAAGACAAGGAAGGTAAGTGGTGGCTGACAAAGGTCATTAACTTCTCATGAGGTCTCCCCACGGGCCACGGAATCAAAAGTCGAGGCTTCAGAACTTGGGAAAGAGCGAAAGGCAGCCTCGCGGGGGCCCTTGGTTTACTCTCGCGCCCCCGCCCCCCGCCTGCCTCGCGTATCTACAGATCTTCCGGCTTAAAAGGCAAATGCCACTGCTGAGCCTCCCGGCCATCTTCCTGTCCTCAGTGGCCAGGGACGTCTTTCCAGAGTTTGCTGCCACCCAGTGGAAACAAGGAGACACAGTGTTTGCGTGTCCTCCTCCGGGAGACGTTTTCATTTGCATCAGGACAACGTGGAGCCCCTCCAGTTTTGCGTCAACGCTTCTTTAAATTGCGTTCAGCTGAAGTCACGGGACACTGGTCTGAAGTGGCCATCAGAAGGGGATGTACCCCATGTTGGTGGCAGTCACTGTCTCTCAGGGCACAGCGGCCAGCATCTGGCACCGAGTGGTGCTCGGGAAAGGTGCGTGGGGGATGGACGGGGGAGGGAAAAACCATGTGCCTCTTGGGTCCCTTGAGGAGAAAAGCAGCTGGGCCCTCCGGTCTAGGGAGTCCTAAGTCTCTCGTTGCCTGAAATAGTCTCGCTGTGGAAGATTCTGATGTGGGAGGTGATTCTGAGATTGTTATTTACTGAGGTTAAGCACAAGAGAGCCTAGGGAAGGTCCAGGTATGTCCGTATGTCCTGATGTGTGCCTCGATGAGGTTAGCAGCTCAAACAAGGTCTCATACTGGCTTGGTGGCCCTCCCAATCCAGACGGGAAGTCGAGGCGAACCGGCGGTGTGGCAGAACCACTTGTGACAGGTGCATTTTACCAAGAAGCGGGCGTGTCATTGCTCTGGTGTGTGTTACACCAGCGGGCCCACCAGGAAACAACTAACAAGAGTGCGCTTTTGTCTCCGTAACAATTGTGCAAAGGGCGGTCCGAATATAGCTTTCCCTCCTTATTAGTGGTACCTAGAGTTGATCCTTGTCAATAGGCAGAATTGCGTAGTGATTGCTGACAATGGACAACGTCGATCATGCCTTCTCGAAGAGGTGGTGTCCACTCCAAGGGAGTAAAAGTTGGTTGGCGAGGGGTGGAAAAATGGCAGATATTGCCATGGTTTGTGGCCCCCCCAAAGCTGAACCCTACTCAGCCGAACTTTTCTCTTAGTGTTTCATTCTTTCGTTGGGTTTTCTTGAGCGTCTCGTAGGCAGCGTTGACATTGAACTCATGAAAGGTGCTCAAACGTGCAAGGTCAGGGCTAGGAGACTGCGGTGAAGACGTGGCTGTCATCGGAGGACTTGGGTTATGGCCTCTTCTCTGCCACGTTTGTGAGTGTGGATGTTTTCATTACTTACATACTGTACCCCAGGGTCGTTGTGTGAGCTCCATCTGAGGTTTGGCACCTCTCTCAAAGGCTCAGCCTGTCTTTCACCGGTGCCCCTGTCCCTCCGGGACCCCGGTTACTGTATTAGACCCTGTACCCCATCCGCGCTAACACTACACCCGCTTTTTAGTGAAATTCATTGGGGTTTCCAGATGCTCGATGCTACTGCCAACCTGGCAGCGATTTAAAACAGTCTCTTGTCCAGTCTGTGATCATCGTGTGAGTCTGAATCCCGAAGCGGGCAGGCGGTGCCTCCAGATTCTCGCTGGACGTATATCCACCCGCGCCCCCCCCCCCCCCCCCCCCCCCCCGCGGAGCCAAGGCCAACATGGAACGCTTTCCGTTGTCTCCTTCTGTAGGTCTGATTTTCTCCTCGTTCACGTGCTCGCTGAGGGTCTCCTGGGTCTGGCTTCCCAGGGGCCCCTGTTCCTCCACTAGCTTTGCACAGGCCACACACACCTGTCTGCCTACTTCCTGTGTGGCCATTAGTCCCAGCGGGGGCGGCCCCCAGCTCCAGAGCCCCGGGGCCTGCGGGACAGCCACACTGCCACTTACGGCCTCACTAAGGAACTCAACTACACCATTGAAAGGATTTTTAAAGCATTTTCTCCACTATTTTTAGGTTTTATCGAGACTTTTCAGGCTCTCTGTGGCTGCCCCAAGAGCTGCCAGAGATGATTGCAATTTTCTTTTATCTTTACAGTATCCTTGCATAGTGTCCAGCTTATCGTAGGTATTCAATAAATATTTGAGGTGAATAAGCACACATTCACAGAGTCATCTAAGCTATATAAACTCTCAAACTTCGTTATCTGAATAATTCCTCTTTCTAGATAGAGATAGAGATATCAGAGCAAGTATATAGAGACTAAAAGAGCGTAACAGTTCATTCCATTTGGTCTTTCTGCTCTGATTCTCCGCACATTACGTGCACATATATCACATCGACGGGAGATGACAGAAGAGAGCTGTTCACTGAGCATTTCCTCTCTCTGAAGGCACACGATATAGGAGCAGAGGGCATATTGGAATAACCTTGGGAGCTTCATAAAACTCTATCAACATCTACGACGTTGGACCTGTGGACTCTGCCTCTATCGTTTGGCTAACGGCCACTCCCTCCAGGGGATTTCCAGGTGATTCTGAGAGGCCACCTGCCCCTAAAATCCCATCATCCAAGCCGCCATCTACATAGTCAGGTGGTACCTTCTGTTCATTACTAGGTCTTCTCCACTTGGGGAAAATCTTTACCTTTCCTTGGCTCCAGCCCCTACCTTATGCACTGTATCCTCACCTGTGTTTCCAGTGGATTTTGAAAAGAGATATTAACATGGATTTTGAAATCTTAACCATACACACCCCTAAATCACCACACACACCCCTAAAATTTCAAGCTAGCTTTCCGGCCTGGCTTCTTTATCTGGCGGATCCTTCCGTCTAGCGGTTAGCTGCTGCAGGAGCGTGCAGATCGTAGCCGGACTGCATGGTCCCCCCCAGAACTGTGCTCACACCCCCCACACAACAGCATTTCCAAGCCTCGCACTTACACACACCGTACCTTCCCCGCTCCGTGTTTTTCCTTCCCCAGAGTTCTTTGCCGTGCACTTGCCAAATATCCCCTAGGCCCTCACAGTCAAATATGCCTGAAATAGTTTATTCTTAAAGTCTAGCGCATTGTGGTGTTCAATTAATCCGATCCATTATTGTGCTTGTCAAAAGGAGATCCATTACCCTTGACGTGGGCTAATCCCTGGACTCTTCCTTACTGTTTGGAAGGACATTTTACATAAAATCCCTTTCGGTAACATCAAGACTAAGGCATTTATGTCAACTTTAGATTTCTTTGAGTGATACAAACAAACCCATGTGATTCAAATGGATTGAAATTATGTGCGTGGTGTATTTTTTTAAGAAATCATATAGTTGTGAGGCGCCTGGTGGCTCAGTCGGTTAAGCGTCTGATTCTTGGTTTCGGCTCCGGTCATGATCTCACGGTTGGTGAGTTCGAGCCCCACCTTGGGCTCGGTGCTGCCAGCATGGAGCCTGCCTGGGACTCTCTCTACTCCTTCCCCACTCATGCTCGCGCACTCTATCTCTCTCAAAATAAATAAATGGACTTAAAAAATAAGCAATAGAAATTGTATAGTGGAAAATCTTAGAGGAAGGATAGTGTTCTAGAGGTGGGATGAAGGGACCGCATTTCCTGGTTGTCTCCCTGTCACGGGCCAGAAATTGATGGAAGAGGCTTTTTTTAACAAAAGCCTTAGGGAACTTTTAGGAAGAAATGCAGGTTTTAAAATGCACGTCCGCGGGTCCTTCTGCCTTCCTCTGCCAGCGCCCCCACCCGCACCCCATCGGTGCTCCTCCGTGTCTCCAGGGAATAGATGTCACCTGCGGTCTCTACTTCTCCGGAAAGTGGTTTCTGTGACTGAGGGTTCGAGTGCTCTCTGTCGGGCCCCCCATCACCGCCCCCTCAGGATCTCCCCACGCCTCCCTTCCTTCTCTTCACCTCCTTCGGCGGCTTGTTCGGGGCGGAGGCAGGGACTCCTTCAGGCACAGGATGTTCCACAATCACCTTGGCTTTCTCTCTGGGGTCTGAGCTCCTGGAGCACCGCGCAGCCCCCTCCAGGATGGCAAATCCAGGCAGGCCGCTTCCGATCGCAGCCACAGAGCCAAGTCGTGGGGGGCGGCCCCTTCACACTGGGGTCACACCTCTCGAGCTCTGGGTGGGGGTGCTGCACCCGATCACCCTGCTTGACTTCTCCCATAAAATGACCCTCTCCACGTGCCAGGCGCGGTGACCCCAGGACCTCCGCCGCCCACGTTCCGTCCACCAGGCGTCCGGGCTCCCCAGAAGGCCGATGGTGGCACTGAGCCCAGCCGGTGACTGTGGGATGCCAGGCCACCTCCGGTGAGGACTGCAGGGGTGCCCGGCAGCCCCCTCCCAGCCTCACGTTGCCCCCGCCGCGCCCCCTGAGCCTGGGTGGGAACGCAGTGGAGCACGCTGTGCTTCACAAACCAAAGGCAGGCACGCCTGACCTGTGCCTGTCCCGGCTCCAGATTCCTCTGACTCACACACAGTTCACGGCCACTTTTCCGCTTGGGTTTATGAGACGCAACGCCGTTCGTGGCTGATGTTCATGCGTTTGTTCACGCAACACCCGTAGGCTGCTGTGGTGGGCTAGGCATCTGCTTCAGGGCAGGGACAGCTGCACCCTCGAAGATCCCACAGCCTGGTTGCTGGGACAGACACGTCCACAGACACGTGTCACGAAGCACAAGATGTTCTGCGAGCGTCCCGTCAGGTGACCTTCAGAGTCCAGGGCCGCTCCCCCGACAAGCTCAGCGTTAGCGCTAGGGGTGCAGACCCACCGCATACCCCAGTTCACTTGAAGCTGAATTGCGTCAGGGTGCCCGGGGTGGAGCAGCTGGTTGAGCGTCTGACTCTTGATTTCAGCTCAGGTCTTGGTCTTGTGGTTCCTGAGTTCGAGCCCCAAGTCGGGCTCTGTGCTGAAGGAGCGGAGCTTTCTTGGGATTCTCTCTCTTTCTCTCCTACTGCTTCTCTCTCTCTCTCTCTCTCAAAAATAAATAAATAAACATTTTCTTAAAAAGCTGAATTGTGTCACCAAGGTCAGCGGGTCTCTTAGCCACAGAACTCTTTCCTCCTGGCCCGGCTGAGATCTGATGAGATGAGGCTGTGCACACAGGTGTGCGGGGGTCAGGTGCTGGGGTGGGGGTGGGGAGCTGCATGGTGGGTGTCAGCCAGGGTCCAGAGCACCCAGCCACCTGGCTGACCCCTCCCCCCAGCTGCTAGATTTTGCGTGAGGTACAAATAACACCCCCCCCTCCCCGGGCGGGATGTTTCCAAACGACGTGCACTTTTGCAACAGTGAGGAGGGTTGTGCACATGTGTGATGTGGTGCAGGGGGCTCGGAGAGGCAGGGAGACGGCAAACCCCACTCACCTGCTGCCACCGTGGTGCAGTCGCCGTTCCCTTCACGTTGTGTGTTCAGACAAGCGCGTTCCCCTGAGCTGGAGACGGCTTGCTCCTCTGGCCTCAGCCAGGAAACTATTTCTAAAGGGGTGCGACTTGTTTGTATTTAGCAGAGATTGTTTTACTGTCTTGCTGGGTGGAATTTAGATATGATTTACTTAAATATTCCCGGGCCTGAAGGGATGACTTTTTGAAATTGGTTGAAACTTTCCATTCCTATGAGCCAGCGCCATTGCCCAATATTCCGGTTTAGTACAGAAGGTAACATTCACTGGACAAGTCTGGAACCCATCCAGGTTTCTTACATTTTTTCTGAATGGACGACCCATCACGAGTCTTTTAAGACTCGGATTCTGTTTGCTCTTTTGTGGTTGCTCAAAAATGTGGCCTTCGTGGTTTAAAGAACAAAAAGACAGGCTTGTGAAACGTACATGGAAAGCTTCTTAAACATCAAAGCTCTTGCGAAATGACAGAAGGATGAGTTGAGTGTGAATGAATGGGGAGCATACGGATTAAATTTCCCTTGAAAGGCACGTGGATTTAAAAATTAGGGAGAAAAGTACTTGGCAGAGTGTGCTGAGAGTTTTCCCAGGCCTGGAAAGTTTGACAAATGCCTCGTAGTCCTTTGCCGGACACGCCCAGCCGCCAGTGGGCCTGCTCCCGGTGAAAAGTCTTCACGAGGTAGGGTTTTACGGTGGGAAGCGGAAACGTTTCCACCAGCGAAACATGGCTGTCACTACACATCAACAGGCCTTGGCCCAGTTGAGGCAGAGGAGCTCGGGGACAGAAGGAGACGAAATCAGGAAAGACCCTACACTTTCACAAACGTAAGAAGACTCATCTCGGTAGAAATGTGCATGCCCGAGAACGGAACTTTGAAGTTAGGCATCTCAAAGCAAAATGGAGGTGTCTAGGACGACGTGACAAAAAAGACTGCCACATCCAGCAGGTGGCCCAACGCCATCTCACTTTGACCCCTGAAAACAGATACATCCCATCGGGAACAGGGACATATGTCCTCGTAGGGTCAAACCCCGCCTCTGCGGAAGATTTTGTATCAGTCTGGGTCCGGTCGGGTGAGAGACGTCACATGGTAATCTGAACAGGGGAAGTTCAGACCACGGCAACACCTTCCAAGATCTAATCAAAGCCATCATTGTTGAGCACAGAACAGTGAAGAATATTTACTGACGTGAGTCTACACCTCCTTCCAAAGCAGGACTGTCAGGGGAAGAAGGACTCGAGGATGCCATATGGCATGTCCTCAGCGGGGGTTCATGCCCGCTCACTAGAATGAGACCCAGCACATCATCTGCCTTCTGTGCGTGAAATCTTACTGCAATGTTGTGCTAGCCTATTTGAACACCTAGATTTTTTTTTTTTTTGATGTTTATTTCTTTTTGAGAGACAGAGCAGAGCAGGGGAGGGTCAGAGAGAGAGGGAGACACCGAATCCGAAGCAGGCTCCGGGCCCTGAGCTGTCAGCACAGAGCCTGACGCGGGGCTCAAACCCACGAACCGCGAGATCGTGACCTGAGCCGAAGTCGGGCGCTTAACCCACTGAGCCACCCAGGAGCCCCCGAAGGCCTAGAAAAGTGTCTGGTATACAATAAGTGCTCAATAAATGTCACCACTGCCACTTTTTATTAATTTCTAACATGTCCCTAACTAACGCAGGAACCTGTCTTGATGAACCTGGACCAGTCAAGGCTGACCGTATCTATAGACAGGGTGCGTGCTTCCCACCTTGTGTAATTTGAGACACGGCGGAAAGAACTTTAAATATCTTCCCCACTCTCCTGCCCACCATTAGTGCTTTATTCTTTATTTCTTAGTCCTGCCTTTTCCACTACGCTTTTCAGAGGCAAATACTAAACATATTTTTAAAAACAGAAAAGATCTTACTCTTTACAGTGCAAATAAAACACAGACTGTGGAGGAGAGCGCCGTGAGTTTGTGAGCCCTTAGTGTGGGCTGTGATGTTTGGAAGCCTGCCACGATATTGTGGAGCAAAGCAGAGGGTCCTGAACCTCTGTGCGGGGAGGGAGGTGGAGGAAGAAGGGGCTTGTAGAAACAGATACGGGGGGGCACGCGGGGGGGGCGGCAATTACTGCTCAATCTTGTTGACGATTGGTCCCCGGAAACCCGCTCAGGCCATGACAGCACGGTGCAGCTTTTCGAGTTGAGAAGGCAGACAGTTCAGCATTTTACTCTGTGTTTTCTTTGATCGGATTATCAGGGGGACGCCTGGGTGGCTCAGTCGGTTAAGCGCCCGACTCTTGATCTCGGCTCAGGTCATGGTCTCGCGGTTCGTGGGTTTGAGCCCTGCGTTGGGCTCCGTGCTGACCGCGCGGAGCCTGCTTCGGATTCCCTCTCTCCCTCTCGCTTTGCCCCTCCTCAGCTGGCTCGCTCTCTCTGTCTCAAAAAATCATCAAATACACTTAAAAAAAAAAGTAAATGGTATTATTAGGAAGTTTGAAGGGTTCTACGGATTCAGCACCATCGTTATTTTCCAAAGGGAGATTGGGAAAAAAAGAACCATCTACAACAAAGGAAGTGACTTGGGCTTTGTCATTATTGCCTGTTCACGTGGTCCTGAACCTGAATGGTCTTTTTTGAGCATGGTTATCAGCACAGCACCCTCACTGACCTGCTGAAGGCACAGACAAAGGTCACCCTGAACACCAAACGTGAAACAGCCTCAACTTCTTTTCTTTTTCTTGATGAATTCTGATTGTCTACACTGCAAACCTCAAATTCTGCCTTCAAGGTCCTTTACAAGCTTTCCTTTCCAAAAACTGATCTCCAGTCGCTCATCCTAAGACGTTCATATAGTCAAACTTACTATTTCTCAAGTCAATCTTGCCTTTTTCTCCTTCCAAGCTTTTATTTTTTATTGTTAAAATTTTAATTCCAGTGTAGTTAACATACAGGGTCGTATCAGTTTCAGGAGTGCAATCTAGTGAGTCAGCAGCTTCATACGCCACCCGGTGCTCCTTGAGACAAGTGCGCTCCTTGATCCCCATCACCTATGTCCCCATCCCCCACACTCGTCCTTTCTGGGACCATCAGTTTGTCCTCCATAGTGAAGAGTATGTTCCTTGGTTTCTCTCTCTCTCTCTTTTTCCCTTTGTTCATTTGTTTTGTTTCTTAAATCCCACATATGAGTGAAATCATATGGCATTTTTCTTTCTCTGAGTGGTTTATTTCACTTAGCATAATACACCCTAGTTCCATCTGTATTGCTGCAAATGGCAAGATTTTATTCGTTTTTATGGCCAAATAATATTCCTCTGTGTGTGTGTGTGTGTGTGTGTGTGTGTGTGTGTGTACCATACCTTCCTTATCTATTCATCTATCAATGAACACTTGGAAGCAGACTCAATCTCAGCATTGAACTTGGTTTGGGAGATTGTTGACGACGATGAAGTTCCTATAGAATGGGGAGCATTTGGAAGACCTGGAATTTCTCTCCGTGAGGTTTTTTTGCGTCTTAAACAATTTTGACTGTGTATTCAGGGTTCATCGTACGTAAGTCAGGTGTTACTTGGATTTCTCTGCCCCTCGAGTTCAGAGTCCAGTTGAAGTTCCCGGCCCCACATCCTCTTCTTCCATCCCCCCCACCCCCCGTTCTTGGGCTCTGTGCAAAGTGGATGGGAGTGCCGCCATTTTCCGTAGGAATCCAGTCACACGTGTGCATCTCAAAGCAGACTGCCTTCCACCTTCTAGAAAGGCAGCTCCAGCCCCTCCCATGGAGGCCCTCCGTCCAGCTGCCTCCAGGGTGTAAAGCAGCCTTTTAAAGGTAACATTTCATTAATACGTTTTCAATCTCAGATGAGTTAATCATATCTTGAAGTGCCCGGCATGATTCTTGCGTGGATGAGACAAATTACGTACAACGCGACGTCAGGCTCCTAATTAACCAGGTGGCTCTAACGATGCTGGGAGACATGACACCCAGGTCCTTCTCACCCCTAAATTACAAGCTGACCGTTGTCGTGACTCCCTGTCGCTGCCACGACAAGTTGATAATAGCTTAACACAACACAAATGTGCGAACTTGATCGTTCTGGAGGTCGGAAGTCCAAAGTGTGTCGTGTGCGGGGCTACAGTGAAGGGGCCAGCAGGCCCACACTCACGCTGGAGGCTCCAGGGGACAGTCTGTTTCTCTGCCTTGTCCAGCTTCTGGGGACGCCCGCACCCCTCGGCTCATGGCCCTTCCTCCCCCATCAGAGCATCCTCCTCCATCCTGTCTCTGTTGTCACGTCTCTTTTTTCTGCTTTTGGCTCTTTTGCTTCCCTCTTTCAGGGACCCTTGTGATCACATTGGGCCCACCGGATAACCCAGGATCATCTCTGCAAAGTCCTCCCCATGTAAAGCGCCACATCCACAGCCTCAGGGGTTAGGATGCGGACAGTTGGGAGCCCATGACTCTATCTCCGTTTCTAAACCAGGGAGGATGAGTCTCACCGTTTAGTCAAGATTTCTAAGTGGGTCACCCTGCATTCCTTGTCCTGGCCCTTGCAGCTTCTACCGTATTTTAGGGACATCATCCTGGGTGGTACTGAGGACTGATTGGTGTGCCCAAGTGGTTCATATCGCTCACCTGACCTCGCTCGTTCACTGAGCCTGTGGATGGTGACGCCCCCAAACACCCTTGAAGACAGCTTATTCTCTGATGATTTAACTCTTCCTCTTAAAACGGCTCCGTACGTGCGATGACCGTGAAGGGCTTCTGGAGTCTGGGCAAAACTCAGCAAAGGCACAGATGTTAGGCTCTCGCTTCTGACTGTCCATGTAAGAAGGAGGCATCTCTGGTTTGCGTTTGATCTCATTCTCAGAAATCAGGCAGATTTTTTTGTGCAGGACACTGGGCGGTGATGCCTGATGGAGCCCGTCCGCTGGTCAGACAGGTTTCCTTTGGGTCGGAGTGACCAGCGTCTGCTTTGCTTTGGAAACACCTGTAAATTCTGGTTCTACCACTTACTAAATGTGTGGCGTTTGGGCAAATTTAAAAAGTTAACACACTTATTATTCTATTTAATAAATGTAACAAATTGTATTTAATAAATATAATGTAGTGTATCAATTAATTGTATTTAATAACTGTAAGTATACTATAGTAATTAAATGAAAATTATTAACAAATTAATAATTAAACAAACTAAGTCGTTTCTCTGAGCCTTTATTTCCCATCTCTTCCGTAAAACACAGATGATAATTCCACCTTCCTGAGAAGGTTGTTGCGGGAAGGCTAACTAAGATAGCGTATGAAGAATTTAGCTCAGTCACGGGCACATGGAAAGCTCTTAGAGAATAAGCATCACATATTTAATTTTATGAAACTACTGTGAAGCGTTGTAGTAGGTAAGATTTTCATGCGGGCACTTTAAAAGATTCTGATTTCAAAAGTGATTTTTAAAAGGCATCGCATTCAGATGTGTCGAAGTGTGAAGAGGTTCCGGGAGCACCCGACTGGGCTACGCTTGCAGACCCTCGGCCGCTAGCACATGAGCAGGAGCAAGAAGGAGCAGGTGGGGGTGACAGGTGAGCGCTGGCAGGGAGGGAGGGCCTGGGCGTGAGCAGCGATGGGGACCGAACGAGCCACGGGGACACGAGGACAAAGCCAGCACAGGAAGCAGCGCCTCGTTTCCAGAAGGTGAGGCTCGTCTGCGAGTCCTGGGCGCCCAGAGCCAACGGGAGCCAGAACGATTAGTCCTTGTGAAAGCAGATGGTGTCTGCGGGAGGAGACCAAAGTAGTCAGTTTCGAATCCTTTTCCTCGAACCGCGTCGGGCGCATTTGCTGCAGATCCTGCCTGTTGGGCTCCTAAATGCAGGTGCTGAAACGTCCATCTGAAGCCCACAGGATCAGATGAGGTCGGCCGGGCGGACGCTCGGTGCGCACGGTCCGAGACCGCATCCTAGCTTCCCAGCAGCCGCTCGTCCCTTTGCCCTTTTCCTGCTCGGGGACTTGGGCGGTGGGGGGGGGGGACGTCCCGGCCCAGGGGAGTCCGTGCGATGGCGGAAGGGCCGGCAGACAGATTGCAACTCTGAGCCTCGTCTCCAGGCTTCTCCCCGGGATGTTGGGATCATCTGTGGCCTTTGTGTTCCGTGACGCACGGGGGCTTGGCAGCAAGCCTCAGAGCTGAAGGCTGTTGGTTTTTAACCGTGAAGGTCCCGTAGAAGTGCTGTGTCTGCAGTGGCGACTTCTCACTTCGGGGAGAGAAAGAGTCTCGCGGGAAGTGTTTGGGAACGATACGGTCGTGGACTCCGCCGCCCGACTGCTGGGTTGGTCGGTGCGCAGACTGGGATGGTCAGGTGAACGTGTTTACGGAGAACCTCGCCCCCATTTTGGTTTTCTCCGCCGCCAAGACTTGCACCGTTTGAGGCTTCGGCGAGAGCATTGAATTGACAGTAGGTTTCCTTCTGGTAGAAAAGAGCTCATCTTCGAATTAGAGTGGCATGCTCCTTTATTTTAAACGTGCCAGCATCTGAATTAAGCAATGCCTAGATTCTCCTTTCTTCTTCATTTGACAACATCTGTGATGAGTTAGTGGGCTCATCACTGGTTGTTTTGTCTTTTTTTTTTTGTTACAAAATATACGTATCAGATTTGTAAGTAGACCTCTCCTCCCCGCTTTTGCCCCTTCTGTGTCCTGTGTCACACGCTGGCCTCCCGACCTTGGGGCAGGCCCGCTGTGTTTAAATGGCCCTAGAAGCCCAGCAAGTCCCTGGTGTTGGGCACGTATCAGACACACAATGAATGTTTGCAGTATTCATTACTTCAGGAGTTTCTAAGCAACATCCAGATATGTGAGTCACTTTATTTTTTTTTAAGTTCATTTCCTTATTTAGAGAGAGAGAGAGAGAGAGAGAAGAGGGAGAGAGCAGTGGAGCGGCAGAGAGAATCCCAAGCAGGCTCTGCTCTATCAGCATGGACCCTGATGTGGGGCTTGAACCCAGGAACCATGAGATCATGACCTGAGCCGAGATTAAGAGCCAGATGCTTAACCGACTGAGCCCCCCAGACACCCCTGTAAGAGTCATTTTACATTCTCATTGCAGCTTCCAAACTCAAAGGCCCATCTCATGTTATCCGTGAAAGTTTCTCCAAAAAGCCACTTCGCGCAAGTATGTTACGGTCGAGCGTTGGGCTCGCTATCGGGAACGTTGCGTTCCGGTCCCTGCTCTGCCCTGTATCGCTTTTCCACCACAAAGTCACTTCATTTCTCCCAAATCCAAACCCCACTCTTAAAAACCAACAGAGAAGGCAGGCAGAGCAATTAGAAAGCATCTAATTAGGCAACATCTCTGGGTTAAAACAAAACAGCAGAAGAAAAGTGATCTTCCTAGAAATCAAAAAC
This sequence comes from Panthera tigris, assembly GCF_018350195.1. Classification (NCBI taxonomy): domain Eukaryota; kingdom Metazoa; phylum Chordata; class Mammalia; order Carnivora; family Felidae; genus Panthera; species Panthera tigris. The sequence continues at coordinate 147,727,602 of NC_056664.1, read as the reverse complement.
CAAGCACATCACAGTGAATTGCCCGCAATCTGAGGATGACGGAAAAAAGAACAAACTGAGTGTTCAAAGCAAGGACTGGAAACTATGCGTGTGCAGCCTCTGGGACTGGCGGCTTCCTGAGTAAGCACTTCTCGAACTGATGGCCTCCGTCTTGTGTTGGTCAGTGAGGATCGGAAATTTTAATTCTTTGAAGGCTAGTAAGGTAAATCCGTCTGTAGGACTGAAATCATTCCTAGAGACTCAGATATCCCCGCGCGAAGCTGAGCCCGCCACATAAACTCCTGGGCACTTACTGATACCAGGTATTGGTCTATGATCTGATGGGACTGGTCATGACAGATGACAAAGAAACGTAACCTGTGTGGTATTTCCGTGGATTTCTGTATTGCTTTATGCAGCGATCGCAGTCGTGACAGGGATTAAAACCCTCGGGTGTCTTCTCGAGACTACAGTGATCTCAACTGCGCCAGTGACCCGGGGGAGAGAGACACAGGGTACCTACCCCCTGATGTCACCCTGATAGCGAGAGTGCCCATGCAAGGATGTCAGAAACCAATCATTTTGGAAGAATTGGAGAAGATACCAATTTATTTAGTAAATACAGGGTCAGGTCTGCCCCTAAACGGCTGACCTCGACCCACACCACAAATCCCCCAAGCAAGCCCTCTTTCATGATTGCCTCTGCTCGCCTTTTGCATTAGTCTTAAAATTGTGCACCTGCTTTGCTTTTGAAGTCCTTTTTTCCTGCTTCCTATTCCTCTCTAGGAAACTGACCAGTTTGATGTTAACCAGTGTCCCTACTGACCCCGCCCAGTGTCCTTTCTTGGACCAAATACTCCTCTGCTTTGGAGCCCCGGAGAGGCAAGGGAGCAAACAAGGTTATAAGTTGCCTTTGGGGATTTGGGGTCTTCTCTGGGGAGGGATCCCGACATCCCAGTGTGGACCGAGTGCGTCACACTGAATCTCCTATACGCCGCTGAGAATTCGGTGGAAGTTTTTGGGGGCTTGAGATATATTTAAGTTTTCCCTCCACTTCCTAATTTCAGTTGGGAATACTGTGGACTGTGCAGACTTTTGCAAAACCATATTAAGAAAATATGTAAAATGTACATTTCACATCCGTCACCAGCACTGTCATTTATAGAATTTTTTGTTTCAGAACCGTTTTAATAGTCAGCTCGTGACCGTTTCTGACAAACCTAGTAATGCCACCTTTCTTATCTTGCACAGAAGAAGAAGTGACGTCATGGAACAGATTTGTGCCATGGTTAGCGTTTCTTGGGAGCTGAACCTCAGATCTGAGAACTGGGTCCAGCTGAACAATTTTTTTCTTTTTTTTTTTTTAACTTTATTTATTTTGAAAGAGAGAGCTCGAGCAAGCAGTGGGGGGTGGGGGGTAGAGGCAGAGACAGAGGAAGAGAGAGAGAGGGAGAGAGAGAATCCCAAGCAGGCTCTGCGCTGTCAGTGCAGAGCGTGATGTGGGGCTCAAACTCGCAAACCGTGAGATCATGACCTGAGCAGAAACCAAGAGTCAGACGCTTAACTGAGCCCCACAGGCGCCCCTGACCATTTTTTTTCCTAATGCCAAGCAAGCCCTTGTCCCCCATGTAGGTGTACGAGCTACCAAGGAAAAGACTGCATTTTCTTATGTGTTCCATTTATGGGGAAAAAAACAACAGAATTTTCATTATAATTCTTTTTTTTTTTTTACATTTTTTTGATGTTTCTTTTATTTTTGACAGACAAAGAGAGACACAGCATGAGCAGGGGAGGGGCAGGGAGGGAGGGAGACACAGAATCCGAAGCAGGCTCCAGGCTCTGAGATGTTAGCACAGAGCCCGATGCGGGGCTCAAACTCACAAACCGGGAGATCATGCCCTGAGCTGAAGTCGGATGCTCAACTGACTGAGCCATCCAGGCGCCCCTAATTCTTTATTTTTTTTTATCTCTCTCTGTCAGAATACTTTATTTTTCTTTTGCCATTGAGTGTGTTCATATTGCAATAAAATAAAAACCCACCAATAAAGCAATGGCTGCATTAAAGCATGATGCCACTAAAAATAACGAGTTATATCTTTACAAGTTGGCTTGGAAGGATTTCCACACTGTTTTGTTGTTGTTTTTATTTCTTAATTTAAATCCAAGTTAGTTGATGTATAGTGTAGTAATGATTTCAGGAACAGAATTTAGTGATTCATCACTTACATATAACACCCAGTGCTCATCCCAACAGGTGCCCGCCTTAATGCCTGTCACCCGCCTAGCCCACCCCCCACCTCCCTCCCTCCATCAACCTCAGTTTGTTCTTTGTATTTAAGAATCTCTTATGGTTCAACTCCCTCTCTGTTTTTATATTATTTTTCCCTCACCTCCCTTATCGTAATTCTTAACAGAGTCTCAAAACATGCACACACTTTGAATTCCTAAATGATTAATATTTTTAAAAATCCAGTTGTGAACGAATAGTTTACTTTCAGGCACTTACCAGCTTTCCTTCACAGTATGTGTTTCAGTGAATTGTGAGCAAAAGAAAAAGGGAAAGGCTAATCTTACATCATCCATGTTAAGGAGGACGACTTTTTTTGTACACCTGAGTTTTAAAATGTATCCTTCACATCTCCTCTAAGAACATAGATCATCAAAATGACAGATCTCGATGGCAAGAATTTTATGTCAATTAAAATATCGACATTAATCTCAAATGACGGTGTGTGTGTGTGTGTGTGTGTGTGTGTGTGTGTGTGTGTGTGTTAAGGAAAGTTCTTTAAAACCCAAAAGTACAGGCTAGCTGTTACAAATCTCAGTTTTATAAATGAGCTCAGCAAATGTTTGCTCTCTCTTGGGGGAAGGCAGAATCTTAAAAACCTGTTGCCTTTCAGGCTCTGAATTTATAACACGAAGTGATGGATGATCACCATTTTGCGAGTGTTCAAAAGAAAACGGAGAGTGGTCAGCTGACCCTCCGGGCAGAGCAACGTAAAGGCAGAGCCAAGAACCTGTCGGGTTTTGTTCTGTTTCCAGAAGTATTGCAGTAGTTTTGGGTTCTGAATGTGTCGAGGACTCACCTTGTAAGGAGGTGAAAGCCTTGAGGGTTGAGGGAAGAGGTTTGGAGCAGAGGAGGTGACGTTGACGTAACCCCCCAGGGGTGCTTCTGTTTCCCCTCAGCCAGGCATGAGGCCAATGAATAAACCTTGCAAATAATGCTGGGAAAACTCCATTTTCCGGCATATGGCCTCGTTTCCTTCCTCTACCAGGCGTCCCCCTCAGCAAGCACAATTCCTGCTTCAGTGCTGACACCAGGGGCTAGCCTCGGAATCGACCCCATTCAATGCCACGGGGTCCAGGAGCCGGCTCTCTGGGTGTGGCTGCTGGTTATGGACCCCCTTTGCCCTGTGGTCTCAGGACACCCCCGTCCCACTGAAGAACTCGCACTGAATGTGTCTGGGGATTCAGCTGCAGCCCTCTCCTTCCCAGGGAATCTCCTCTGTCACCTTCACTGCCCTGGCTCGTGTTGAAGACAACACAGTCCCCCTTGCAGCTTAGCCCAACATATTTCCTCACGGCTAGTGACTCACCTGCCCACCTGAGCCAGTCCCTCGAGCCAAGGGGACAAAGTAACTGATTGGTGTTAGATCATGGGGAGGGTCCCACCTCTGGGGCTGGGGAGGGGACGGTCCTGCCCACGTAGTGTGGGCTATGGTTAGGGTTAGGTTAGCACACTCGGGGTCCTATAGAAGGAAGGGGGGATGATGCCGGAGAGCCCAGCGCATGTCCCCGGCTCTCACCTGTGTGCTCAGTGAATGTTGGAACGCCAGTAACACGGTAAAATCCCATCCTAATGTGACCACTGAGGTCCATAAAAGTGAGGGGTCTCCCTGCTGCGAAGTACGTCTGTACTTCTCAGTGGGTTTTCTAGTTAGTAGGTTTGTGTTTAAGGAAAAGATTTTTTATTTGCTTGCATTTATTAAACAAATGAAAAGAGACTATTACAAATGTGATAAAACTAAGAGAATTGTGCCAGCAGAAACAGACACAAAGTTATTTCGTAAAGGCATTGTTCAGCCTGCGTGGCATCACCCTCTCTGTGAGGTCTCACGAGGGTGAAGGTGCGTTAAGTTGAATAGAGTCCCAAGTGAGTATAAGGCAGTCACTTCTGACTGTCAGCCTCTCCCCGATCTGGGTCCAGGGGAATTTTCCAGATTTGCTATTCTCCATTGAGAACCTTTACCCGACTTTGACATTTTCTCGGAAACACCTCGATTTCCACCTTTGCTTACGTCTCCCCCGGTCTCTCCCTGGAATGTCCCCCTTTTTCCCACCTGCACTACGATGTTGGTCTGTGAGATCAAATCTTACTCCCCCCAGGCAGCTTTTTCGAGGAGCTTCAGCCCACGGCCACCTCCTGGCAGTTGGCAGGTGCTGCCTTGGGCTTCCACTCAAGTATTCCCTCCCTGCCAGGAGATGTGTGCATTCCTACCACCACCTGCCAGTGGCACGCTTCCTACCGGTCACCTTCACCAACGATCGCGAGAGCACCTCAGATTCAGCGTTGCCCGTACTGGTCTCACACACCCCGTTCAGTCCCCTCAAAGTGTCTTCTGCTGATTCCCTCCACCCCCCAGTTGCTAGGTATCAGCCAGTCGGCTGCGTGAACTTGAGTTACTCTCGACTTGACCCTGTCCCTGGCATCTCCCTACGTTCACCTTGACCAGGTAATAAGAGCTCTGCCATCTCAATGTGACCAGTGGCTCTCCTGTCCCTGCCCCCCCCACCCCTTCCTTTACGTTAAAATTATTTGTAGCTTTTATTGCTTTTTTGTTAAAGTTTAAAAACCAAAGCATGCGCATTCTAGAACACCAGGAACACAAAGACAAAAAAGTTCAGGAAGTAAAATCATGAATCCGTATGTCATGACCCCAAGATAGTCCCCATTAACATTTTAATTTACTTGGGTCACGCTGTGCAGATGGTTTCATACACCGAGTTTTCAAAGCCCACGTAACATTCTGTTATGAGCATTTTCCTACCTTCCTGAAATTTATCTATTTCACATCTTTTTTTTAAATTTTTTTTAATGTTTATGTATTTTTGACAGAGAGAGAAACAGAGCATGAGCAGGGGAGGGGCGGAGAGCGAGGGGGACACAGAATCGGAAGCAGGTTCCAGGCTCCGAGCTGTCAGCACAGAGCCCGACCCGGGCTTGAGCTCATAGACCGTGAGATCACGACCTGAACCGAAGTCGGATGCTCAACCGACTGAGCCACCCAGGCGCCCCTGTCTATTTCACATCTTTTTATGGTCACATAATATTCTATCATAATTCGCTTAACTATTTCTCTATGTTTGGACATGCAGATTTTTTGCTATTCTAACATGCTGTCAACATCTTTATATTTAAATATCAGTTCACATCTCAATGTTTTAGGTTAAATTCCTAGAAATGAAATAAATAGATTGAAATGTATAAATATCTTTCAGGCTCTTGGTGCTTGTCAGGGGGAAGGTGGACGTGAATTTTGTCTCCACTAGCAGCCTATGAGAGTTTGTTTCTCACAATGAATCATTTAAAATTCTTTGCCAATTTGCTAGGTGGGAAAGCTAATTCTCTTACGTCTCAGTCCTTAACTAATGAAGTTGAACGCTTACTCTTTGTTTTTATTCAATAGTTTTCTCATGGTTCTCTTCCTGTCCTTTGCCCATTCCGGTGGGGACGGGAGCAGGCAGAGCACAGCATGTGAGCTCTTTACCCAACGCCCTTGGTCCCATTTATAGCAAACACATTTCCCCACTTGGTTCTCAGTTCGTTCATTTCGATCATTTTTTTGTTTGTTTGTTTACAATAGCATATAATTTTGTCAGAGTCTTTCGCAACTTTCCCTGAAAACCTTAAGACAGTGGGAAGTGTGTGAAGTCTTTTCCGCAGATGATGGCAAGATGAGATGGTTTTTTGAGAAAGGTCTCTCTGGCTGCTGGGGAGGGAACGGGCTGGAGGAGAGAAGGCTTAGATTTGGGTCCAGATGAGAAGGCAACAGAGCCAGCCCACGGCCTCCCTGCCTCCCACAGCTCCATTACTCTCCACCTTGCCCGTCTCGGTGATCACCTTCTCCTGTAGACACTGAGTACGGTCTGTGCCTCGGGGACCTTCCACGATGCTCGTGCGGCCACACTTCCTGCACTCACAACCCCACCTCTGGCTCGGGGGTCCTTTGATCACCCATCCATCCACACGGCACGCTCACCCTCAGTAACTGCACTCACAAGGCTCCATTCTGTTTCTGGGCTCTGGAAGTACCGTGCCCTGCACACCTGCGTGTTGATGCGTCTTCTGTCTGTGTCGTCTTTTATGTCAGTATAACGTGTACGCGCTCGTTTTTCTTTGTTTATTGCTTGGTGGTGAGGGGACTGATGACTAATTCTCATACAATGAAGTAATTGTGAAATACAAGTAAGAACTTACACATCGGCAGCTGAGGAGCTATAAATGAGACAACGCTGGGACCGGGAGGGAGAGGAGATAAAGGCTCTGTGTGTCACCATAGGCTGCTGGTGTTCCGCCTCAAATGAAGCTCTGAACTTCCAGCCGAAGTTAAGAGGTAAATATGGGCAGTGACTAATCGGTGTCAGAGGGGACCAGATGGCCCTTCTTCCTCCTCACCTACAGCCCATTTTCCAGTCTTCAGCTCCAGAGATGCATTCTCACATGGGCTTCGTTTGGGGCTCCCTGAGTGCGTCCTCCACGGCAGCCGGGGACAAGGCGGGATGAGCTTCCCAATGCTGTGTCCCTGCGTGCCCTTTATGGATGCTGGCAGCAATAGAAACGAGAACACAACGAATGCAGAAGGAGCCGGCCCCAAGTCAGGGGACCCCCGAGGGACACAGACCGCTCCCCAGCACGGCCGGGTTCAAATTTCCTGCTCTAGCAGGCCGAAACCGGAGTTTCAGGTTGCGTGCTACCCAAGGCATTTTGGAGATTATTGAGGAGTTGCTAAAATGTGTGATTTGGAAATTCAAGTTAAAGGCACGTGGCTGAGGCTCCAAGCCAGTGTCCCTGGGGCCCAGGACAGGTGCCTCGCACAAGCAGACGGCACCTTCCCGATTTTCTGCAGGATACGTTGTCGTCATCGCACCCACTGGCGTTGTCCTGAGTGTGTGGGGCTGTCATTCACCGCACGTCTGGCTTCTCTGCCTCGTGAACTGTTGTTACTTCGGTTTCATCGTCACCCTTTAGTTTGGGGGGAATGGCTGGGCGACCATGTGGGTATCTGGTAATGCATGGGGGGCATTCACTATAAACCCATCTTTTTCTTAACGTTTATTTAGTTTTGAGAGAAAGAGAGAGGGAGACAGAGGATCCAAGGTGGACGCTCTGCACTGACGGCAGCCAGCCCGACGTGGGGCCCGAACTCACAAACCGCAAGATCGTGGCCTGAGCCAAAATCGGACGCTCAACCGACTGAGCCGTCCAGGCGCCCTTATAAACCCATCTTTAAGATAAGTGTGCAAGTCTGTGAGATTAGACTCAGATGAGTAAGATTGCTAAAGCCTGTCTGCCTGCACCTCAAACTGCCTCTTTCGGGATCCCTCCCTAGTTTTCTGCTGCCCATGGACCGGTGCCATTTAAACAACTTACAGCAGACGCCCAAGGTAAGTGGAAGGAAAGCGTGGATTATTTTTAAGTGCTTTAGCACATTTTTTAATAATCAGAAGTCAAGTATTTAAGCTCTCAAGGAAGCTGTATTTATTGGTTCCTCTCTCTCTCTCCCTATTATTCACAAATTCCTCTTTTCCCGGGGAAGGTGGGAAGGGGTGAAGTTGGGGGGTGGGGACTGGCCTTCTGCCTTCACTGTAGCAGTGGCTGCAGAACCCCAGGCCCCATCCCTGAGCTGCGGGCACTTCCCGCAGGTGAAGCCTCCCGAGAGGTTTCCGTGAGCACTGGGGGAGGAAGGCTGTGTCCCCCGGGGAGCATCTAAAGTGCAGCAATGGCAGGGGAAAGGAAGGGAGGTTTCCTTGAAAACAAGCAACAGAACCCTTTCCAGTCATTGTTTATGTCAGTTTTGTTCTCGGCCATCTGTGGACACGTCCATCCGTGGAGAATGGCTGTGGGGTTCCGTCCTAAAGGACACCTCTGTCCCCTCCACCATCAGAATCCGTGCCGAGTGCAGCCCCTTCTCATCTGACCCCTGCGTCCCCTTCTCTGGCTGGAGGACGGTGGTGGCCTCTCTCTGGGCTCTCTGCCTCCGCCCTCCTTCCCTTCCACCTCCCCGTCTGTCCTCCCCATGGCTGTCACAGCCATCCTTGGGGCAGGGCTTTGGAGGTGGTCACTTCTCTGCTCAGAACCCTCACGGGCTCGTCTTCTCTTCACCTGCCCTGGAAACTTGAACTGGGGCCCTGATGTCCACACCCTCCTCTGCTAGACTCCGCCCCTCAGCACCTGCCTCGGGGTTTTGCAGTTTCGTCCTCCACCCTAAGAGCTCTCCCAGGCACCCACCGGGCGCCCTGCCTCATCATCCATGTTTCCTCTCCGTCTGAAATGCAGCCCCCCTCCCTTACCTCGCTTCCCTCCATAAGTAGGCTGTGTGTTTATGTTTCACTCTTCATCCTATTCATTGTCTGGTGACGAGCACCTCAGCCCCAGAGGGCAGGGAGGTCCCCGCAGCATCCTGGCATCTGGCAGATCGCAGGCACTCAGTAAATGTTGATTGGAGGGATGAGTGCACCCGGTCCTCTGGGGACTCCAGCTTTGTCTACCCGGTGACCCGTCTGACGAGGCGTCGGGAGCCTCTAAGGCCACTATAGCACACGCTCCTTCAGTGGGCCGTTAGCAGCACGTGCCCGATTCCTTCCAGACAAAAGCCCTTAGCTGCCCTCAGTGCCTACAACACGAGTCCTCTGTGAGCCCGCAGTCCTGTCTGGCACCCGTCGTGGTCAGGGAGGCTGTGCCCAGCCAACTCGTGAATGCACGCTAGATCCTCGTTGCTCGTGGGTTGTGGACTTACCGATCCGCCTACTTGTTAAATTCCATCTGCAGCCCCCAAATCGATACTCACGTTGCTTCGGCTCACTTTCGGATATCTGGGGGGAAGTAAAAACACGCGCGTGGCCGGATACACGTGTGTCCAACCGAAGTCAAGCAAGGCGGTGACACTCTGTCCTCTTGTCCCGGCTCGTACTGTGACCAGGTGACCCTTCCTGGTGTATCTAGTGCCCCGCTTTTCATGGGTTTGTGCCTCTGGTTGGTGACTTTGCTGTTTGAAATGGCTCGCAAGGTAGGGAGGAATAGGAAATTGCTGTTTAACGGGTATGGAATTTGGGATGATGGCAGTTCTAGACGTGGACGTGGTGGCGGTCACACAACAGTGTGAATGATTGACTGGTACATCTTTGGTATATATATTTTGCCACAGTTGTTTCTTTTTCCTTTTTTAAAAAAAAATTTAATGTTTATTTATTCTTGAGAGATAGAGAAAGACGGAGTGTGAGCAGGGGAGGGGCAGAGAGAGAGGTAGACACAGAATCGGAAGCAGGCTCCAGGCCCCGAGCTGTCAGCCCAGAGCCCGACGCGGGGCTTGAACCCACGAACCGTGAGATCATGACCTGAGTCAGAGTCGGACACTTAACGGACTGAGCCACCCAGGCGCCCTGCCGCAGTTGTCTCTTTAAAAGACCCCCAAGCATTGTCTAAAGTTCTGTCCATTCCTAAGCACTAGAGGGCTGTGATGTGCCTTCTGGGGAAAATCCCTGGGTTCGAGAAGCTTTGCTCAGGCAGGAGTGATACTTACGGTTAGTTCACAGTCACAGATACATGGTGATGGCCATGTGTTGTTGACCAGGCGTTTGATGTTGATGAATCAAATCTATATTAAGTACAGTGTCTCTAGATAGAAGCACACATTAAATAAGGTTCTGTATCGATTGTTTGATGACAGTGTGGTGAGCAGGGTCCCGTAGGAGCCTAGGCCTGTGCCCCGCCCCCAGGGAGATGGTTCAGTACCCACCAATGTGGTGCCCACAGTGACCGTATAGAACACGACTGGATAACAGGAATCGACTTAGTATCTTTACAATAGTGATTTTCAAAGTTGACTTGAGAACCAGTGAAGTGCTTTTTAACAATGAAGATTCTACCCTCAAAGGGTGTTTCTGTATTGAGCCTGGAGTTTTGTGTTTCTAAGGCAGCAGCTCAGATGGCCCAGCCCCTGGGTTCGGGGAGCACACTCCCGGGAGCACGATTTAAGTGGTCAAAGCCGGGAGTACCTCCCTCCGATTTGGGGGTCCCTTCCTTTCTCACTTTACCCACTGAAGGATCCATACAGGGATTTCAGTGTCCCCACAGTTTCGGATGCACAAAGGATTTGTGAAATTTGCGTATCCCCTGGCAATCGAGTCCTTTAAAAGCCTTACTCTGATGGGAATAAATGCTAATTTGAGCTTCTCCTAGGTACAACACTCGTAGACACAGGCAGCTCAGAATGTGTCCCCTGTGGTGGTCAGTGTCTCCATCTCGCCCCACAGGTCCCCGCCTTACCACGTGGATGTCTTGGAGGCAACATGGCTGCCGTGGCCAAACCGCCGGTCCAACTCAGTGGTGAAGTCACAGTCCGCCAAAAGAAGAAGGGTTACGGTCAAGGCTCTTACCATCATCAATCTTACCAGAAAACATTCCCTTCCCCACTTGTTATCTCCAGAGTAGACAGCTCTCAGCTAGACTGGCCTCCCCCATGGAGGGTCCCCGATAGGCGGCCCCCGCGATCTCGACAGCACGGGACCCTGGGTGGGACTCAGAGCCTGACCAGTGTGTCCAGGAGCAGTTTTATGAGATGATGCTTCCCAAGACCTCTGGGTGCAAAGAATTTTCTTCGTCTCCACTTCCTTATGTGCTTATAGCTCCCCACCCTATGAAATACTCACTAATTAAAGAAATATGATTCTGAAATACAGTTAATTGATTCAAAAGCCACAGGACCTACACTTATGCCACAGTTTTCACAGAAGCTTAAATAATACTGAACAAGATGCTTAAGACGAAAGTTACTTCCATCCCATTTTCTTTCTCCATGCTTGTTTGCAAAAAACAAACAAACAAAAAAACAACAGCACAAATCTGTTTTGTGTGTGTACGTGAGCTATGCGGCTGGAAAGTCGCATACCAGTGAAAGTTCTGGCGTCTATCTTATAACCCTGAGTGTTGTTCTTGACCTCCAGGCACAAAGCAGGCGGACACTCAGACACAGAATTACCTGCCCTACAATTTGGGGAGAAGTCTGCGTAATGAATTGTTCTAATCTGGTTTTGTTGCCTTAGGAAACATAATTGTTCTTTACACACACACACACACACACACACACACTTAAAGATCGACACCACATTGCAAAGGCAGGAAGGGGGCTGCAAATGCATTTTCTTTCAGGGATCCTTGTCCTCAGCAACCCTTTCATCATTCCCCTTACCCCAGTGTCCCTAAGGAGCCCCAAGGGATCGGATGCAGCTTTCACAATGGGGGCCAGTTCACAGAGGGACGGCTTCACATTTCCCTGCACTTGGCACGCACTCGGGGAGACGAGTGGAGTGCAGTGTTGTGCGATAGCAAAAAGCCTTACAAGAGGTATCCTTCTCCTGACCCGTAGAAGAATCTGAGTTTTGTGCAAGGGATGGAAACCTTAAGTGCCGTGTTGGTTGGTTGGGGAGGTGGCAGGGAGGTCATTGTTTGCTGTAACCAAGTGCTGACCCCCCCTGAAGTTCAGGACCTGGTCAAAATGGAAGGCCAGGATGGAAGTAGCCCACTGAGATGAAATGCCAGGTTTCTTGGGACATTGGTGAGCCCAGCTCCGTTCACATGTTGAGTGCTCTCTTTGTGGGTAAATGTTTTTAACCCCTGGAAGCCTTCGAATTACATAACGGGGTAATGAAGGTAATCAACCCATTGTCCTAATACTTTTGTGTGAACCTTAGGAATGATCTCTGCATGTCTTTGTTAGAGAATGTGTTAAATTAAAGAGGCAAACCATAAGGGACTCTTGGATACTGAGAGCAAATTGAGGGTTGATGGGGGTGGGGGAGAGGGGAAAGTAATGGGTGATGGGTGATGGGCATTGAGGAGGGCACCTGTTGGGAGCCCCGAGGGCGCCCCCCGCGCCAGGTCTGGGCGGCCAGCGCTGCTGTGCGGGGAAGGTGGGCTTCAGACGGCCCCCCAAGGGGTGAGCTCTGAGCTCTTTTCCCGGAAGTGCTGTGCCCAGAAGCGTTGGGGGCCAGAAAACACGGATTTCCAGATTCGCTGGGTCTACGCATCTGTGATTATCTCCAGAGTCATTTCATGCAGCCCAGCGGTGGGGGACCTCGGAACGAGCCGGCCTCCGGGCCCGTTTCCTGCCCGAGCCTCCTGGGTCTGCAAGGGCTTGGTCTGCTGGCATTAAATCAATAGGAACATTTCATTCTGAGAAAACATGGTGGCAGAAAGAAAACGGGATTTTCTGAAATTTCCTGGGTGCGGATATTTTCTCCACACACAGAGTGGCCACAGTGATCTGACCCTTGGTCACCCCGGTGTGTCAGCTGCCGGGCCAAGAAACACGTGATGTCTTCTTCTCAATATTTTCAAAATTGCAGAAGTTTGGTGATGAAATGTTCCCCAGGGTTCATCTGAAAGTCTGAGGTGCTTCTGTGGACCATGTCCCCCCTAGCTTACCGTCCCCCCTAGCTTACCGTCCCCTTGAACCTGGGAGCGTAGACTCCTGACTTCTGAGAAGTCTTTGTGAGAGAAGCCCTTGGTCACAGACTCTGGTTATGGTCTGTGTTTGGTGCTCTCTCTCTCACGAGGAAAGTTGGCATCCCGAGCGCTTCTCCTCCACAAAGTGGGAGGTGAGGCTGTGGAGAGCGCTGGGCGAACTTGTCCGGTGACCGCGGGGGTGGGGGCAGCATGGACAGGGCAGCCGTGCGTCCACCCTGGACTCGGGTGACCCTTCCGGGCGGGACACTGAGTGAGGCCCGGCTGCCTTTCTTGCGATGCAGGACCCCTCACCCTGGCATTCAGGGCTCTCCTGAGATGGTCCACACTGGCCAGCTTCTGGCCTGAATCCGCTGACCCGTTAACGCCTTCACGGGTGCCTCCATCCACCTGCCCAACCACCCAGGCATCCGCCTCCGAACCCATCTACCCCCTTCTACCCGTTCACCTCCGTCCAACCCGTGAGCCTGGCTTCCATGTGTGGTCCCACGGGTGCTTCTTCAGGCTCACCGGAGGCCTCTTCCTCAAGCCGTGTGCTGCCTGGCCCACGGCCCACTGCCTTCTCCCCCTGGCGGCCCGCCTGGCCTGTATACATGCCCTGTAACACATGCATCCAAGGAAGCCCTCGCCACGGCCCCGGGGGGCCAGGGGGTGAACACCCCGGGTGGGTGCTTCGCACGGGCTCCTGGCAGACCGCAACCCCTCTTGCTCAGTGGCAACTTCCAGACTGCATCCCTGTTTTGGCTTTTCCTCTGTCCCTTTCTCACCACCCTGTTCCCTGAGGCCACTTCCCACCTAAACTACCTGCACCCGAGCCTCCGTCTCAGGCGCTCCTGTCAGCTGAACCCAAGCTACGCAGTGTCGTTGGTGGATGCGGTCTACCGTCCCCTCCTTCATGTGGCCCCGGGGGCCTGGTGCACCGCCCACTGCGGCTGGACGTTCAGGCGGCCGGCCGCGTCACGGCCGCGCGTCTCCCCCAGGGTCCTCGGGCCGGGAGGGACCTCGCAGCTGCCGGGGGCTACCGCTGCTGGCTTTGCAGCTGCTCCTCTGCTCAGTGCACGTCTCCGCCAGGAGATAGTCTCCACTCGAGGCACCTGCCTGCCTGGGCCTGGGGACCCGGGCCCTGGCTGACCCTGACAGCGGTGCTCCTAATTAATGTTTCCCGAGTGTGGCTAGTGAATCATTCGGGTCTCTGGCCGTCTTCCAAGAGGCTCGGTGGTTTCAGAGCACCGGTGGTGGTAAGTCATTTGGGTCGCACACGGTCGACAATTTGCAGAGTGAGACTGACGGGCGTATTTACGAAATCCAGTTCTGTTCTGAATAATGGTTACCTTCCTAAGAGTTCTAGGCGAGCTACAAAAGTTGCTTTCACGGGTTTGTCTCTGTCCCTGCTAACCCACGGCCGACAGGGGAAGTAGATTTTACTTTTTAATTTTTTTTTTAATGTTTTTGTTTATTTTCGAGAGACACGGAGAGACAGAGAACGAGCAGGGGAGGGGCAGAGAGAGAGGGAGACACAGAATCGGAAGCAGGCTCCGGGCTCCCAGCTGTCCACACAGAGCCCGACGAGGGGCTCGAAGTCACAAACTGTGAGATCATGACCTGAGCTGAAGTCGGACACTCAATCGACTGGGCCACCCAGGCGCCCCTGCAATGTAGAAGCAGTCTTATGGCCATGTGAATACTGCAGTTCGAAATAATACCTTGTGGGCGCCCGGGTGGCTCAGCAGATTGAGCGCCCGACTTTTTTATTTTGGCTCAGGTCATAATCTCACAGTTCATGGGTTCGAGCCCCGCATCGGGCTCTTGTGCTGAGTGTGGCACCCTCTTGGGATTCTCTCTCTCCCTCTCCCCCCACCTCTCTCTCTCAAAAATAAATAAAAATAAAAGTAAACAAACTAATATCCTGAGTGGGGACAGGGAGCACAGCCCCAGTGTAAATGCAAACAGCATCTGCCCATTGGATGGTTGGGGAAAACCAGCTCGAGACAGACACATTTTGAGAGAAAATGCCAGTTTCTGAAACTTGGGTTTTCTCAATGACCCACTGAGTCCTCCTCTTTAGTATGTTTCCATTATGACTCTCTCAGTTCGTGCTGTGACACCATCAAGCCCTTTATGTCACTTTCATTCAAACATGGTGCCCCTTTGGATAGAGTGGATGACCGTTTCTAGAACACACATGGAACGGTGCTTTCCCTTGTGCGAGGATTATTTTTACACTGTGGGAAAAGCAGTCGTAAGACCGCGGGGTGTCGTTCAAAGTCACAGGCACCAGCGGGAGCCCCAGGCTGCAGCGCTGGGTGGGAAGGTGGCGAAGCCTCCCAGTTAACGGCAGATCTGTGTGCAGAGAAGCAGCAACGTGAGCTGCTGGGGGAGGGGCGGGCATCTTGACCAAATGACTCCGTTCAGGGTCACCCAGTGTCAGGGGCATGGGCGTGAAAGGGCAGGTGCCGCCCCCCAGGGGTGAAGGGAGCACAATGAGCACATTTTTGGCGAAGACGCCGATGGGCAGGGAACGAGCCGGCTCACGCCTGATGGCCAAGTGCACTGCCACCTTTTGGTGTTCTGTAACTGCATCCCCGTGTCTCCGGAAAAGAGGTTTTTGAAGCCAACTCACGAGCCACGAGCGATGATGTTACCTAGGAGAAGCGGATGACCGAGGACCAGCCTTGGGGCACAGAGCGGATTTGCCGCGGGCATCGGGGTACAGCGTATGGAGAGGAGCAGGAGCTCGTCCGGGCGACTCCTGTCCTTGACCGGCCCTTGCGGGAACCACAGCGGTGGCAGACAAGGGCCGACGGTGTTGCTGAGAGGGCATCTGTTCAGCGCTGTCTGTGGGGACAGGAGCCACGTTCCCCACACTGATGGGGGCGGTGGGAAAGGGATCACGTGAGGTTTTTAAAGGGGAAGAGTGGAAAATTGTCTTCACGCCACAGGTGGATGTTAGAGAAGACCGCTTCTGTGACTTCCGGCAGCTTCTCCTTGCCACAGTCAGCATGGCGAACACCTGTTAGGATAAAACAACCGAAGTTTCCACGCCAGGGTCTAGGCATCGGAGCTTTTTAAGGAGGCCAGCCAGCAGAGGTGAGATGATTTCCTTCCTCTTCAAACCTGGAGGTACCGTGAACCGTAGCCTCGTGCTATCACAAGCCCTGCGGGGGCAGAGGAAGGAGCAAACTGCCGCGCCTTTTAAGCGGGATCGGCCAAGTGTAAGTGCTCACTTCCGATCTGCTCATTGGCTCAGCTCAAGAAAGCCTGTGTCCGTGTTCAAGCCCGGCAGCCAGAACCATCGAAGAGGGCTTCCCAGCACACCGTCCGCCTCCAGCACCCCTCCCCCCCCACTCCACGAGGTGGGGCTCCCCACAGCAGGCGAGATAGAGTCGGGAGAGGGGCCCTTGTGGAGGCTGCTGGGGCCCGAGCCACGATTCCGAGTCGAATGTGCACGCTTCGGGGAAAACGCTGCAGACATCATCGTTCCTCTTAGGCATATGAAACCATCAGTCCGGGTCACATACTTTTAATAAGTGATGCTTCATTCATTCTCATTTCCAAAATACTTCCAGAACGTGTCCGACTTCAAGCTTTTGCTCGTGTGCTGTGCCAGTCCGGAACATTCCATCTCCCATTGGTGCCTGTTATAATCCAACAGTTCTCAAAACCGGCTCCGGTCCCACCTGCTGTGTCATGACACCTTCCCTCTCTCGACACCCAAAGTCCCTGTTCAGAGGGCCCGCCTCCAGTGGCCCACCTTGTGCTGGCAGTTCTGGGGGAATCACTAGGTTGTACGTGTGGCAGAGGTGAAGTACAGCTCTCAACCTTTGACCCTTCCCAGAGCCTGACGGGGTGCCTAGCGCGTCGTCGGTGCTCAGTCAGTGCCCGGTGACATCTACTCACTTACACAGTGTGTGTATGGGACCAGCCAGGGTGACTTTCTCAAACGGCAGAACCATTCGGGGACCATGGAAAACCATTCAGAACATTAGCCCCCATCTCCTGGAACCAAGTGGACTCCTGCTACGTATAAAATAGTTCAATTGCTTTCGTCTACTTCGTGAGGGAGCGTCATTGAGAATTTACCCAAAACCTGAGTGACTCTTAGAAGAGTTTCAATCCTCACGCGGCATTTGCGGGACCATAACAAGAGCTGGCGTGTGCTGTGGTGACAGTTGTGTTTATCAGGGTGGAGTTTATTAGGGAGAGAGTTGTCCCTTGTACGTAAGTGAAAAGTAGTCTTTCTGTTATGTGTTCTCTTCCTGAAATCTACCTGTTGGCTCTCTTTTACTCCCTTCACACGTACACAGTGCTCTGATCAAAATATCTACTTCATCCAAACGTCAGTGGTTCATGAAGATAAGCAACAAGGAGACTACTTTTGGTTTTGCTTTTAAGTTTCCTAACGAGGGGAGCCTGGGGGGCTCAGTCGCTCATGGGATCGAGCCCCGTGTCAGGCTCTGTGCTGACAGCATGGAACCTGCTTGGGATTCTCTGTCTCTCTGTCTCTCTCATTCTCTCTCTCTCCCTCTCGCTCTCCTGGCTTCTGCCTCTCTCCCCCGCTTGTGTTCTCTCGCTTTCAAATAAAAATAGATAAATAAGTAGATAAACAAACAAGCACACACACAACTAAATAAGTTTCCTAACGAGCTCTGCAGCTAAGTTACAGAAAATTGAATGTCACCAAATATTTTTTTAACGTTTATTTATTTATTTTTGAAAGACAGAGATGAGACAGAGCATGAGCAGGGGAGGGGCAGAGAGAGGAGGGGACACAGAATCCAAAGCAGGCTCTGGGCTCTGAGCTGTCAGCACAGAGCCTGACACGGGGCTCGAACTCCAAACCGGAGATTGTGACCCGAGCTGAAGTCGGACGCTTAACCGACTGAGCCACCCGGGTGCCCCTCACCAAATATCTTTGATCATGTTAGATTCTACCGTAATAATCTTGATTCTTTCAAAACACTTTCATATTGAAAAGCAAAGGAAGCATGTGGTTTTAGAATGTTGAATACCCTGAATCTGCCTCTTAAAAGTTGCTCAATAAAAGGACTGGATGGACCCTCAAAGGCACAGAGACCTCCGCCTTCCGGGCCAGTCATTTCCTGTGCTGACCAGCAGAGGGCACCCCCCCTCCAGACGCCACTGCTTCACCTTCCCCAAACCTGACGCTATGAATACGTTTTATTTTGAAAACATACCGCATTTATAGGAAAGACGTATAACTAAAGTTAATTAATTTTAATATCGTCTTTACAGTGTGTGAAGGGTCCAACAGAGTTCTCAGCTATCCATGATAAACGGTTCAAAGGATCCCAGGGAATAAGAAGCCAATTCCCAGGGAATAAGTCTGCCAATTCTGCTCTGCAAAGGCGGTCCAGGAGCCCTGGGCGTTCCCCACACTTTTGGGGGGGGGGGGTTGAGAGGCCACAAGTCTTCCCACAAAAGTGCAAAGATGTTGTCTGATCTCTGAGTAGGCTGACATTTGCCCTGGCCGTGTAGAAGCCAACGGTGACAGAAAGGACTGGTGCCCAGCATGGCTCAGGGGCTCAGGGGCTCAGGGTCATTACCATTCGGCTCTCGTAGTGAAGCAAAGAACAAAACACTGTCACCTAATAATGCCCTTGAGGAACCTGTAAAACGGTTAGCTTTGTGAGACCTTGACACTTGGGTGCATCTTTTTTTTTTTAACTCTCATAAATTTACTTGTTTTTAGGGAGTTAGTATTTGCAGAGTTTTTTTTCTCTTTTTTTGTTTTATTTTTTTTAAATTTACATCCAAATTAGTTAGCATATAGTGCAACAATGATTTCAGGAGTAGGTTCCTTAATGCCCCTTCCCCATTTAGCCCATCCCCCCTCCCACACCCCCTCCAGTAACCCTCTGTTTGTTTTCCAGATTTATGAGTCTCTTCTGTTTTGTCGCCCTCCCTGGTTTTATATTATTTTTGTTTCCCTTCCCTTATGTTCATCTGTTTTGTCTCTTAAAGTCATCCTATGAGTGAAGTCATATGATTTTTGTCTTTCTCTGACTAATTTCACTTAGCATAATACCCTCCGGTTCCATCCATGTAGTTGCCAATGGCAAGATTTCATTCTTTTTGATTGCCGAGTAATACTCCCTTGTATGTATAGACCACATCTTCTTTATCCATTCATCCATCGATGGACATCTGGGCTCTTTCCACACTTTGGCTATTGTCGATAGTGCTGCTATAAACATGGGGGTGCATGTGTCCCTTTGAAACAGCACACCTGTATCCCTTGGATAAATGCCCAGTAGTGCCATTGCTGGGTCGTAGGGTAGCTCTATTTTTAGTTTTTTGAGGAACCTCCATACAGTTCTGCAGAGTGGCTGCACCAGCTTGCATTGCCATTGGGTGCATCTTTTTAATATTTTTGTGTGATGAATGGGAGGGCGCATGGACCCTCCAATTGTTTATAGAATTCCATCGATTGTCTTGGAGAAGAATCGTGTGCAACATCACAGAGCAAACCGAGCTGCCTACTTTTTTCATAAGTCGCCATTTTTACTTGAGGACGACTGACAAACTCTCGTTCAGATGTGCGTATTTGGCAGACTTCTCCACAAAGAACCGGGAGACTGTCACTTCAGGAAAAATAAGTGGCAGTATTTGTGCCTGATGATAAAATTCAAGCTTTTGAGGGAAAATTAGAATTGAAAATTAGGAACTTGTGTTGGGCCACCATAAGCCCGCTTCTCAGTACTTACGAACTTCCCTGATACGACTGGTATTGAGGCTGTGATTTTTTAATATCGTGTAACTGAGTGAACCAGTATTTTCTAAGTGACCAAGAAATGATGTTACAAATTGGGAATGGGTAAAAGATCGACTCAAAGTTCAAGATCGATTTCTGGATTTTAAGGGTCCAGAGCCCAAAAAGGTCACGATTATTGGTTCAGATTCCATGCTGCAGCTGACTTTTAAGAAGGTGCTACTTCATGAGTTTTGGCATATTATCAAAGAAAAATACCCACAATTTTCTGAAAAGGTTATTAAAGTACTCCTCCCTTTCCCAACCACATGTCTGTGTGAGGCTGGATCTTCATGTAAGTCCAATGAAAGCAAAATATCTCAACAGAATGAATGCAAAGACATTCTTATTTGTATTTTTTAAAATTTGTAAATGTTTATTTTTGAGAGAGAGGGAGAGAGAGAGAGAGAGAGAGAGAGAATGGGCAGGGGAGGGGCAGAGAGAGGAAGACACAGAATCCAAAGCAGGCTCCAGGCTCCAGGCTCCAAGCTGTCAGCACAGAGCCCAACATGGGGCTCGAACTCACAAACTGTGAGATCATGACCTGAGCCAAAGCTGGACACTCAAACCGACTGAACCCCCCAGGCGCCCCTGCAAGGGCGTTTTTAAAGATCTATTGCCTTCCATTAATCCAGATGCTAAAGAAATTTGTAAAATGTGAAACAGTGCCACTCTCTCCCTAAACTTTTTTCTGCTTTTGAAAACATGTGTTGTCTGTATTAACGTATCATGGGTTCATTGTTTTTAAAAATAGTTGTGCATTTTCTCCGCGTGAATTTATAACGTGGCTGTATATCAATACAGATAAAACCCATACAAACCCAAGCTCTTTGGAGTTCTCAGTCACTTTTACGAATGTGAAAGGAGTTCCGAGACCAAAGATGAGAGAGCTGGCAAGGGGCGTAGGAAGGGGGTGGGATGGAGGGGAGGGTGCCCTGTTCCGCTGAAGACGGGAGGCGGGGGGTGGGTGGGGGGGAAGCTGCTAGCAGGTGTCGGCACCAAAGGGGGTGGATGGAAATCCTTAGTCAAAATCGGGGCAAAGAATGGGAATCGAGGTCCCCTAATCCCATAGGGGCCAGGAGAACCAGCCTGGACCCGGAGCGGAGCAGTTAGTGGGCGACAGCCATGAATGGTGGACGAGGCCAGCAGGAGTGTGCTGTGGCAAATACCACACATCTGGGGCTTATGCAATGGAAGTAGATTCCCTCCCAGCTCTGGAGACGGGAAGTCTGAGATCCAGGTGAGGTGACCCAGCGACAGGTGCGGGGACAGGGACCAGGGCAACTTCAGGGGTTATTATTCTGCCAATCACACGGCCTTATGGATTCAGCTTGTGTAGACAGAAGGAAAGAGTGCTGGAGACTTGCCACCAGGAGTCTGCAGGGGACCCGGGCAGGGACATCCCCATGTTCGTTCGTCTCAGTGCAGGGGTGCCCCGGTGAGTGTCCCACAGCCTCACTCCCCGTCTTCAGATGTGCAGAATTTGTTACCAGGAAAGTATTACTGGATGGGTCTCAGTGTTGGCTTATTTCAGGTGAGTTTCCTGGGCTCTTACTAAACCCGGTTGCCGATAACCGTCAGCCAACGTAATGATAACAAACACGACATTTACTAAGATTTTACTCCACGGCACGTAGGAGGTCAGGTCCCCTTCCTGCGTTATCTCGTGCAGTCATCACAAGGAAGCATGAGGAGGCCCCAACATCGTTACCCTGTGTGTACAGAAGAGGGAGGTGGGGCTTGGAGGAGTTCCGTGACTTGACTTTCATCCCGCTGACCTTGACCCCTACCGTCTACTCTCAACACAGCCAGGGGGTGGGCCTTCGACTATAAGCCAGGTTGGGTCACCTCTCTGCTCAAAACCCATCTCGGGCAGAGGAAAGGCCAAGGTCCTACAGAGGTCCTCAAGGTAGACCCCCCCTCTCCCCCTCTGCCCCTCTGAGCTCGTGTCTGCTTCCCTCCGGCATCCCAGTCTCCTTGCTCCCCTGGAGTACACCAGCGTGCTTCTCACCGCCCACAGCCTCAGGGTCATCGTTCGGGGGTCACCCTCTCTGGAAGACCTTCCCTGATGGCCCCGTTCACATGGCAGGCCTCCTCCTCCCAGCACCCACAGAGGATCCTGACGTCCGGCCTCCCACGGACACACCCTCCAAATTACCCCAGATGGAAACTGCTGGGGAGACAGGGAAGGTAGCCCCTGTTGCTAGCCCAGAACAGGTGCCAGCACGAGAGGCGCTCGAGAAATGCTTGTCACATGAATGAGTCAGGGCAAAAATGAATGAGCTGGTCCTGCCGATTGATTTCTCCTTGTGATGCATTTATTTCCCAAGCTTCTACCTGAGAAAAAAAATGAATAAAAAAGCTATCCTATGGAAATGTAATCACCAGTGCTGGGCGAAGGCAATAATAATGTTTTTGGCCGATGGAATCAATAACGAGAAACGCTTTGCTAATCGGTGCTGTGTCCCTTCTGAAAGGTCCGTGAGACTTTAGCGAACTTGACCTATACCACTGAAAGGCAAATTTGGATTGAACACAATAACTTGTAACCAAAAGACCCAGTGAAGTCAAGATTGAGATCCGGGCAAATCTGTTTAGGGCCAAAAAATAGGGCGATTGACATCTTAACGGTTTAGATTTAAGTTAACTTTGTTCTCTTTGTTAAGTTAACGAGAACAGAAAAATCATCTGTATTCTTTCTTTTCGTAACTGCTGCCAACCTCCACCCCCTCCCTACCCCCAAAAAACAAACAAAAAACCCCTGGGCTTACCATCTGGGAGTGAATTCGCTTCAAAGCAAGGCACACATGATCAGAAAGGATGTCAGAGGCAAGCCTGTGTATTGGGAGGAGTCACCCAGTTGCCTTTGACTCTTTTCAGATTTAAAGATTAATGTATTTCAGATTTAGGATTTATCTCCTTGTCTGCTCACAAATGTATCTTCCTACCTGTTTTTTACGCATGTTACTAACCTGTTATGACCTTACATCAGATGGTTTTTATATGAGGCAGGGACTTTGCCATACTTTTGTGCTACTGTGTTTTGTACGATGTCTGATAACATTGCTAGAGACATGTCCTAGATGATCGTGAAAACACGCCTAATACAGCAGAACCCACCCACTTTGACTATGCTGTAGCCCCTTGGGCCAGCTTAGTTACAGCTCCTGTGTTCACCAGGCTTTCCTAGGATAACCAGGTTATTGCCGAGTCCTTCTGAGATCCTCAGCAGCTACGAGGTTTTGTGTCCCTCCTTGC
Organism: Panthera tigris; assembly: GCF_018350195.1. Lineage (NCBI taxonomy): Eukaryota > Metazoa > Chordata > Mammalia > Carnivora > Felidae > Panthera > Panthera tigris. The sequence goes on along the minus strand of NC_056664.1, from coordinate 147,704,854 downwards.
CTGTGCGTCGTTATTGCTGGTGTATAAATCCTAAGGGCCAGGAAATGAACGTAACGTATTTGCAGAGATTGCGTTTCTGCGGTAGGATCGGAAAGTAACTCCTTGTTGGGAAGGCCCTGTCAACAGAAGGGCTGCTGGAGTTAGCAACCCCTCCGCCATCTTGAAAAGAAATGCCCCAGGTGTGTGTCTGGGGCCTCCTTCCACCCTATCCACAGATAGGCCAGCGACTCTGGCCACCGTGGTTCCAATGGGTGCCTGGCTGGGAAAAACACTCAGAAATAGAAACATCACTTACTACGTCTAAAAAAAATACTTCGAACTGTGTGAGGGGCCACAGTATCTCAGATGAATAGGGCGGGGTGTTGGGGCTGCGGGGTTTTCTTCCCAGGGAAAGGAGGCAGCGGGGATTGGATAGCTCGGTGTTACCCCCACGGGGCTCGTGGCCTTCCTTTCTCATCCGTGTTTGCTTTTATTTGGTTTCCAAATCGTTCATCTCAACGGCTCCCATGTCCTCCTTCCGCAAACCACTGCAAGGAGAAACAGCTCTGCTTGGCGTTCCTCAGGGAGCTTTCTGGGCCCTAGTGCGCCTCGAGTCTGAAGTGAAAGAAGGAAGAGAGGGGCCCTGAGACAGGCGTCGCCCTCGTGCCGTGCCGTGCCTGCAGGAGCAGAGCAGTCCCTCCTGTCCCTGGACCGGCTTGCACCTGCTGTGACCCCAGTGATGGGCTAATCAAAGCTGTCTGTGCTGGCCTTGTTGCAAACAGAGTAACTCGCCCCTTTGGGAGGGCTTCCCTAGTGAGGACAATTCCCCCGGGTTGACACAATTTTCTGTACTCGCTGTAAGCACATCACTCTGTGCTTCTGATGGGGGGTGGGGGGGAGTAGGAATGCTAATCACAGGCTTCTCTCAAAATCTGGCAGCACGGCCTAGGTCTGAAAGCAGAAGGTGTAGCTTGGGACCCCCATCCCACAGGGCACAGCTTTCCTGGGGCCCCTGGGTGAAATGATGGTGTTCGCTTTACCACGTCTGATCTGCTTCGGGACGTCCACAAAGAACCCATTTTCTGTTAGATCCCATAAGCCTCACGAAGCGATGACCAAGACTGATTATGCGCCATCGTGCATTCTGGAAACTGCCCTGAAGGATCCCTGAAGGATCGATGCTCTTGAAGATTTATTCCCCACATTCAGGTACCTTTTCCTATTTCAGTACTCACTTTTGAATTGCTGTGTGCTACAGACAGCCTCGGTGGGAATTTTTTTTTTTTTTTTTTTTTGCATTGAGACATTCCTATGTAGCAAATTAATGAGAGTTTGGAGGTCTCATACCTAGTCATTGGTCAAATTTATAGTCATCTTATTAAACACAGCAAAGAGAATGTAATAAATCACTTACATATTTAGCCGATGTTGGCAGATTTATGCACCATAGGAAGTTGTCCATCAAATGATACAATGTAATGCTTGTTTGGTAGGTTCAGTTGATTCCAAGAAGCGTTAATATTTTCCTTATGAGGTTTAACAGCACATAAATAATGTCTCACAAGCAGCCTCTAAGTGGAAAGGGGAAACACATCCCTGTTGAATGCACTAAGCAGAGCTGTTAGAAACGCCATTTCCTGGGTCCCAACGGTCTGATGAGTTCGCGCACATACTTCTCCAAATAAGTGGGTTGAAGGGGTTGGCCCAGCAACGTTGTGGGTGAAACTGGTCAAAGATGGGTCATTTCTGGGATGTTTTCCAGCTTTCAGAATGGGTATGATTAGCCACCTGGGTGTGGGGCAAATGTTTTGTGATGCTCAGTGGAGGACAGTGGCTTGTCCTAATTCAGCACTCTTGTTTTCCTTATCCTGATTGCATCTCTTCTCAATCCTTTCTCATAGGCACTTTTTCTTTTTCTTTTTTTTGTTTCCTGAGAATGGTTTGTTAAAGGCCCTCCTATAAGGTGCCTCTGCTTAGAATTGCATTAATGTGGCCGTCGTGAACTTGACCCTTGTGATTTTGGCGTAGAAATCACCTACACTGCCATTTTCCTTTTCTTTTCTTTCTTTCAGTCCAGACTGGACTAGCCCCCTGCGGTGAAATTTAAAGTCTGACGATTTGTTGCTAATGCTGCATGTAGGATGCTCAGACCGGGACCTGCCACTTTGTGTCTCAGGTTCACGGAACCTCTGAAGATCGGACCCCTAGCATTTAACCTGTTTCCGTTTCTCATTACCTGCTCTCGTCTCCAAAAGAAGCGTTGTTGAGAGCGAATCACGGTGAGCCGCAAAGACACAGCATGGCCCCCCTCCCTGCCGGGTAACTCACAAGAAGGCTTTACATCTGCAGGAGTCGTTAGGTGTAGAATTAGACCCTCTGTGCATGTTTTATGTAACTCTTCAATAACTTGTCCTGACGCTAATGAACATAACAGTTAACGATTCCATAAATATAAAGCCGAGAATATACAGCACTCTGTCAAAAGGTGCATCCGAGACGTCAGCGTTGTAACAAACTCCCTGGAAACTTTTACACCAAAGTTGGGGGCTCCCTGCTCTCTTCCCAGTGATGCTGGTATTTTCACACTGTTATTTCTTCAATGTAATTCTTTTCAACCTCCTCAAATTATGATTAAAGAGTAAAGGGGCATCTGAGTGGCTCAGTGGTTTAAGTGTCCAACTTTGGCTCAGGTCATGATCTCACAGTTCGTGGGTTCAAGCCCCGCGTCGGGCTCTGTGCTGACAGCTCGGAGCCTGGAGCCTGCTTTGGATTCTGTGTCTCCGTCTTTCTCTGCCCCTTCCCCACTCATGCTCTGTCTCTGTCTTTCAAAAATGAATAAAGATTAAAAAAAAATGTAAAAACAAGGGGCACCTGGGTGCCTCAGTCGGTTGGGCCTCTGACTTCAGCTCAGGTCATGATCTCTTGGTCTGTGAGTTCGAGCCCCGCGTCGGGCTCTGTGCTGACAGCTCAGAGCCTGGAGCCTGGTTTGGATTCTGTGTCTCCCTCTCTCTCTGCCCCTCCCCTGCGCATGCTCTGTCTCTCAAAAATGAATAAACATTAAAAACAAAAAAGTAGAATCAAGGGGCACCCGGGTGGCTCAGTTGGTTGAGCGTCCGACTTCGGCTCAGGTCATGATCTCACCATTCATAAGTTCAAGCCCGGCATCGGGCTCCATGCTGACAGCTAGTAGCCTGGCACCTGCTTCGGATTCTGTGTGTCCCTCTCTCTCTGCCCCTCCCCTGCTTGATCTCTCTCTCTCTCAAAAATAGATAAACATTAAAAACCCTAAACATAGAAAATAAAATAAAAAGTTTTAAAAAAGAGTAAAGACAAGAATTGGGTATAACAGTGAAAGAGAATGAAACGTATGAGTCAAACTGAACAGGGTGTAAACGTTTTTTCCCATCCTGCCTTCTGGTTTTAAAACATACTGGAGTTTTAAGTTAACTTTAAATCAAGAACTTCAAATTCTAGCCTTGTGGTAACTCATGACATTTCGAAACTCAGGTTCAATGAGAGGGCGTTAGGTATCTTATGTTCATCTTCGAAAATGGAAAACGGAGTGACTTGGAACACCTTAGCTGCTCCCTGTTAAATTTCACTGATTAGCAATTTGCATATTATACAACCTGCTTCTCCTGAGCTCCTAATGGTAAGCTTGCCAAGGAAGGCCTCCCCCCCCCCACCCCCGCCCAGCGCCGCTCACGGAACTTGCACCTGGACTTAGACCGGTCAGCTGCCCCCAGCCTCCTTCCTGCTCCCATCCCTTCAGTGCTCTGAGGCCCTCTGACCTTGCCCGTGACCTTGTGGTGAATGACTTTGGACTCCACAGCTCAAACCCAGCCCCTCGCAGCCCTCCAGGCCCCGGTAGAAAAGGCCTGTTTTTCTCGGGGTGGGGGGTGGGGGGGAGGCTCTTTCCAGCAGATTGGCCTATTTGGAGAAACTCGAGTTCACGCTACGACTAGACTCAGCTTTGTCCCCTCCTGCGCCGCATCTCCGGTGAGCGTCCTCGTCCTCTCTGCTTCATACCCGGCACTCCCCCTTCGGGAAGCCGCCCGCCCTGGGGGCCTGGGACCTTCCCTTCTGGTGCTGTGTGCACAGCTCCCCGTACAGGACCTCACTCTTCTCTTGTTGGGACCTCTTGCCCCGCACGGCTCCTTGTGGCCAGCACAGGTTTCTCCCAGCACCCGCTTGACCATCCACTGCCCCGCGCAGTCCTTCCCTGACGGCCCTGGGGCTCCAGGAGAAAGCTCGGGGCTGTGTCTCAGCGTTCATTGCTGTCCTGCTGCCCTCCTGCTCCACCCCCAACCGTTCCTGCGGAGAAATTCTCTCCTTCTCTCGGCCGGTCCCTTGGCCTCCTCTGATGTGAGTCTCGGCTCCTCAGCTCCTTACATCCCAGTCCGACATGCCCTGTCCCGGGCTTCCAGACTTTCTAGGGATCCCCTTTAACTTTTCCAAGCCACCCTTGAGCTCGCTGCTCTCCTGCCCCAAACTCCTTCAGCTTGTACCGCCCCCAACCTCGTTCGGCGCTGGGGTTTCGTAAAGCCTCTGTGGGCCGATGTCTTTTCAAGTGTGCCCCTTGGGGGGCGGACCCTGACCCATCTGGTGCTTTCACGCCAGCCGGTGCAGTGGGGATGCTGGGGTGCATGGGCGTTGTGCCCTCCTCCACCTCCCGGAAGAACCTGGACGGGTGTGCCAGGAAAAATCTCTCCGATTTTCACAGAGATCTGGCCTCTGGAGTCTGGCCTCTTCCACTGCTAGCTTGCTGTGTGCCCACGGACAGGTCGCTTCACCTCTCTGTGCTACGCAAGATGGTGACGAGAACAAGGAGAAATAAAGTGCCTAGTGTAGTCCTTGGCTCGTAGCGAACCATGGAGTGGTGTCAGCTTCACCGACTGTCCCATACTGCTGACCCAGAGGAGGCCCTGGTGAATTTCCAAAGTAAACTTCCTTCTGTCTGTTACTCGTTTTAACTCACTTAGAGAGTTAAAGTAGGTGGATGTTTCTGGGGCTGTGTGCAAGTTGGATTTAAATATGAATGCTTACGTTCCTTAGTATATGCAGAGATTTAACTGCCAAGCCCCTCATAACGGTAATTACAGGGGTTCTAATGGGTACATTGGTGGCACTAAGTGGCTCATTTAATGGAAGTCATGTAGTTACATCACCAGACTGGGTGAAAATAGACAGATCAGCCTTTTCATCTCTCCCTCTGAATTACCCGGCTTTTTGTCTGGTTGATTGATTGTGACAGTTTTAACATTTTAAAAAAATGTGTAACGTTATCTTTCAAGTTTTTAATATGTCAGAGACAAGCGCACTGAGGTTTTGTTTAGATTTAAGCTATCAAGCATATATGATTTCAGGGGGAAAAGGACCATTGTTACATTACGCAAGTTCACTTTTTTCAGCACATCTATAAAATCTTTTTCAAATTGTGCATGTATTTTCCTTTTTTTTTTTTCCTTAGCAAAGTTTTTCTAAAGTAGCTACATGGGGGTGAGGAACACAGGGGCAGCAAGATCGTGTAGCCGTTCAGAGTGAGCAAAATCACAACAGAGATGAACTTTTGGCATAATTTACATCAAATTCATAGTTTAAGAGTTTTTGGTTTCGTGTTTTAATTACCTTCATATTAAAATAAGCAAGGATAGAGGCACCTGGGTGGCTCAGTCGGTTGAGTGTCCGACTTCGGTTCAGGTCATGATCTCACAGGTTCGAGCCCCGCGTCGGGCTCTGTGCTGACAGCTCGGAGCCCGGAGCCCGCTTCGGATTCTGTGTCTCCCTCTCTCTCTGACCCTCCCCCGTTCACGCTCTGTCTCTCTGTCTCTCAAAAATGAATAAACGTTAGGGGCGCCTGGGTGGCTCAGTCGGTTAAGCGGCCGACTTCAGCTCAGGTCACGATCTCGCGGTCCGTGAGTTCGAGCCCCGCGTCGGGCTCTGGGCTGATGGCTCAGAGCCTGGAGCCTGCTTCCGATTCTGTGTCTCCCTCTCTCTCTGCCCCTCCCCCGTTCATGCTCTGTCTCTCTCGGTCTCAAAAATGAATAAAACGTAAAAAAAAAAAAAAAAAAATTAAAAAAAAATGAATAAACGTTAAAAAAAATCATAAAATAAAATAAGCAAGCATATAGTTACTTGTACCTTCTCTGGACAAACATGAACTTGTTCCCAGCTCTTCTGTGACCGTGAAAGAGTAAGGTGGCAGCCTGTGATTCCCTCGTCATTTATTTGCAGCTATTGACTGAATACTTCTTGTCACTCATGAACTCTGCAGCTTTCTTGGGCTGAGAAGTGCCATTTGAGCAGATTTGTGCCTGCCGGGCCTTCTTCCTCCACACCCAGCTCTAAGTAGACCCCAGCAAGGGCCTGCCTGCCAGAGGGACGCCTTTGGTCATTGGTGTTCCGACGGGAGGTGCAGGCCTTCCCATCAGACTCTCGTACATCCGGGACAGAAGGGCCACCTCACCTGACCAGGGCTAATCTAAGTGCCCTTGGCTCAGGATCAGCGAGGGGGAATTCGTGCAGGTGTTCAGGCTGGCCTGAGGTCCACCCAGGACATCGGAAGTCGGCCGGCCACGTCGCCCAGCCTGGGCCAGCACATTGTCTGGTCTGAGCCCTCTGGGGGCGGTGGACGAGGAGGAATGGGCAGCAGGGGCTCTGGGGAGGGCCTGCCCTGTCCTCTGGTCTATAATCAATGCACTGATTTCCACTGCTGAGCTAGAAGACAGGATAACGCTGGGTTTTGTAATGGTAACGATCCAGAAGGAAACTGAGACCCAGAAGTGAGTTGGAAAAACAGCCATTCAAAGTCCTTAAATTAAATTAATTGACTGGTAACCTACTGTTTGCAAAGTACTGTGCTGAGATGCCAACCCAACCCATGTGAATAAAACATGGTCTTTTAAACAGTCAAATGTAACTGAAATTTGAATTCCCTACGAAGGAAGAGTGCAGGCAGAGTCTCCTCCACTTAAGCTCTGGAAGGGCGACGTCCAAAGTGGGAAGCTCTCACACCAGGGTGCTCACGGACCCTTGCTGGGGAGTGAAAAGAAAGGAGGAGGATGTTTCTAGATATTTGTATATTACCCTTGTGGAATTTCGGATTTTAGTTCATATTTTATCATGCACATTATTTGTTAGTACATTTCCTCTGTATATAATTTGTAAAAATAAGTAGATCAAAAAAAGGGGTGGGCTAGACTTCTTTTGCTGGTAGGAAGGGGGAACGTGGGTCACGAGAGCACAGTGTTCTAGAGTGCCCTGGACGTTTGCCACCTGCCAGTGAGTCCCTGTGTCCTGCGTCCTGCGTCCAGCTCCCAGCTGGTAACTTGTGAGGAGGGGTAGGTGGGGAGGAAGCCACGCTTTCAGCTGGCTCAGCCACGTCCACGGCTGTGCTTAGGTGGGTATCTGCTGTTCCTTACGTGCTAACGACCGGGAGTCCTGCTTGAGGAGAAGGGTAAGGAAGTAAGTAGTATTTGGGGGGGCAGGAGGAAGGATCAGCTCTAGAATGACCCCAGACAAAATCCCTGCTGAGCAAAAGGAAACATCCGTGCCTTCCAATGCTTCGTTCTTGGCGGAAGGTGGGTCCACAGACAACAGCACCCCGGCCCGGCATGGCCAGCGTGATGAGAGGTACCCGGGATTGGTGCCGGGGGAGGCAGAGGGGGAGGGGAGGAGGGCGGGGAGGAGGAAGAGGGACGCAGAGGAGGAGAAGGAGAGCGGGGAGAAACTCAGGGAAGCAGGGGCCAAGAGTCACCGGGACTCACATGTGCACGGAGGCAGGAGTGCCCGCCCCGCCTCCGGAGCGGCCGAGCCGCACAGACTGGGCCCTGGAAGCGGGTGGTTCGCCAACCTACTGAAAACTGGGGTTGGAAGAAACCAAACCTCATTGACATTTTTATGTGTCTTCTCTCCTCTCAATTTCTTAGACTCAAAAAGTCTTGACCACTTCTTGAGGGGAAAATTGGCCATTGTCCTCAATTTCTCATTTCAAGTTTGAGATGAGTGTGATGCTTCTTAAGGAACCTCTTCATGATTTGTTTGCGGCTCTGCTCTCTCCTTGCCCGGAGGCACTATTTAAAGCACAGAGGACTTTGACTATTAACTCATTAATCCCAGGGGCATCCTTGTGGGGAAGTAGGTGTCAAAATGACTCCTCAAGGCCACATCAAGTCAGTTGTAGAGTCTGGCGCCTGAAAGGAGAGTTTCAGGACTTTTGAGAAGTGTTCTTTTCACTGAACTGGTCCAGTCAAACTAGGAAATGTTTACGAGCCTGGAAAAAAAAAAAAAAAATCAATGGACGGCCACAGATGTCACATATTTTCATTTGTTTCAGGGTTCTTGTTTGCAAATAATAAGAACCAATTCAGAAGCAAAGAAGGAGCACCTGGGTGGCTCAGCGGGTTAGGCGTCCGACTTGGGTTCAGGTCACCGTCTCGCGGTGTGTGAGTTTGAGCCCCGCATCAGGCTCTGGGCTGACAGTGTGGAGCCTGTATGGGATTTTCTCCCTCTCCCTCTCTCTCTGCCCATCCCCCACTTGTGCTCTGTCTCTCTTAAAATACGTCCATAAACTTAAAAAAAAAAGAAGGAACTTAACTGGAAGGACATCAGCTCACTCAAAGAATCAGAGGGAGTCTTGGGAACCAGGCTCAGATAAGGGACAGTGGCAGAGGGGGGCAGGTGTCTGGACCACAGCGGGCACCAGCTTGGACGTTGGGCACCCTGGATGGTGCAGAATAAACCCTAGGCTCTGCATCTGACATTTCAAAGTCACAGAAGAAACAGTTGATTAGTTGACATCACACTGGGTTCCGGAAAACAACAAAAAAAGTCCCAACAACAGAAGACATTGGAAAAGTGTTGGCTGTCTCCCCCGTGCTGGGCACTGGGTAGCGTGCATGCTGCCGTGGGAAGGACACGGATTGGGTCCTCTGAGGCTCAGACACAAGCGAAGGAGGCAAACTGAGAGGGAAACAGAGCATGTAGCTTTAGGGTCCATAACAGGAGTCTCACTAGAGACGGAATGCCGGTGGGCTTCCCGGAGGAGGCGAGATCTGATCTAGGTCTTGAAGGGCCAGTGAACGTTACCCTGCAGAAGAGGGAGGGGCTGAAGGAGTTTTTTTCAGGCCTGACAGATGGCAAGGTCAGTGGCACAGAAATAACAGGGAACTGTGAGCTTTGCTGGGCGGCGGAACCGTGATTCGTAGAGCAGGTGGCAGGAGAAGGCCGAAGAGGCGAGGCAGACGTGGAAGGTGAAATCCCGTGAGCGAGGCTGGAGACCTCGGGTTTCTCCTGCGACTGAGGGGCCATAAAAGGACACCGGGGCGGGAGTTTGATGGAGTTTCTTAAGGTGTCCTTGAGGACCGTGTGGGGAATTCGGGGGTGCTGGTGCTGGTGCCTTCTCACGTTCATCGTGTTCTGCAGGGACTTTGCACACGCTGTTCCTTCCTTTAGAGACACCCTTCCCCACATCTGCTCTGCAGGGGAGGGGGAGGAGCGGGCAGCCCTGTGGCTGGGAGCTTGGAAGCTGACCGCAGACAAGGCTGTATCTGTTCTCTCTGCCCTGCGATGCTGAGCACTTAGCGCAAACGTAATGATCACTCCCCACATGAGGGAATGAATATTCCTAGAGCACGAAGTTGAAAAAAGAGAACCAAAATTCCAAGGGCAAATTCACGGTCTCTTACTCAGCTCAGTACCTTGCTTTTGAATGCCTTGGGCTCCTCTCTTTAACCTTGACGTGGCGAAAATGGCCGTGCTGATTCTCAGGTGTTTTCTGAGCCAAATACTCAGACGCGCAGTGACTTGAATTCCCCTCTTGTTCCAGCCCCTCTGGGTGTGTAACCAGAAGTGGGACTGTTGCATCGCGTGTAATTTGAGGTGTAATTTCCTCGAGAACCGCCACCCTGGTTTCCACAGCGGCCGCACCAGGTTACGACTTCCCACCAGCCGCGCACGGGGCTTCCCATGCCTCCAGTCCCCACCAGCACTTTCTGTCTTCTTTCTTTGCTTTTTTTTTTTTTTTAAAGTAACACCACCCCAGTGGTTGTGAGTGGCATCTCATTGTGTTTTCCTGTTTGTTTCTACTTCCTGCGGCTTCTTCTCCGCTCAGTCTTGGGCTTCTGTCCGCCAGCAGGATCTAAGTCACTCGGATGATTGCACAGTCCTCTGCAGTGGCCCCTGGAGGCAGGAGGCCCTGAAGGGAGTGATTTGCCTGTTGTCACTTGAATATCCCACGACCTCTACGCCTCTCGGGTACCAAGTGGATGCTTCATAAGCGTTTGCTGACGAACAGACTGAATGGTGGCTTAAAGAATAAAGTAGGGCGCCTGGGTGGCTCAGTCGGTTAAGCACCCAACTTCGGCTCAGGTCATGATCTCGCGGTCCATGAGTTTGAGCCCCGCGTCGGGCTCTGTGCTGACGGTTCGGAGCCTGGAGCCTGCTTCGGATTCTGTGTCTCCCTCTCTCTGCCCCTCCCCTGCTCATGCTCTGTCTCTCTGTCTGTCTCAAAAATAAATAAAAACATTAAAAAAATTAAAAGAAAAGAATAAAATGACCGCCCTTCTTATCCAGATGCTTCTGCCGTCATCTGCCAGCCCCTCTCCCCAAAGTCATCTTTGCCTCCCGCTGTGCAGCTTGCAGAGGGGGGGACGGGGGCTCTGAGCCCGTGTGTCACTGGCCCCTGTGTGCACACAGCACAGCACCGTCCGGAACCGAGTCTGCCAGCCCAGAGCTGACCCTTCTGTCGCACTCCCTCTCCTTTTCTTCCCGCCTGCACCGCGTGGCTGGGGTCTAGCGCTATCCCAGCCCACACGGCAGGCGTGTGCACCTAGCAAGTTTGTTTCTCCGGAGGGTTTAGGGAACACATCTAGTGGAGTCGGGACGCGGATTCTCTATCAAGAAACCTGGTATCTCTTCTTCCATTCAAACGGGGGGCTTTGTTGCCCTCGCTGAACGTGGCCAGACATCGTAACTTCTTCGGAAGTCTCTTTTGTGACCGCGTTTCTGTCGCTTACCACTGGATCGCGTTAATCGTTCGCATTAACTGGTTCGTTCCTCGGATGGATGTTTGGGGAGCCCTCCCTCAGGCCCTGGGCCGAGCCAGGAGCTGGGAGTCGGCCGTGAGCAGGAAAAGCTGAATCTCGGGCAAGACCAGGTGTGACTGAGCGTCTGGACAGTGAGCGTGTCGAGGGCGGAGTGATTGGTGGAGCTGAAGTGGGGCGAGGAGGTCCCGAGAGCCTTCCTTCTCGAAGGAAGGGGTTCCCGAGTGAAATCGGAAGGAAGGATAGAGGAGGGACCGAGGTTCCAGGCAGAGGGACTGCGCGTGGCGAGCCCCGCAGGTGACATGTGGGATGGTGCACGTGGGGCTGGCAGGGACCGTGTGGCCGGGGCACGGGCCCAGGGCGTGGTGATGTGACAGGAGGCTGGAGAAGATGTGGCCGCCGGACCTGAGACCTTGTACAAGTGCATTTAGGCCATGCTGAGGATTTTAACCCTGAGCCTCCAAAGAAAGAGAAGCCCCTGGGACTTTTGGCAGCCAGGGTGGTAGGAACAGCATCGGATTTCCATCCTGGAAAACGTCTGGCTGCAGCTGGGAGGGCAGAATGGAGGCAATAATCGGGGCGTGGAAGAGTCTAGAAGAGCCTGGACCAGGCGGATACTGGCGGGGTGGGAAGTAGACGGAGTTGAGATATTTAGAGAGTGGAGTCAACTGGTCTTTAGTGCAGGATTCAGCCTGGGGGGTGGGGCGGTGCAGAGAAGGTCCAGGCTTGTCCAAGCGGATGGATCGCACCCCCCAGAGAGGGCTCGATGAGGGTGGGCTGGACTCTGGGTTTGGTCTCCTTGGACCTGAGGTGTCTTTGAGACATCCCAGGGGACATGCCAGGTGGACGTTGGGGACTGTGCCGGCGTTCGGAGGAGAGGTCTAGATTAGAGCAGAGGCACAGAGTGCCACCAGGGAGCCTGGGGAGGCCGTGGCCTCGACGCCACCAGAGGGAGACGGGAGGAGGGTGGCCGCCTAAGAGGTCTAGGGAGATGAAGGCTTGAAATCTCCATTGAATTTAGGAAAAGGGGCTGAGTCTGCAGAGGGAGAGGACAGAAGCCAGACTCTTGTGAGTCAAATGACGCACAGAGAGTGAGGAGGACACGGACGGCCAGCTCGGACACATCTCTGTGAGGCCTTGGTAACGGGGAGGGGGGCGGCAAGGAGCCGGCTGGAGGACACATGCGACGGCAGTCAGGCTTGCTGCTGGTGTTTGCGGGAGAGCTTGAGGACCCCCCACTTGGTGAGAAGCGTCCCCCGCTCTCAGTGAGCAGCCTCTGTCCCGGGGGGTGGGTCGCGGCTGTTACCGAGCTCCCTGGCAGGTGGAAAGCCAGAGCTGGGATCCGCAGGGTGAGCCCGGAAGAAAGGGAGCACTGTCTCCTCTAACGGATGGGATGGACGTGGGAAGCGGGGTCATGTAATGGCTGAGAGAGGAGGTGACAGGAGGACGGAAAAAAGCCCGATTTGCAGACGGTGGACGAGAAAGTAGTCTCGAGAAGCCACCGTGGAGCGCTGCTGGCTCCTGGAACCGTTTCAAGTTGTCACATCACAAGTACGGGCTCATACCAGGCTCCCGTCACATCTGTACATCGGCCCTCCTCGACCCCCGCACTGATCCAGAGGAAGCAGACGTGGGGTTCTTCTGGAATAGGGATTTTGCCGGACGATACAGTAATGGGAGGGGCAGCATTGAACGTGCGGGCCCTGGACCCAACCTGCACGAGAAGGAGCCTGTGGAAGAAGGGAGGGTGGAAGGGTCAGGACAACGTAAAAGAAGGGGTGAATTCACGCCGGTCCTGGGGAGATGACGCGGCACGTGGAGTTGGGTTTCCGAGTCTTAGCCGTCCGACGTCCGACGTCAGGAGAGGGGTGGGGGGGGGGGCGGTCTCAGGCTGGAACACGGCCAGCGCCCATCCTGCGCGACGAGTGTTCCTTGCAGGCTCCCTGAAACAGACGCGTCAGCCAGGAGTGTTCTTAGCGGCGACTTGTGGACTAGGACCGCTTGGTAACTCAGCAGATACGTGAGGATCCACGTGGGGGAAGCTGAGCCGCCCGCCGCCTTTTCCAGTTGACATCAGCCCGTGTCAGTGTCCCTTTGAGGTGGCATCTCCAGGACGCAGCTGATTCTCAGAGTCCGAACCCCACTGTGTATCCTGTCCGGCTGTGGGGCGTAGCACTTGACGCAGGGCCCTGGCCACCCGGCCCTGCAAAGACCCCTCGTTCGTTTCCCCGCGGGCTGAGACTGAGGTTGACAGAGGGCCTAGGCAGTGTCTTCGAGGAGCAGTGGCCTGGGGAGCCCAGAGTCGCGGAGGCAGCACAAAGAGGGCGTGACGGGGCCGGCCCAAGGCCGGGTCTGCGTGCGTGTCCCCTTCTCCTTCAGGACTGCGCAGTGCTGTTGACCCAGACAGAGTGTGCCTGGTAGTATCTAAAAGATAACCAGTGTGGCAGTCAGGATCCAGCCAAGGAAGCAGAAGGAGGACATTCATATAGATGTGTGCACGTGCACATACTCGGGGATTTATTGCTAGGAATTGGCTCCCGTGCCTGTCGGGGCTGGATAAGCCAGTCCCAAGTCCAAGGCAGGGCTCCGGAAGGCGGGATGGGCTGGAGCGGTGAGCAAGGGGGTTTTGGGGCCTCTGACTCCAGGAAGGTCTGAGCCCCCTTCAAAGGGCTCATCTGATTAGGCCACATCCACTCGGGTTAATCTCCCCTTTGATTAAGCTCAGGTTGACCAGTTAGGGTCCTTAATCACATCCACAAACCCCCTTTGTGTCGGCACCTAGATTAGTGATTGGGTCACTGGAGACCGTGGTTTGGTTTAGCCAAGGTGACCTCAACCCAAACTGGCTTAGAAAGTAAAGGGCACCCGCAGGCTCCCAGGACTGCCCGGAAATGGGCTTCTGAGCGCCCTTCTCCGCAGCCACCTCGGGTTGTCGCGCCTCCCTGAGTAGACCGGTCCTCAGCTGTGCAGCCCAAATGGGTACAGAGGCTCCAGCCCTCAGAGCCACACGGTGCCAGGTCTGGAGGAAGAGAGAACCACCCCCCAACCCCCAACCGCTCCTCAAACGAAGTCCAGACTCCAGGCTGCTCCGCAGACGGTCCTGTGGAACCAGGGAGACTGTGACCCCCCCTTGAGAGCAGGAGCCTGTTTTGTTCTTTAAAGATCGTTGAGTGTCCTCAGGGCACCGGGGGCTTTGACACAGACTTCCTCCTCTCGTTGCCACACCAGCTCCGTCTAAGTGGCTTGCGATCCACACGGTGTAGACGAGGAGACACAGGAGCGCTTCAGGTGGGCTGCCTGACAGTCACATAAATGGAATTGGGACCCAGTTTTTCTAAATCCACCCAAGTATCCACTTTGTGATACTGTGTGTCATCCAAAGCAGCTGAAACAGTCCCAAAGCCATTCTTACTGAATTAGAACAAATTATCTTGAAAGGAGTGGTTGCCTGGGGCTGGCGGAAGGGGACTCTGAGGAGTGACTACCAGTGGGTACGAGATTTCTTCGGGCTGATGGGAATGTTCTGGAATTAGCGGTGATAATTGTGCCATCTTGTGAATATGCTAAAAACCACCGGATTGTAGACGTTAAAGGGGAGAATTTCATGGTGTGTGAGTTGTAGCTCAATCAAAAAGTGTAAAAATATTATGTAAAAAAAGACCTGAATTACAGTATTTAAAGAATAACAGGTCAAAAAAAAAATCATAGAAAACCCTAGTTTACATTCATCATTTCTTGGCTTAAGCTCATTTAGACCAAAAGGTGTCCCATTAATGTGGGTTTTGGTAACTACAGGAAATGATAAATACGATAGTATAATTTTGATGTGAAAAGCTATTTCCCCCAAGGTCGTAAATTGTGTCTTGCTGTTACGTGAACCCTACAATTACAGTGGCTCAAGGCCATGTGCTATGGTTCACGGGCAGAACAAAGCCCGGCTGTTCCGACCTTCTCCGATCAACTTCCGGTCGGAGTTAGTGGCAATGCCCTGTTTTTAAAAACGAGAGATGTGAGCCAGGCCCACGTTGGTGGGTTACCCAGAGGGACCTCAGGACCCCCTGCCTTAGACATCATTCACAACTAGTAGGGTAACCTGGATCAATCTGTTTTTCTAACGTAACCTCTGACAGCAAACGTTTCCTTGAGTTTTCAAATGACACCCTTGGGCAAAGGTTGAACCTAGAACCACATAATTTATGATGCAGCGAGTGAAGGGATGTTTGAAAACAGAGAAAGTAAGGAAAATTATAAATAAAAGGGAAAAGATTACCAAGGAAGACAGTATAACCATTTTAACTCCGTGGCCATACATCACTACACAAATAACACCGAAGCCCGTGAGTTACCTTCTTAGTAAACACTCAAATCTCCTTCTTCCTTACAGCATTTCATTTCTCTGGGCCTTCGGTTTCCCTCTTCAGACTTTTTGTTGCCCTGCAGTTCTGGAGAATGTTTAGGTCCTCCTGTGAAAGAGGAGTTTCCACACCCCTCTGCCCCTTCCTGACCGTGAAGCTTCTAGAAGGCAGTACGTCCCTGAGGACTGAGCAGACCAGAGAGTCCCATTTCTAATCCTGGGCCTGGGCCAACCCGTGACCGGTGGACGGTCACCATCCCGTGGCATGATTCTCTCAGGGACCCATCTGGGATGCAGGTGGGTGTTAACTTGGGATCAATTTGAAAGTGATGCTGAGAATGATCAGCGTGGCCAAAAAGAGCTACAGTGTCACGTGGGTGAGCATCTGTTCACGGTCAGGATCAAGGGGCTTGTCCCTTGTTGCCAGTGGCCGGGAAAGACCCCAGGGGCCTGACGTGCCAACGTGGCCGTGGCCAGAGCTCCACCAGATGAATGCAGCGGGGGCACTTGGAAGCGGATAGACGAACATTCCTCGGAAAGGAAAGATTTGTACGGTGGGCCCGGGGGCAGGGGCGGGGGGCAGGGCGGTCCCAGACAACACCCCCTCACCAGAACGCACGGCTCCTGCCAGCTTGGAAGGCGAACGCTGTGGACAGGGGGAAAAAGAGGGAAGGCCACTTGAGAGAGTGGCCCGTCCGGACAGTGGGGTGGCCCCGCGTTAGGCCAACGCACACAACGACATTGCTAGTATTTGACTATTTTAACCTGCAGAAGTGGCCATTTCATACCTCAGCTGAGTATTCAGAGCAGGCCAGAGGGTTGGGTTTTATTTGCTTTTTTCTTTTGAGGGAGCTGTGGAAGGTTTTCATTCTCTGGGGTCATCAGTGACTCTCTGTCCTTAAGATGGGTGCTCCCCACCTGGCCCCACCTTTCCTTCTTCCAGTTCATTCCTTTCAGGCCCTGAGGAGACTCTCCCCTGCCCCCTTCCCCCCCGCCTCTGCTTCCCCTCCTCCTTCCTACTCTCCTCTCCTTCTCCTTCCTATCCCCTACCTCCTTCATCTCCCCTCCCTCTTTCTCCCTCCCCCTTCTTCCCCTCCCCTTCCTCCCCTCCCCCTTCCTTCTCCTCCCCATCCTCTCCTTCCCTCCCTCCCCTCCTCCTTCTTCCCCTCCCCCTCCCTCTCTTTCCCTTCCCCTCCTCCTTCATCTCCCCTCCCCCTTCCTCCCCTCCCCCTTCCTCCCCTCCCCCTTCCTTCTCCTCCCCCTTCCTCCCCTCCCCATCCTCTCCTTCCCTCCCTCCCCTCCTCCTTCCCCTCCCCCTCCCTCTCTTTCCCTTCCCCTCCTCCATCTCCCCTCCCCCTTCCTCCCCTCCCCTTCCTCCCCTCCCCCATCCTCTCCTTCCCTCCCTCCCCTCCTCCTTCCCCTCCCCCTCCCTCTCCTTCCCTTTCTCCTCCTCCTTCATCTCCCCTCCCCCTCCTTCCCTTCCCCATCCTCTTTCCTCTCCCCCCCTCCCTTCTCCTCCCCCTTCCTCCCCTCCCCATCCTCTCCTTCCCTCCCTCCCTCCCTCCTTCTTCCCCTCCCCCTCCCTCTCTTTCCCTTCCCCTCCTCCTTCATCTCCCCTCCCCCTTCCTCCCCTCCCCCTCCTTCCCTTCCCCCTCCTCCTTCCTCTCCCCTCCCCCTTCCTTCTCCTCCCCCTTCCTCTCCTCCCCCTCCTTCCCTTCCCCCTCCTCCTTCCCTTCCCCCTCCTCCTTCCTCTCCCCTCCCCCTTCCTTCTCCTCCCCCTTCCTCCCCTCCCCCTCCTTCCCTTCCCCCTCCTCCTCCTTCTCCCCTCCCCCTTCCTTCTCCTCCCCCTTCCTCCCCTCCCCCTCCTTCCCTTCCTCTCCTCCCCCTCCTTCCCTTCCCCCTCCTCCTTCCCTTCCCCCTCCTCCTTCTTCTCCCCTCCCCCTTCCTTCTCCTCCCCCTTCCTCCCCTCCCCCTCCTTCCCTTCCTCTCCTCCCCCTCCTTCCCTTCTCCCTCCTCTTTCCCTTCCCCTCCTCCTTCATCTCCCCTCCCCCTTCCTCCCCTCCCCCTCCTTCCCTTCCCCCTCCTCCTTTCTCTCCCCTCCCCCTTCCTTCTCCTCCCCCTTCCTCTCCTCCCCCTCCTTCCCTTCCCCCTCCTCCTTCCCTTCCCCCTCCTCCTTCCTCTCCCCTCCCCCTTCCTTCTCCTCCCCCTTCCTCCCCTCCCCCTCCTTCCCTTCCCCCTCCTCCTCCTTCTCCCCTCCCCCTTCCTTCTCCTCCCCCTTCCTCCCCTCCCCCTCCTTCCCTTCCTCTCCTCCCCCTCCTTCCCTTCCCCCTCCTCCTTCCCTTCCCCCTCCTCCTTCTTCTCCCCTCCCCCTTCCTTCTCCTCCCCCTTCCTCCCCTCCCCCTCCTTCCCTTCCTCTCCTCCCCCTCCTTCCCTTCCCCCTCCTCCTTCCCTTCCCCCTCCTCCTTCCTCTCTCCTCCCCCTTCCTTCTCCTCCCCCTTCCTCCCCTCCCCCTCCTTCCCTTCCCCCTCCTCCCCTCCCCCTCCTTCCCTTCCCCCTCCTCCTTCATCTCCCCTCCTCTACCTCCCCTCCTCCATCCTCTCCTGCCCTCCCTCCCCTCCTCCTTCTTCTCCTCCCCTCCCCCTCCTTCCCTTCCCCCTCCTCCCCTCCCCCTCGGCCTGCCCCTGCAGGACTCCCCAGGTGCTGTCTGCTCCAGGTGTGTCTGCTGATGCACCCCAGTGTCACAGTGTAGAGTTCTCTCCCGGTTCAGTAAGCAGAGTGAGGATGCCCTCCCTGGAAGGTGGTAGGAACCCAGACCCAGAGTCTACACTGAGGCTTCTTCATTTTTTTTTTTTTTTTTATGTTTATTACGTATTTTTGAGAGACACAGTGTGAGCAGGGGAGGGGCAGAGAGAGAGGGAGACACAGAATCCGCAGCAGGCTCCAGGCTCTGAGTGGTCAGCACGGAGCCCGACGCGGGGCTCGAACCCACGTGCCGTGAGATGGTTACCTGAGCTGAAGTGAGACGCTTCACCCACTGAGCCCCCCAGGCGCCCCTGCACTGAGGCCTCCGGGGCTCGGCCGTGTCCAAGCACTTAGACCAGCAGGGGAAGAAGGAAGCATCACAGTCCCAGCCACTCCTGTTCTTGCCTTTGCTGCAGGACAAGTCACATGTGCCACGGCCCCGCTCTCGCATGGGGACATCCCGAGGCATTTGGGGAAGAAGCGCGAAGAAAACCAAGCGTTCAGAAACCAAGTTTCATTCTCAGAATTGCTGAGAACAGTCTAGCCGAGGTCTCCGGGAGGGCGGAGTGGGAGGGGGCGACCAGGGTTCGGCGCCGTCCTGGCAGGCTCGGCCGCTGGCACCACCCAGAACCTCTGAGGCTGAGGACATGGCTTGCTCACCTCCGGGCTCACTCCCTCCGACCTCCGTGTGCAGCCCACAGTGTGGGTCCGGCCAGCGCTTCTCAGGTGCCCTCTGCTCTCTCGGCCCCTGTATTCTGAGCCCTGGGTGGGCCTGACCCCCCCCCCCCCATAACCCCGGGCGGGGTGGGTAGCAGGACTTTGTACTCCTCGGGGCCTGACGCGAGCCCAGCCCACAAGCCCCCTACCACCCTCCAGGGACACCCTCGCTGCCTTCCTCGTCCGGTCTGGATGTGAGTCCTGGAGGGCAGCATCCCTGGCTCCCCTGCGGCCCCAGGACAGATGGGGGATGGTGGAGGGGGGCAGGGCATTCAGCACGGGGTGGGGGGGAGCGAGGCCCTGACGCCCTCAGAGCAGCGTCGGGGTTGGTAAGTGACTTGCCCGCAGTCCCGCCGTTTGTAGGAGGGTGTTGAACTGACACTCACACGTGTGGCCGGGAGGCCCCTCCGGTCCCTGTCCGGCACCCTTCTCAGGGTTTGTTCACGGAGCTCTCCAGAAGGGGGCTCGAGGACAGGTGCGGCAGGAAGGGCGAAAAGGCCCAGGCCCCGCCCAGACACCGGGCCACTTGGTGGTGCGGCGGCTGGATCCCACCTCTGTCCCCTGAGGCTGCCGCGGGGCAGCTGAGAGCCAGGACTGTCCGTGTGGAAAGTTCGGCGTCCGGCCCTGGCAACGCGCTAAGAGATGCACAGCGTTTGTTGAGCCCGTCCCCCAGTCTGGGGTGGGGGTCCCCCACCTGGGATGGTGCCTGCCGGTCACCTGCGTACCTGGCCCGGCTGATGGGGCTGCAGACAGGCTCCACAGGACAGGTGCTCTGTGCGGTCACTGGGGACGGCGTGCAGGTGGCCCAGGTGGTGGCCGTGCCTGGTCTGTAAGCGTCTCCAGAGCTCACCCTCCGGAAGCCTCTGGAAGGAGGTCGGCCTCGCTGTCTGCTCAGCGTGTTGAGTGTGCTTCCTGCTCCCTTCCAGCCACTCTGGGGGCGAAACGGCCAGCTCTGGTCCCTCTCCGGCCCGGTCCCCCGGCTGCCTGCCTGCCTGGCGCGTCTCCTGGTCGTCTGCTGCTGAGGCCGGAGTGAATTTACCTGGTCCTGGCAAGACAACCTCACAGTCTCACGTCCGGTGTGAACCCTTTGGCTCCTGACACACCCGTCTGTGTCTTCTTCCCCCGCACACCCTCAGCTCGTACTTGGGGGCACACCTGTACGCACCTTTCCTGGGGTCACACACTTTTGGCCTTGGTCCCTCCGCTCTGACACCTGACCTTCACCGACTGCTACCTAGAACGGAACCCAGAACTTGCACAGGGCTGGGCTTCTCTGCCATTGCCAGTTCGGGCCCGTGGCATAAGATGCAGGAAAGAACGCTTCCGGCTAAGAATAGTGTCTGCACTCCAGCCAGCTCAGGTCAGCCGGCTGAGCAGCCGCTCCCTCGGCCCCCGTGTCCCTGCATCTGGGGGACTTAGGGAACCCTGGGGTGGGTACTGCCCGCCCTGGAGTCGAAGGGTCCCGGGGTGAGCAGTCCCGCTCGTGCCCCAGGTCACGGGGGATGTTACCGTTGCTGAGTCAGAGCCCAGACAGGCTGTTTTGTCGCGGCCCCGGGAGGATCCAGGCGTCCCCCAGCCTTCACATTCCCTCATTTGTCTGGGGGGGCCCCACGGGTGTCCTCCAGCGTCTAAGGGTGGTCTGCCCTCCCTTCTTTCCCACCTCTCTACCCTGGGAACGGCAGGAACTTAACAAAGACACATAATTTTGCCTTGGTATGTGGGCTGGTGAGTCACAGTCAAGGCTGGACAAATAACCCTTTGCTCCTGGTCAAGGACCCCCAAAACCCACACAAAGGGGGAGAGAAATGGCTCATGTTTCTTCGCTGCTTCTTCCGAAGATAACTTGAGTGTTGGTGCTTACTGAAGATCCTGAGAACAGGAGCTACAGAAATGCATTAATGTCATTTTTATTCATTGAAAACTCCTACAACTAAAGAGAAGAAACATGACCTAGGAATATGAGAATCAGAGCGAGGGGCGTATTTATCTGGTCTTGGACTAGTGGCAGTGTGAATGACTTCCGGTCCAGCTCGCAGCAGGTGGGGCGGAAGTGCACGCGGTACCGAGCACAGCACCCACCCCAGCGGTAGACCAGCCCCGGTCGAGCCGGGACCCCCGTTCACAAGCGCTGTGGCCACGTCAGCATTCAGACTTGAAATCGTGCGGGAGGAGGTCACCTAGAATACGTCAGGGATCCAGCCAACCTTTTGTCTCCAGGAAATGTCTCCGCGCACTCTGCCAGTTGGACTCGGTTAAGCCCGGAAACGCCTCTCGCGAACCTTCACCTGTTGCGTGCTGGCCGCAGCTGATGAAATGAGGTTAACCGACTTCATTGCCATCTCCTGACAAGGGTGGTCCACCCTGAGGGCAGAGGGCTTTGCATTAAGGGCAGAGAAGGTGACACCTTGGGTTGTTTGGGACCTCGGAGAAATCAGAAATCGGTGGGGCTCGGAGCCCAGCAGGCTGAGGTAGCTGGGACAAGCTGGGGAGGCAGGGGGTCAGGAGGGCAGAGGCATCCTCCCGGGGAACATAGAATACAGTTTTGCCCAAGAGGAGATCCCTGCTTAGTGCCGTTCTGGAAATCGTCAGGAAAAATCATAAACTCAAAAAGGTTTTAAAATCAAGATTCTAAATCTGGTTCTATAGATAAGTTACTTCGTAAACTTGCTAAGTTAGCTAAAACCTTACATTTCCTAGTATGGCAGTTGTAGATACTTAAGAAGACCGACTTTCTTAAAATTCCGTCGTGGGCTATCGTTAAGACGGATAAACATAGCTCTGTGGTATCTCCTCTGATTTCCCATTGACCTGGCATTGGATGATTTTTGTGTGTTTTTTAATTGTTTGTGTGTTTTTGTCTTTAAAAAAAATTTTTTTTTTAACATTTATTTATTTTTTGAGAGTGAGAGAGACAGAGCATGAGCAGGGGAGGGGCAGAGAGAGAGGGAGACACAGAATCTGAAGCAGGCTCCAGGCCCCAAGCCATCAGCACAGAGCCCGATGCGGGACTCGAACCCACAGACCGTGAGATCATGACCTGAGCCGAAGTCAGAGGCTCAACCGACAGAGCCACCCAGGCACCCCTGTGTTTTTGTCTTTAAAAAAACAAAACAATAAAACAAGATATGACATCTTGACAGGTGGAAGGGAGAGTGGAGAAATTTGTGAGGTACGAAGGAAAGACATAATATAAAATATCAATAACTATCCCAGAAACCATTAACAAAAGATTTTTAAAAAAAATGATTCCTGAAATTTTTAAGTATACAGAAACTTTAGAAAATATTAAAGGTAAATTTAAGTGTGAATTCCTATCCTGGGCCATAATTTCTTACCAGAAGGGACTGGTAATAATTTCTGACCAGAGAGATAGGAATCTGTTTTTAAAAGTTATGTTAGGCTACTTTATGTAGATAAAATGTCATCTAGTTACCGGTCAGGATCAGGGCCTGGAGGTTTGCAGAGACAAGAAACCTTGTTTTGCAGAGACAAACAAACCTTGTTTTCTATGGCTCCTTCTCAAAGTTGGAGGGTAGGTTTGCATGCAATTTATGGGGGTTAAGGATCTGACAGTTCCAACCTGCTAAGGATTAATGCTCTAAAATCAGCTTCTGGATTTGGTGAGAATTACCCATTTGCATCCGTCTGACCCTGTCAGCACCTGCAGATCCCCTGCCCAGGGGACGGAGGAGAACTGGGGTTGACTCACCTCCTTCTTTGCTTGTATGGTCTCAGGTGCTCAGGTCGTGTCTCACAAAGGATAGCAGACATCTCTTATCTTTTCTTCACGATCCACACAGAGGGATGGACGTTAGAGGTGACGCGGGCCTGACTCCCTAAGACACGAAGTTCCAGTGTCACACAGACAACTTATGGGGGCATATCTCTCCTTCTGGGGACAGGGGCGGGCCCCCCACCCCCACCCCCACCCCCACCCCTGAGCATGTCGCGAGCCCTCAGTGTGACAGTGACACAGTCCAGCACGGCTCCCTAACATCACGTGTGCAGGCTTCTGCACGGACATCCACCTGAGGTTTGGGAAAGGACCAGAGGAGCTGGCTCTTGTACACATTGTAGATGAGAGCATTACTCATTATTACTGTGGACGATTGTCAGTGTTTTTGCTTGTGTCTCCAATGTTTAGGTGACATGACTCCCACTCAAGGGAGGGGTGGGTGGCGGGTGACAGTTTGTTTGGAGCCCAGCTTGGAGGTGGAGGAAAGTTAGCAGACGATTCCCCGAAGCATTTACTACCAAAAGCAATACAGACAAAGTGGTGGTTCTGTTTTCATGATCACTTAATAAACGTTACACGTCTAGTTAGAAAAAGCATTTCTGACCCACAGAATGTTCACCAATTTCCCAGTTGCATGCAAGATTCCGAGTTTCCAGGTGTCAACATGTCATCTCTAGAGCAAGATTTCTAGAATATTTGGGGCCGGGACCTGGAGCTTCAGCTTATTACCACTGCCCGGGAAGCAGGCCCTCCATTTAGATTCTCATGGGTCCTCTGTCTGTGCAGTTTCTTCCACGAATGTTCCCACCCGCGGATGCAGCTGAGATGGCCTTTCTCCCGGAGGTGTTGCCCTGCGGCCGTGGAGTTAAGAGTGGGGGCTTCCGGCCCCTCCCGCAGACAGGACGCAGCATCCACAAATGTCAGAGAGAGGTGGCCTTTCCTTGTCACGTAGCCACTGCCGTAAGAGGGAATCGGCCTTCGAGCAAAGGCAGCTTCGGGAAGCAGAAAAGTTCCCAGGGTGTTCCAGCAGGGTCTCTTCATCAGATGATCTCGAAGCTTATCCTGGTTTTGATCACAGTCCTGATGGAGGGGGTGCCCGGCTCTGCCCTTTCAGAGGAGGCAGCCTGCTTTGTGAGCTCTGTGCCTGGTTTGAGGTAACACGTTTCACGGAGCCTGCTCCTGATGGTGGAAATGCTCCCTTCCCCTGGGACACCAGGACCTCATCTTAGGAAATCATGGAAGGAGCCTGTGAGTGTTTTAAGCAGGAGCGACCCAAGTCCGGCTGCTGAAACCTATGAACTCCGATTCCCGGTGATCACTGAGAGCGATAAGAGTATAAACCCCTAACTCTGCACTTGCTTTTACAGTGTGACTGCATGTCTGGCTGAATCCCTAACCCCTTAGGTTACTGGGTCCTCCAGGATCCAGCAGGGGTGCCTGGGGTGGCTCCACTGGGGGACCAGAGCGGCCTGTGGGTGGGCTCTTGGCCACAGAGCTTCCCTGGGGCGTGTCTCATCCACAGGGACGCTGGGGATGCCCCTGCGTCCTGGGAAGGAAGCCCGGGACGGCTCCTGGCCCTCCGCGCCCTCGCCCCTCGCCCTGACCGGCGCTACCCCAGTTAAAACCCAGCGGAGGCAGGACTGGGAGACGTGCTCTGGTGCGCTGGTTCACCCACTGATTGACTTGAATTCAGCCTTTTGTCTCCTGGCAGAGCGAAAAGCTTTGTTCTTCCTTGAAGATGTGTCAGCTGTTACAGAGTAAAAGGATGTTGGTGAGAGGGGGCTGGAGTCCTCACCCGGGATGGGAAAGCTGGTGTTGGGGGCGAAGTGAGCACAGTGCCTGTAGATGCCTCTGCACCTGCGGGCCTGGTTCCCGGACGACGCCAGTTACGGCCGCGGAAGGTTCGGTTCAGGCTTGGACCGGCCCGTTCTAACAAAGGAACAAAACCGCATTCAGGTTTCCAAACTGCAGGTTTCTCTGTGTGTGCGATCTTGCACATTTTACCAAAGAATTTTCGTCTCTGTACAACGGCAGCATCAGCCTCTGCTCAGGGTTAACGGGATATGTGTCTGTATCAGAAATGTGCACATACACTTAGGATATGTATTCCTATATTTTCACCTGAGTTTCACGTTGCTTCACCTCCCTTCATTTCTGTCTCGAGATCCCCGGATGACGTTTGTGTTTCAGAGCTAATTTGCAGTCAAGTCGGTATTGGGTGATTTTCTTGCCCTAGGCTGAAATCCTTCTGGGCAGGGCTGCTGGGGGCTTATACTGCACACTGGCCACAGGGTCTGTGATAGCAGGTGTGCAAGAGGCTAGAGAATGCCCTAGTTACGATGTTTCTAGTAAAGGCGTGTGTGTGTGTGTGTGTGTGTGTCTGTCTGTCTGTCTGTCTGAGAGCAAACTTCTCTAGACAGAATGATCTCTTGTGGGAGCTCGGCTTCCTGAGCCAGCTCTCCGTGCTTTCTCTCCGGTGTGGGGAGCATGTGGGACTCACCGAGGGTCCCCGCTGGGGGGATCCACGCTCTTTCTAGACCACAGTCTTAGGGTGGGAGTGAATGGACAATCCCTTTTTGTAACTAATCTTTAGAATGCATTGCAAAGAAAATAGACTGGAAGCCAGGTATCAAAATAAGTAACGTGGGGGGCCATCGGGTGGCTCCGTCCTGTTAAGGGTTGGAATTCCGCTCAGGTCATGAGCTCATGGTTCGGGGTTCAAACACCGAGTGAGCTCTGTGCTGATGGCTCAGAGCCTGGAGCCTGCCTCAAGGTCTGTGTTTCCCTCTCTCTCTGCCCCTCCCCCACGCTCTCTCTCTCTCTCTCTCAAGAATAAATAAACATTAAAAAAAAAATAAGTCATGTGTGTTTAATAATAACATCATCTCAATTTTGAGCGACCACGAAATACTATTGGACCTGGGTCCGATCAGATCTTAGTGGCTGAAAATCTGTTCCTAAATGTAATTTTTTCTGCAGGCCGTTGGGTTTAGCCGTGATTGCTTCTGGGGGAAGCGGTGAGGACACCGTCCAGCGGGTTAGAGAGGGGTGTCTGCGTGGGCAGCACCCGCGGGTGGGTTCCAGTGTCGCCTCTCAGGTCAGGGGAGGGTGGGAGGGACTAGGGGGAGATGCGGGGGAAGTGGGGGGAGTGGGGTCCCGGCAGGGAGTGGGGGGGGTTTAGGGGACTGGAGGACCCGGTGGGAGACTGGGGGGACGCGGGGGGACTGCGGGGGATGTAGAGAGAGTGGGGGGGATGCCGGGGGACTGGGGGGCTTGTGGGGGGGAACTGCGGGGGACTGGGGGGACGGGGGGAGAGTGGGGAGACGCTGGGGGACTGGGAAGGATGTGGGGGGAGTGGGGGACGCGGCTCTGCAGTCCGTGTGCGTGTCTGTGCGCGTGTCCTTCGCGGACAGGGCGAGCGCAGTGACCCTGGCCTGCGGTGGGGGGAGGGTGCACCTGCCCCCGTCTCCGCCCCCCCCCGCGTCCCTCCCCCCCGCCCCCCCCCGCGTCTCCCCCCCCCCCCCGCCCCGCCCTGAGCCGCCACCGCGAGAGGTGAGGTCTGCTGGGACCCGCCTGGCTGCACCCCTCCCTCACCCAGCCCATCCGCCACCTCCCGGCTCTCTCCGTGCCCACTCCCTACCCTCCCTCCCAGCCACTTGTCCCTCCAGGCCCCCTGGGCGCCCCCTCCGTGCCCTCTCCGGAGGTCCCCTCCGTGCCTCCCCCGCCCTGTCCCCTCGGGGCTCCCAGGCAGCGGTGCGCAATGTCTGCGGGGTCCCCGGCTCCAGCCCAACCCCGGAGGCGCCAGGGGGACCCATGTGTGACCCAGCCTACATGTGACTGGCGGGGACATGCGGACAGGGTCCTGGGGGCTCCCGCAGGCGGTGTGGGCAGGCACACTCAGAGGGCGTGGCAGGGCGCCCTCGGGGACAGAGGGACAAGGCTCCAATCGTGCACCTGCCGCGTTCCCTGGGAGTCCACAGCGGTGTGTTGTATTTGGAGGGAAAATGGAAAGTGGGGACGTTTTATCGGCTCTCTGAGTGAGAAACACAACCTGAGGAAAAAAGGAGGAGAAAAACAGGACATTTCAAAGGCTGACACAGTGCAAAACTGTCCTTTTGTGCTGTGAGAACAGGAAATTGGAACCGAGGTGTGTGGGGTTCATTTCTAAGGAGCTTGAGAATCCTTTCTCTTTTGGAATTGTGTTGCTGATCAAAATTATGATACAATGTTTTAGTGTTCCTGAGGACAAAAGGAGTTTCTTGACATTAATTTTTGAGGCAAGATCCTACTAAGAAAATTGAGCAGACAGAAGAGGAGAGATAGAAAGTTGGGAGCGTTGAATGCCTCTGGCCCTTTCGGTTTGAGGTTTGACTTCCGTCCGGGTTGGTGTTTGAGAGGCAGGTGTTCCTGGTGGTGGTGGTCCTCCCACCCCTGGTGGGTGTCCGGAGGACAGACCCCTGCACGGGGGGTGCCCAGGCCGCGGGGGCCACAGCAGAGTCGCTCACGGACCTCCTGCAGCTGACTAGCTCTGAGCTGGCCAGCAGGAGGGGCACCCGGGGCGGGTCTGTGGTCACCCTGTTCTCCCAGCGGGCCTCAGGCCAGCCTCTCGGGCAGTTTGTGTGTGTTGCTCTTGCCTCTGTGGCCGCCCGGATGGCCCGAGGAGCACAGCTGGAATCTTCTTTAGACTGGACGTAAGGGATGGGCTCTAGGACGTCAGGCTTCCTGTCTCAAATGTCAAGGAACCACAATGCGGCTGGACCGTTTTCAGCTGATCTAAATCGGGGCTTGGGGACCACACAGCTGGAGGCCCGTTTGCAGGAGTGATGACGTAAGCCCTCAAATCACTTCATCTTTTCTTGTGCTGCTAAAAGCTACTTGACCCTGAGAGACGAGAAAGAGCCACTCGGCCACCACACGTGTCAGGTTTCTTGTCCGCTGTTGAAGGTGGTGGTGGCCGAGATCTTCCCCGGGGCAATAACAAGGAGTTCTGTTGATCCGAACACCGTTGATGGGGACCCTACCTGCAGGGGGTAAAGGTCTGCACCTCTGGGTTAGGTGCCTTTGAGCTGGTGACTTCAACAAGCTGAACCTTGGATTTTTTTTTTTAACGTTTACTTATTTTTGAGAGACAGACAGAGTGTGAGCTGGGGAGGGGCAGAGAGAGAGGGAGACACAGAAGCAGAAGCGGGCTCCAGGCTCCCAGCTGTCAGCACAGAGCCCGATGCGGGGCTCGAACTCATGAACCGTGAGATCATGACCTGAGCTAAAGTCGGACACTTAACCGACTTAGCCACCCAGGCGCCCCTGAACCTAGGATTTAAGTCAGGTGAGCAAGGAGGAGTTTGACACCCGCCTGGCACCCAGGACGTGGGCACTGTGGGTTCTTCCTCTTCCCCCTATAGTGGCCGTGGCCAGTGGGTCACATGGTACCTTTGAATGTGGCCCTGCTACCACGTGTGACGTGATGGCAGGAAAGCAGATCTGCCCTAAGTCAGCCACCGAATGCCCTGTCCTCGCCGTGGGCGTGAACCCAGAAGGACCCAAACTTAGGAACCCCGTGGAAGTGACCAGCTTGACCGGGGGCTCAGAGCACAGAGCATAGCTCACGGATACGGGTTCTCTCGGTCTTCACTGCAGATCTGCTGTCAGGAATACTTTTCTCACGCGCTGGCCTGTCTCATTTCCTGAACCATAAGCAACTTGAGGGGAAGGGTCTGTCTGATTTCATCCTCTGCGTCACAGATGCGTAGGCCCTGAGCCCTGCTCTGGGAACACATTTGACTGCGGGCCCTGGGATGCAGCCGTAAATGAATGAGACAGAGCCCCTGTTCTCCAGAGCTCACGGCATGGGGCCGAGCGGTAAAACACGGAACAAGTAACTGGAATGTAGTGTCAATGTTCATGGGTATCATGAAAAAAAAAAAGAAAGAAAAAGAAAACAAAATGCAAGCATGAGGGCCAGTGAGGGACGAGGTGGGCATGTGTGGTGGGGTCGTTCGTGTACAGTGTTTTGGATAGGAGACAGGGCCTCTCTCCAGGGATGACATTTGGACAGAGATCTGAATGAAGTGACTGCACAAGTCATGTGACCATCTGGAGGCACAGCATTCCAGGAAGAAGGAACAGCAAATGCAAAGGCTCTGAGTCAGGGCGAGGAGTTGGCCGTGTCACGGGTGGGCGGGGTGAAGGGTCCGTAGGGCAGGTGCAGGGAGAGCAGTGAGTCCCCTGCAGTGGTCTGGGCCCGGCTCATAGGACTCAGGGCAAGTTGCCCAGATTTGAGCCATGATAAAAAGTGGTTTCAGGGGTGCCTGCGGGCTCAGTCGGTGAAGCATCCAACTCTTGATTTCAGCTCAGGTCATGACCTCACCGTTCCTGGGATCGAGCCCCACATGGGGCTCTGAGCTGACAGTGCAGAGCCTGCTTCTTGGGATTCTCTCCCTCCCTCTCTCTCTCAGAAATAAACATTTTTAAAAGAGAGGTTTCAGTTTGTCCAGAAACGTGCACATTACTAGCACACGGAATCCGGGTACACAGCCACATGCCTGCTGGCAGTTACGTGAGCAACTGACAGCTGGTGTGGGGGAGGGGGGTAACTTTTCCTTTGTAACAAGTGAAAAAGTTGAAGCATAAAAACGTGAAGGGCCCCAGTCTCCCTGCCCGTGGCTCTCTCACTTCCGGGAGACTGACAGACCAGCCCAGAGAGTTCGCTGTTCTGAGCGCGTCCGCAGAAAAAAGGCTAATTGAAGGCATTGTCTGCCTAAAGGCAGGGAGCACCTCTGTGACTCAAGAGATTTAGGACCAGTACTTTCGATAGAACGATCACCTTCTGACTATATGCAGCAGTGTGCAAAAAATGCGGTGGGTGAAAATGAAATAAAAAAATTTTTTTTTGCAAGAAGGAAGACAGTAGGTTGCCCTGAAAAACACCACGATCGATGCTGCCACAGATCGTCTTACGAGAAATACCCAAATCCCATCAGCCACTTCGTGATGTTGACATGTTAACAAAGGTTTGTGAACCAGGCTGGTACTCGCAAATACAAAGAAGGCTACATTCTTTGCTCTGAGATGAAGATTCAGATCGAGTGGTTCACGGTAGGTCAGGAATCG
Source organism: Panthera tigris (assembly GCF_018350195.1). NCBI lineage: Eukaryota > Metazoa > Chordata > Mammalia > Carnivora > Felidae > Panthera > Panthera tigris. The sequence continues at coordinate 147,675,174 of NC_056664.1, read as the reverse complement.
TAATTGAGATAAATAAGCCGTTGGAGGATCTGGATGAGAATTATGATGGGGTAAACATAGGCTGTTTGCAAAGAGTGTTTTTAATGGTTGTGCATGTGAATTATATAACAGTTACATAATCTTTGCCCAAAGCAAAGCTTCTTAAATATATAGTAGTATCCCAATCAAAACTTCATTTGGTCGTATCATCTGATATTTTGAGATGCAGTTTTTTCGTTGCAAATGATTCTTTCGTTTGTTTTCTGTTTCATCTTTTACCAAATTTAAGTTCGTGACCCCCTGGGGAAAGACTCAGCCTTTTTGAAGTGACCAAGAGAGCAAGTAACTTTCTGAGGATCTCAGACATTGACGTAGTAGAACCACAGACTGAACTTAGGCATTTCCGAATTCAAATCCCGTGGGACTTTTAAACTAAGCAACGGAATGAAACAAAAATTTGTGCAGCAGTTAAAAGGATCGCCGTGAGTGAGTCTGAACATACTGGAATGCGTACGTATCCTTTAAAGCAGAAGTTCGAAGTTTGGAGGTCTGAGATTAACAGGGAAAGTTTTTGCCCAGTTCGGAAACTTCGAACTCAGAACAGCGTCAGGTTTGCTGAAGCCTGGAGTTGACCTTTCGGAGGCCACCTTCTGCGTGGCTGGTGGCTCCTCACGGCACCTGCCTGCCTTCAGCTCAAGAATGTCATTGCTGTCACGCAGAGAAACCACCCAGCAACTCACCCAAGTCAGTATCTGACTGAGTCTTTATACTCTGTCAAAAAAAAAAAAAAACAACCCACAAATCATAGGCAAGCTGAAACACATTAGCATAATTTAAACTTGTCTCCTACGTTTAAATAATGCCATCATCCACGTTCCTAGGCAGCATCATAATTATCAGTAATTAAAACATTAAATGCTTCATCACTGGAAGTGGCTTCCATTCTTTTAGCCACGCTGTCAAGATAATGACTTCTCACGTTTGTTCTGAACAGGGCAAAGGGAAGGGAGGCGCACACTGAGGAGAGGCATGTAGGGAAATCGAACGTGAGGGCAGAGCCGTGAGGGGCCAACCCCACCGTCGAGGCACCATTCGCCCGGGTCACGAATGTGGCTCGGGATCTGTTGTTAGAATCTGCGTCCTTCCTCTTGGCTGTGGCCACTGACTGAGCAGGTAACAGCTACTCCACGGCTCCACGGCCACCGCCTGCCCCATCCCAGCCCCGACCCCGCACCCCCCACCCCGGACCTTCATTCCTCTGTCCAGGGTCAGCACTTCTGAGGGAGAGCGAGAAGGATGGGGGAATGTGCTAGGCGTTTGGGAAGACAGATCAAAAATCAAGCTGTCCAAATCCACAACAATGTTTACTGAGCACTTACTATCTTCCGGGGTCTCTTCTAGAAGTGCGGTAACCTGCTCGAGGATTTGGTGGTTTGTTTGTTGTGGTTTATGCAATGGAAAAGGAAGTGGTTTCCTTCATCCCAGGTATACTTCTCCTCTTCATCTGAACAGGCTTGCTGCACACTCAGTAAAAATAAATAAATAAATAAGTCCTTTGCAGCGGAGCAGTGGGAAAGATGTAAACACACACACACACACACACACACACACACACACACACACACACACACACACACAAAGATATTCTGGATGGTACACATGTACTTGTTCGCCCGTGGCCTCAAGGCTGGCTGGGACGTTGGGTCTTTTCAAAAATAATTTCCAGTGCTGCATTTCCTTATTCAACAGTTTCTTGAGCTCAAAATGGATTAAAGACCTAACTGTGAGACCCGAAACCATAAAAGTCCTCGAAGAAAGCACAGGCAGTCATTCCTCTGCCATTGGCGGTAGCAACTTTTTCTAGATACGTCTCCTGAGGCAAAGGAAACAAAAATGAAAATAAACTATTGAGACTGCATCAGAATTAAAAGCTCCTGCACAGAGAGGGAAACAATCAGCAAAACTAAAAGACACCCGACGGAATGGGAGAAGATATCGGCAAGTGACGTATTCCGATAAAGGGTTAGTCTCCAAAATGCATAAAGAACTTGTAAAATTCAACACTCAGAAAAACAAATAATCCAATTAAAAAATGAGCAGAACACGAATAGACGTTCTTCCAAAGAAGACACACAGATGGCCAACAGACACATGAAAAGATGCTCAACGTCACTCATCATCGGGGAAATACGGATCAAAAGTACAATGGGGGGCGTCTGGGTGGCTCAGTTGGTTAAGCGTCTGACTCTTGATTTCGGCTCAGGTCGTGATCTCATGATCCCCTTTACAAAGCTGGTTCTAAGATTCTGTCCGTATTTTTTCCAGCTGCAAGTTTTGCACGTGCTGCTCTCTGCAGGCAAGGTGTGGTCTAACTACTCTGCAGTTGTCGGAGGTGTGAATAGATTTATAATGCCACATATGATAAACATTTGTTTTAATCCAGCTCGTTAGCACTTAATAAGCAGCTTTTAGCCATCTTTGAGTAGCCTCTGAGATTAAAATGTTGACGGCATGATTCATTCAAGCCTATAGAATAAGATTATAATGTGTATTGATTCTCAGTTACAAAATAGCCTGTCTTAAATTTATTTTATCCACTCGCCAGACCTTAGTATTTACCCACGTTTGAAGCCTACTGCATATCGCTGCAGTGAATAGGAATATCAGGAGTACCGCAGGGTTTCTTTAAACCAAATGCAGCACGATTATGAGAGAATGTTTCAGGGAGAGTCCACCTGAAACATGATTATGGAATTCAAGTCCTGCATTCATGACTATGTCATTTACCTTCTTGACTTGTTATTTATCTACTGCTTTTTCTAAGCGATCTCCTGTGCCGGTGAAATGCTAGATACAAGTCACCCTGCAGAAGCAAGAGTCCTGGGGAGTCCGGAACCACGCACCTGCCGAGTGGCATCTTTCTGCCATGATGCGCTGAGCCCCGGGACTGGTTTTCACTTGCCCGCACGCTCAAGTTTAAATAAACCGGAGAAATTCAAGGTTTACATTTAATTAGGGAGCTGATATGCATTTTTAGGAAACACAAACAAATCTAGAGCTCAGAGAATACAGGGAGGGGCGTCTGGGTGGCTCAGCAGGTTGAGCGAGCATCAGACGTCGGCTCAGGTCCATGATCTCATGGATCGTGAGTTCCAGCCCTGCATTGGGCTCTGTGCTGGCAGCTCAGATCCTGGAGCCTGCTTCCAATTCTGTGTCTCCCTTTCTCTGCCCCTCCACTGCTTGTACTCTCTTTCTCAAAACTACGTAAAAATTTTAAATTTTTTAAAAAAATACGGGAGAAAGGAGAGAAAACAAACGGTCACTTATGATGAACTTTTGAACTGGTGATTTGTGGGAGTTTACAAAAGATTCCCACTGTTCTTTTCTATGAAAATTAGTATCTGTTCACTGGAGGAGAGTTTTGAAATATAAATAAGTAAAAATTAAAATAAAAGTATCCTTCATCTTGTATCAGTGATAATAATCCTGTTAGAACATTTTGCTATAGATCTTTGTGGTTCCTTCATTCGTTATTTTTCTAATAAAAAATGAATTCGAATCATGCATACACTTATCTACTTTTTACTAATATATCAGAAACATTTTTCTATCTCATCTTTGATGGTTGCATTTGTAGTAACAAACATACATTTTTGCCAAATATAATTTGTTGTATTCAAAAGATGTTTCTTTTAAAAAGTTCCCTCCTGGATTTTATATTAGTAACTTGTGTTTCGGGAGTTTTTTAAAAAAGATTTTTAGGGGCGCCTGGGTGGCTCAGTCAGTTAAGCATCCAACTCTTGGTTTCGGCTCAGGTGATGATCTCACGGTTTGTGAATTCGAGCCCCACCTTGGGCTCTGTGCTGACAGTGCAGAGCCTGCTTCGGATTCTCTCTCTCCCCCTCTCTCTCTGACCCTTCCTGCTCACTCTGTCTCTCTCTCTCAAAAATAAATAAATAAACTTAAAAAAAATTTTTTAAGGAAAAAAAATTTTTAAAACAGTGCCACTGTTAATACGTTTCTGAATACAGTATTAACCACAGATTAGTAAATATAAATAGAGATGAATGGCATCAGACAACCTAGTAAACATCTTTAATATTATTATTTCAGCCAGCTATTCATTTTAGAAACCCTTCTGTTTTTGTTTTGTTTTGTTTTTTTAGAGATTTTATTTTTTATTTTATTTTATTTTTAATTTTTTTTTTAACGTTTATTTATTTTTGAGACAGAGAGAGACAGAGCATGAACGGGGGAGGGTCAGAGAGAGGGAGACACAGAATCTGAAACAGGCTCCGGGCTCTGAGCCGTCGGCACAGAGCCCGACGCGGGGCTCGAACCCACGGACCGCGAGATCATGACCTGAGCCGAAGTCGGCCGCCCAACCGACTGAGCCACCCAGGCGCCCCTAGAGATTTTATTTTGAAGTAATCTCTGCACCCACGGTGGAGTTTGAACTCAGGACCCCGAAATCAAGACTCACGTGCTCTACCCATTGGGCCGGCCAGGCGCCCCCTAGAGAAACCCTTCTTGCAGCAGATTCCATATCCGGCCCTGGGGGTGGGGACAGGGTGTTTTCAGAGCCTTACCTCAATGACCTTGCGGCCGGGGTGGGAAGCACGCAAGGCCAAGTCACTGAATCGCAGTCTGGCGGGAGCTGCAGGGGCAACCCGGGAGCAGCCGTGTCTGCCTGATGCATCTCGTTCCAGGGTTTGCTACCCCCCAGCGAACACAGAGGGACACGTCCCGGGGGGTGGGGGTGGGGGGAGGGCAGGTCTGCAAGGGTGTAACGTGATTTTAAACTTCGTGGCTTTCTTCAGTTTCTCCTTCTTCCTCCTTTTCCGCTTTGGCTTGTCACCAGAAGGGGAGTCTGGGAGGAAAGCGGGTTGCCGGGGGAGGGGGAGCTGGAGGGGAGTGAGTCCATGCAAGTTTGCAGGGAGCAGGAGGGCGCGGGGAAGGCGGGACAGTCGTCCCTTCATTAGCCAGACCGCCTGGTGGCAACAGTGTCCTCCCTGGAAAACGGGGCTGAGAAGCCCGGCCTCTGGGAGCAGGTGTGAGGAGGGATGGACGCTACCGGGTTGGCGTGTCTGTATCACTCCCCGTCAACGATCCGATCGATCCACAGCAGGGAAACGTCATCCCTAAGCTGCCGGGCAGGTCGGGCCGGGTGGGCTTGCTCCACTCCTCTTCTGGCAGATAGGAACATTGCGCCTGTGCCGTCCCGGCCACCGCCAGATCCCTGTGAGACGATCAGGGGGCGTCTGTCACTTTACACATCGGGAAACTGAAGGTTCAGCGTTGAAGCTGTGTTTCCAACCTCGCCGGCGGAGTCGGAACCCGAGTCCGGTTCTCCTGTTTCCAGAGCCGGCGTTCCTCGGTTCACGCGAGGCGCAGCGACCGGGTGGCGCTGTGTGGCAAGGACGTGCTGTCTGTGCCCACGTTGGTGCGTTCTGCGGCGGGTTACGGGAGGTGACAGGCACCTACGGCCTCACGACGTCACGCTGCCCCTGTTCTCTTCCACCTGAAACCCAGGGCCACCCCCAGCTGACCTTATCTCAGAGTCCAGCGTTGTGTCTGGCTTATCACAGCTGTGGGGGGTGTGGGTGCGGGTGGGTGGAGGTTCTCCGGACTGGCTGCCCCCAGCTGTCTCTTCGTCTCAACATCCTTCTGCCTTCCCCTCGTTGCAAACCAGCAGCTCCAGTAGAAACGTGAGCCTCCCGTTCACAGCCCCTTGGTCCAGGGGTGAGCCCTTGATCCTCCTGGGCCGGAGAATGTCTTCTCAGGACTTGTGGCCCCGGGATAACCTCTTTTGGGGCTGCAGAGTTAGATCTGAACTCCAGAGCTACAAGCCGCCCTGTTCTCTTCCACCTGGAGCGCTCAGGTCTCCTGCGGGAAGGAGGAGGTAGCCGCCAAGCGGAGAGAACCAAGAGGTGAGAGCGTCTGGAGACCGTTTGAGTTTCTCATTCCAGTTATTCTGTGCTTCCTGTAACTGGGTCATTGAATTTTCCCTCCAGGTTTTTGTGCTTCTTACGTCGGGTTCCTACCATTGGCAGCCAGAACTGTCATTACTACTCCACCGCTGTTTCCCCCCCGGCTCGTCACTGTCCCTAGCGTAGCGTGACCATCACCCCTCTGGGGGCTTCCTTCTCAGCCCTCTGCCCATGTCCAGCACATGCCCACCCGTGAGAAAGCTCCACGCTCCCTAGGAATTGGAGGTGATGAATTTCAAACCCAAGCAGCTTGCCTCCAGAGCACATCTTAACCCCTGCTCTGGCTGCCTCTCTCTCAACAGACGGAAGGATTCCTAAGCCCCGAGACAGTACCAGCCCTGTTAAACACGAAGCCCTCTAAGGGGACTAGCAGAGTGAGGACGTAACAAACAATCAATAGATACTCAGCTGAAAGACGACTCTAGGTTTTTCGCCAGGGGCTGGTTCTGCCACGGAGACAGACAGCTTTGGGAGGCATGAGGTGTGAGGTATGAGGCAGGCAAAGGGACTTGGATGGCATGAAGCAGGTCAGCGGAATGAGCTCGGGCCACAAGCGGGGTGTCGGACGCCCCCACTGCACCGCCCTCGCACCCCGTGGACCACAGCTTCTCCCCAGACACAGTGTAAAAGGGAATAAAGTGGGCTGGTGCAAACAACTATATATTTTTTCCTGTATTTCCTATCCTGTATGTTTTTTCGTACTTCTATCAGACTGTGAGCGCAAGAAATAGAACTTGAAGTTGGAAAGCCAAATACAGTACTCAAAGACCAGTCTCTAGATGACGTCACGCAGCCAGGACCTCAGCACCTGCTTTGAGCTCTCCGGCCCCTGCCCCCCTTCACTCTGGTTGAAACTTGCGTGACATGGGGGCGCCTGGGTGGCTCAGTCGGCTAAGTGGCCGACTTTGGCCCAGGTCATGATCTCGCGGTCCGTGAGTTCGAGCCCCGCGTCGGGCTCTGTGCTGACAGCTCAGAGCCTGGAGCCTGTTTCAGATTCTGTGTCTCCCTCTCTCTGATCCTCCCCTGTTCATGCTCTGTCTCTCTCTGTCTCAAAAATAAATAAACATTAAAAAAAAAATTAAAAAAAAAAAAAAAGAAACTTGCGTGACATGCAAGCCCCAAGCTGGGTGACTCAGGACTCCCTCCTACCCAGCCCTCCCCCATCATGCAAGACTGACCTTGTACTCACTCCTCTCTGGGCGATTTTCCTGCACAACAGTATCAATGATACACCAGTTGGTTTCTAAATTGTTCTTGACCTCTGCCAAATCTGAAATCCTGATTTCCATAACGAGATCCCCAACCCCGGTTAAAATGCGTACCACCTTAAGGATAAAAAATAAGAATGCCCTGAATTCCATCATTTGGGGCAGAACAGCAGGGAAGAGATCGCCCCCACCCCCCGTCGTTATCCGATTGACTCACTCAGCCACCAGATATTTACGGATTCAATGTTTCAGGAGCCGGGCACAGGGCACTGGAACACACGATGATGGAAAGGATTCATTCCTTGCTTATTTTCTCTCTTTCTGCTTGTAATGTTGACCCTGGCAGTGTTTATTCTTTCGTTTGAACAGACAACCAGAAATAGGCATTTTTGTAAACTCTCAGTCCCTTTACGGAAGGGTAGATGCACGCAGAGAGTCCATTTTCATCGTGTGATTTATTCATCTTTCTGATGCCAAGGATCATCTGTAGAAATAGGGCAGCGAGCCTCGACATTTCCTTTGTCAGTTACCACATAATGCCAGATTTATCGGGGCACAAGCAGAGGAACAGAGCTAATGCCACAGCTAGTCTCGCCCACGCGATGGGGGATATTAAAGACCTTTCTTGACATTCTGTTCGTCGTGGACTGGCTTATTGTTCACTCTGCTACAGTCATTTTTCCACATGGGTTTGGTTTTTCTTTTTGCTCCGTTTCGTTTCAGTTTGGTTTGTTTTTGGCAATGAAGAACCCGAACCGACTGTATGCACAAGTTGTTATAAATGTTAGATTTTGGTTTCTGCTTTATTGTATTCCTATGTAAGGAAATTTAAAACTTTTAAACCCTGTTCGGTGAATCAGAATTTCAAGAATATGGAAATCATGGCAGAAAGGGCCGGGAAATAATTTATCAGAAATAAATACGACTCCTTGTCTTTCTCCATTGGTCCAAACATGTAACTCTGGAATGAAATCTTTTTATGAGTCACTTTATAGGCTTTCATCTGCTGTTTTAATTTGACATTCATAATAATCCCGGGTGGAAGGCAAGGCTGGTATCATCCCATTCTGTTTATGGTCAATGGAAGGAGGTTTGGCGTGGCTGGGTGAGGACAAGCCGTGTGGTAGCGAACGGTAGGGCGGGAACCCAGGCAGCCTGACCACCGAGCTCCTGTTCTTTCCGACTGTGGATCAGAATCTCTACTCTGCAAGCCCACAGTCCCATACCCAAAACCCTTGGGGCTCGATATCCTGCCAAATTCAGAATTTGTTGGATTTTGAAAAGGCGAAATATACACCATACGTTCAACAACGCCATCGGCACACACCCTTCCGTAAACTCAAATCAGTTCACTACATCCGCCCCTCTTCAGAAAGTGGGTCGTCTTTTTAGACTGGCTTCCTTCAGGTAGTAATAGGCCTTTGAGGTTCCTCCATGCTTTTTTATGACTTGATAGCTCCTTTCTTTTTTGTGCTGAACAATATTCCGTTGTCTGGCTGTATCAGTCTATTTATCCATTCACCTACTACAGACTATCTGGGTGGCTTCCAAGTTTTGGCGGTTATGAACAGAGCTGTTATAAACATCTGCATGCAGGTCTTTGTAGAGACATAACTTTTCAACTCCTTTGAGTAAATACCAGAGAGCGCGACAGCTGGATTATATGATAAGATTATGCTTAGTTTTGTAAGAAACTGCCAAAGGGGCTGAACCCGCTTTGCATTCCACCAGCAATGAATGAGAATTTCTGTTTCTTCACACCCTCACCAACATTTGGTGTTGTCAGTGTTCTGGATTCGGGTCCTCCTAATATGTCTGTTGTGGCATCTCGTTGCTTTTTCTTTTAATTTGCATTTCCCTGATGACGTATGGTGCTGAGCCTCTTTGCATAGGTTTCTTTTCCTTCCACATGTCTTTTTTGGTGAAGTATCTGTTAAGGCCTTTTAATCGGATTGTTTGTTTCCTTGAGTTTTAAGGTTCTTCGTATATTTTAGATAGCAGTCCTTTATCCGATGTGTTATTTGCAAGTAGACTCTCTCAGTCTGTGCTTTGTCTTCTCATTTTTTTAACACTGACTTTTGCAGAGCTGAAGTTGTTCATTTCAAAAAACATTTTTTTTTTTATTACGTTTCTTTATTTTTGAGAGGCAGAGAGAGACAGAGCGTGAGTGGGGGAGGGCCACAGAGAACGGGAGACACAGAATCTGAACCTGGCTCCAGGCTCTGAGCTGTCAGTACAGAGCCCGACACGGGGCTCAAACTCACGAACTGTGAGATCATGACCTGAGCCGAAGTCGGATGCTCATCAACAGACTTGAGCCACCCAGGCACCCCTGAAGTTGTTCATTTTAACAAAGTCTAGCTTACCAATTTTTGTTTTTTTCAGGGATCATGCCTTTGGTGCTGTATCTAAAAAAAAAGTCATCGTTACCCCAGTTCATTTACGTTTTCTCCTGCTTTATCTTCCAGGAGTTTTAGGGTTTGCATTTTACATGTAGGTTTTGCATTTTACATGGTCTCTGATCCATTTTGGATTAGTTTTTGTGAAGGGTGTAACATCTGTGTCTAGATTCATTTTTGTGCACGTGGGTGTCCATGGTTCCAGCACCGTTTGTTAAAAGGACCGTCTTTGCTCCGTTGTACGGTCTTTGCTCCTTTGCCAAAGACCAGTTGACTATATTTATTGAGCCTATTTCTGAGCTCTCTGTTCTGTTCCGTGGATCTGTTTGTCTGTTCTTTTGCCACGACACATGGTCTTGATTCCTGTAGCTTTATAGTAAGTCTTGAAGTCAGGTAGTGTCAGTCCTCTACCTTTGTTCTTCTTCGCTATTGTGTTGACTCTTCTGGGTCTTTTGTTTTCTATATAAGGCTTAGAATCAATTTGTCAATAGCCACAAACTAACTTGCTGAGAGTTTTGCTGGGATTGTACTGAATCTGTAGATCAATTTGGGAATTATTGCCATCTTGACAATATTGAGGCTTCCTATCCATGAACATGGAATGTCTCTCCATGTATTTAGTTCTTCTTTGATTTTGCTCGTCAGAGTTTTGTAGTTTTCCTCATACATGCCTTGCACATGTTGTTAGATTTATTGTCAAGCATTTAATTTTGGCATCATTTTAAAATTACATTTATACAGAATATCATGCCAACGCAGCTCTTTTAGAGGATCTAAAGATAATTCTTGGTAAAAAGTTACACAACCTCTCTCAGACTCAACTTCCTCCTTGCAGAATAATGATCATTGTAACTTCTTTGCAGGTTTTTATAGAGAGAGTAGAAAGGAATATAAAGAATCTCTAGGTGATGAATAAATTGTATAATAATTTGAAGGAAAGATTTCGTTTTAGACATTTCTCATTTTATTCAATTTTAGATTTCCAACTTACATTTCGCTAATCATTTACTATGATACTGCTACCTTAAATTTTAGTGAAGCAACTTGAAACTCTTGAAAAAGCCACTACTCGTTTTGCAAAAATAGCTCATTGATCAACTACAATCGTGTGCTCCGTGAACAGTGCTAGTCAGTGTGGGAAAAAAGTCAACTTTCCTCTTTCACCTAGAGTTGTAGGATATTCATTTAGTGAGAGGACACTTTTTTCCCCTTTCAGGATCTTCAGTGTTCCTTGATTGATCACTAATCAGTTTTACTGACGTTATTTAAAAAATCTATTTCCCTTTAAAACACTGAACCTGGAGACGAGAAATGAAATGTGTTGTCTGGACAATGTATTATTATCCTCTGAAAAATACTTATCTGGCACCTACAGCATTGGTAATCCAATGGCTGAGTGGAGAGAAAAGAAGTCAGTGACAGAAGCTGGATCTATTTCTATCTTTCCCACCTCCCCAAAGAACTTGAGGTGATTTACAGTGAAGACATTGGCCCATTACAACCCAAAACCATCGGTGTAAGATTAAATTAACAATGAACTATGTCAGTGGAGGTGGTCAGGGGAGCACTGGTGAGGAGGACGTCCCCATCGGGAGCACACTCTGTAGATGAGCACACCTGCTGGCCGGGGGCCCCCAGCTGTGGGGGCAGGTTGCTAGCACCGTGGGTTAGTGAACCTGCTGTCTCCCTGCTCTGGTCAGAGGAGGGGGACCCCGGCCTGCAGGACACACACAGGACACGGATAGGACAAGTGGTGACCGAGGGGAGGGTGGCCGCACAGCTGAGTGGCCCAGGGAACGAATAGGAAGGGTGGGGGATTCCGGTGAGCCTTCCGGAATGGTGGAGGGACAGTCAACACAGCCTAGGCGAGGGCGTGGGGACAGGAAAAGCTTATTTCCTGTGGCCGTCTCAAGGCCTGCTTGGCCTGAGCGAAGATTTGTGACGAGGACAGGGGGAAGGCAGGTTGGAAAGACCATCTGATGTGATGGTGAGTGGTCTTTCGTCCCATCTAAGCCGTTCGGACCTTAGCTTCTAGACCGTTTGTGCTGTGTTTGCTTTCTTTTAACCGGCAAATGTTAAATGAAGAAACTACGTTCAGAAGATTAATCTCGTAGTAGCTGCCAAGGTGGTGTCAGGACAGGCAATTTGAGCACAAGGCATAGAGTCCTTTCCAGAGGCGGGCGGAGTCCTGGGGGAAAGTCCTCGCTGAGACAAGAGGGAGACGGGGTGAGGAGAGGCACGCGTTCCCGGGACGTGGGCTGCTGGGTGGTTACAGGCAGAGAAGCATCACAGGAGGCTGGTCAACTGTTCAGTAGATCCTGGAGACGGAACGTGGACATCCAGGGCCACGGCCAGCAATGCTGTGTTGTCGCAGCTCTGCACGTGGGGGTTACAGTTGGTCAGTGACAGTTTTGCACTCTGAGGAGGTGACTACGGGACAAACAGCAGACATTGGAGTGTGGGCAAGTAATCAAGACCGTGAGGAGGCAATGCCAGGAAGGGAAGCGAAGCCCCAT